>NC_081202.1:23434603-23749125 GCF_902713425.1 Acipenser ruthenus | reverse complement strand
TTTATCATGACAAACTGACAAATAAGCTGAATACAGTAATATTGTTAATACACATGTTTTAATCAATTAAACATAATTTAGAAAGACTAATGTATTAGGTTTTACACTTTTTTATTTTCCTGGCACCCCCATTGTCGCTGTGGTCGATTTTGGCATATCACATGCAAATCATGTCTGAGTAGAACTGGAGCTCATGGTTAAAATTGAAAGTATTTAATCAATATGTCGGCTTTAAAGTGACTAATGTTTGGTTGCATTTTAAAATAGTTTCCGAGGAGGAAACCCAGTGCAATCACTGCAAACAAATGTACAAATGAATCAGTTTTAATTTAAAACGGCACCAAGATTTATGTTGGCAAAAAACGAAAGCTAGTACTAATTTTTTCCTCACATAAATCTGGGTGCTGTTTTAAATTATAAGTGATTCCTTTTTACATGCTTGCCCACTTGTTTAGTATGCTGGTTTATTGTAGCCTGTTAATATAATGCATATGACTTTATGTATAAGGTCCTTACACATGAATTCAATCAATGCAGCAATAAAGTAATCAGACATATAAAATTAGTTTCAATAAATGCACAGTAAATGAAGCTGCATTGCTTAATAAAAATAAAATGAACAGCTCACAGGAAGTTTAATTAACCAGAAAGCATCTGCCCCCTAACAAAGTGGAGGGTCATTGGACTTTGTGTTTGACTTGCTAAGCTTTTTGATCCACAACAAAGTTTTACTGATTTGAGTTACACCTTGCTATGAGTGAAGCAGCAGAATGAAATGTCGCTCTCAGAAAAAACAACAACAACAGTGGTAAATCAGGAAGCTAATGGGACCCCTGCCTCTTTGTTTCAGGAGCCTCTGTTTGCTGCCCGGGTTGTGTATGACCTCCTGTTCTTCTTCATTGTGATCATTATTGTTCTCAATCTAATCTTTGGTGTTATCATTGACACCTTTGCTGATCTGAGGAGTGAGAAGCAAAGGAAAGAAGAAATACTGAAGACCACATGCTTCATCTGTGGTTAGTGTCTGACGCCTTGCTCTGTATAGCCAGTAAGACTAAAAATAAACTTTGTTATAAATTTAGACAATGGTTAGGATGAATTTATCATTTTCCTTTCTCTCAACTTATTTGATTTATAAGTATGTCCTGTATTTCAGCACTTTGCACCCTATCTGCATTTTATATATGACGTTTTTCTTTTATTCAACCTTAATTTCAAATAGAGAAATTAATAACCAATAACGGTTTCAGGTGTTTGTCTCACTTAGGACACATTCTGTAAGATTGTTTATTACTGCATGATATAATATATTATAAAGCAAACTGTAAACATTTTCTTTTAAACTTAACTGTTCTTGTTGCAGGTCTTGAGAGAGACAAGTTTGACAACAAGACTGTTTCTTTTGAGGAGCACATCAAGTCCGAACATAATATGTGGCATTACCTGTACTTCCTAGTGCTTGTTAAAGTAAAAGACCCAACTGAATACACAGGACCTGAAAGTTATGTAGCACAGATGATAAAGGTAAATCTACATATTTATTATGATCTCAAATCTCTTGCATGGGAATGGACATGTGTATTTGAGGTTTTTAGAAAGGATGGTAGGGTCTAAAAGACTTCAAAGTGTGTTAATTTAATGTTTGGGAATATGACTGGTTTGTTTAAACTTTTGTTACACATATAAATTAAACAGCATGTGTATGAAAAAGTGCAGTAAATTCAATGAGAGTCAAATTACCCTCTTATTACTTTGGTAACTTTGATCTCCCCTCTAAACCAAGACGATTCCTCTCAAAGGGATCCTTCCAGGTTCAATTATATGAAATAAATAAATAAAAACTGAATTTTAAAATGATTATTGTCCCAGTGTAACTGCTTCAACCAGGCTATAGAAAAGTGAACTTAATCTCGTGTTTAGGAAACTTACTGTCTGCTGGTAAATCCTCTGCAAAGTCAATTGCTAGCCATTGTTATTGAACCAGAATCCAAACTGCAAATATAGAACAGGCTACACAAGGAAGTAAGTAATCTCTTTATTATATAAAAACGATATGTTCCGTACCTCACATACAGAATTTAGCATAGTCGTGCATTTCTGTTGAGGGCTCTATGGAATTATGAAAGGCTATGGTGCTCACAGGTTCACTCTCCGACCATAGCTTTTAGCTCAGAATAGGACTGGGGGATTGAATGCTGGTATGTTGGTGTTTTGTTTTTTTTTTAGTTTATTTTTAGAGATAATGGTCTGAGGTGCACACAAGCCTTTTTTTTTTATTACCAAAGTCGTTTACTGTCAAGGCAGTAATACACTTCAGAATGCAGGCTTTTTCCAGTTGCTGAGTAAATCCTGGGGCCTATCTCAACTTCCTAAAGATTATGCAAAGTCCTCCCATTGTCATTTTTTTGTCCTGCATTTTCAAAGCAATTTCCTGTTTGTTTTTCTAACTGGTCTCTGGATACAGTATTTGGAAAGGGTTGTATATGTTGTTTTTAAACACTGCAACAATCCTAAAAAAATGAAAGATTGCTCATATCCAACACCTGTGTTGAAGTACTGCTAGTCCTCTCTGTATTCTATAGAAATAATACAGTCTCAATATATAGCTATATTCTTGATAAATATTCTTCAGTTAACTGTCTCTGCTAAATGAGTGGGGTACATGTATTTGTCAACTTCAGGTAAGAAAGTCTTATGACTAGTTGAAATACACAATGACAAACATCATTTAACTATTTAGCAGGCAATAGGGAACAAACAAGGTGCTCTTTTGGCAGGGACCAATTTGTGTTGACGTTGTCAGTCTTTAACTGTGGGCAGTTTTTTGTGCTCTGTTGGGTGCTTTATAAAGTGTTCTTTTAGCATATGCTTCAGTATTAGTGATAAGACTCAATAGATGTGTACATTGGCAGTGGTAATAGATATTACAATTGGCATGTACATCAGTAGTGGCCATTTGACTGTTTATGGGTAAATACAGGCTGCTTCGGCAAATGAGGTTTGCGTCACACACATACACTTCACATAAAAGAATGACAATGTTCTAATTTGCCAAGAGTAATTTTAAAAAAGGTAGGTATCGTATGGTCAATAAACTAGTTAATGTATCATGAGATTTCTCTTGCAAGGAGTGATGCAAGTACAGTGCTGAGGGAAAACACAATGTAAAAGCTGATGGAATAAAAAAATTGAAATAACTCCCTTGAAAAATTAAACAGATTATAATAAATGTAAATATTTTTTTTCTTTAAAAAAAAATATATACGTTGGAGTCTGTCTGTTTAAAAATAAAAAAATAAAAATGATATGTATAAGATGGCCAGTTTTTTAAGCAGAGCGCAGTTTGTTTTATAGATTTACTATTTAGGCAATTTTATAATAAGGCTGAACTCTGCTGCCAACAAATCAAACTGCAAGACATTTTAGGCTATAAATCTTTCCAGTATGTTCTCTCAGAACATGTGCCCATGTGCTGGCAAAAGCATGTTTTCTTTTAATATATTAATGACAGCAACACTTAATAATAAAAAAAAATATGTTATGTCTTTAACACACATTACAAGGTATTTTATTTTATTTGCCTTTGAAACCAGAGAGAGATTATTATTATTATTATTAATAAACATGTCTTGTGGGGGGTCTATAGCATATCTAAAATCTTGTTTTTCTGCTTTAAATTTGTAAACTAATGCAACTATTTTATTACAACAAACTCTTATTTCAAATCTAAAGTTAGATAAAACCTACAGAGGCATGTTTTAAATACCCAGTGAGTGGTCTGTTTTATCCCCTAATTGACCTGTATATAAATGCGTCCTCCCACAGCACAAATATACATTAAGTGTTATACATTTACTAGAGTCTCCATTTCTATGCAGATTGTCGCATCCCTGGGAATTGGAACTGGCTAATAGATGAGGCATTAGTATGAACAGGCACATCCATTAGCACAACGTATTTGCAAATTCTCTTTTGGCAAAAAGAAAACCTGATTGAGCATGCCTTTTATGCAGTAGTACATGCTAGAGAAGCACATGCAAAAGAGAAAAGGGTGAATGGCAGAAACCAATTAAAGAGAGGTCAGAAATCACTCATTTAACTAAAAAGTGGCAGATGTGTACACCCACAGTAAAATCTAATTGGAAATGTTGTTGAGCAGAATGAACTTTTACTGAAGAGAAGTACATCAGATATTACAAAGTGGTATTTTGGTTCTCATGGGTGAAATGAAGTATCTTTCTAGTGGCTCTTCAAGGAATTAGAATGCAGCACTTGCGGTTGTAACATGTGACTATAATAGAGAGTGTTTACACTGAGCTATTTCCTGAAATGAAATAACATATCCCTGAAATGAAATAACATGTCTCGTCTCGGGTGTCTGCAGTGGTGAATCTCTTGTGTACACGTGTTTGTTTGTTTGTGCCCAGACTTGCAATGGAGTGGGTCTGAGGACAGTGTTGTTTGGTAGGTTCAGTGTCTGGATTGCTGCCCCATAGGTACCAGATCTTTACTACTGTATGTGCCCTAACTATAATATCATGATTCAAACCTTTTTAAATTCAAAATACAAGAGCTTATTATTGATGTTTTGGCCAGTTGTGAACATGTCTACTTTATTCTTTTTGCCTGAGAACATTTGAGATCATGTGACAGTTCATATTGTAGAATATGATCTCCTGGCTATCTAGGCCACATGAGAGAGGCTGGGGAGTGAGATTCAATAGGAAGCTTGGAAGAGAGGTCGAGGAGCTGCTACAGTATGCATCGGGTTCTGGGTCAAGGGCAGTCAGTGTGGTAAATAAATATAACAGAATACCTTGTTTCTGGTATTTGATGTAAGGCGAAGCTGAGCTTAATCTCTACTCCTTGAAATTTCAAAGAAAGAATGAATTTTCATATAATTGGATATGCTTTCCAGAGAAAGTTCACAAACAGCTGGGGGTTCTGCAATTTGTTCTTGAAGTCAGTCCAGTTTGTCTCCTCAGTCGTTCTGGTTAACAGGTGAGACAGGTTATTTTAAATGGTAATATACCTTGGCAGGCATAAAGCCTCCAATAATCTATGTAAATCCCTTCAGACAAATCTCCAAAGTCCACCATTTTGATCATATTACAATTTAGCGAAGATTTAAAAGCATCATGACCAAGGCTTTAAAATCCATATTAGAATTAGTAATGGTCCTCTTATGTTTGCACTGAAGATCTTTTCTTTTTTATTGGCATGTGAATGGGGCGAGTGGTGTAGTGAACAAAGTGAATGTCCGACAGTACTTTTTCCCAAAATGTCCGTGTTTAATTCACAAATAATAAATAAAAAGAGCCGCCCCTCTACCAGTGATGGTATCGGGGGGGGGGGTTACATGGCAGGCTTGCAGACCTAAAGAAAACACACAATATTATCCTCAATCCACGAAAGTATGCTCTTCAAACTCTGGAGTCGTGGCGAGTGCTGGTGCTGTGATGTGAGGGCCCCTGGCTCCTTAATTCTCCTCTGCAAAACACTACAAACAAACACGTAACAAAACAAAACAGAGCTCCAGCCGTCAGTTACGTTATCAGCACAAGGGGCCATACTCGAGTAGCTGCATCCCCTTTGTACTACCCAACTCCTCCCTGCAATCAGCCAGGCGCCCCTGTTTATCCAATCGTTGCCTGTCCCGCAGCTGATCGCACGGGAATCGTTTCACATATGTGCAACTACGTGCTTCCTCCAAGATGGCCGACTTCCTGTTTCCTCCCACCGTCGAGTTGACCCGTCTATGGGGAAGTGAACTGCCAACCTTACACAGTGCCCTTTCTGGTCGGGAGGGAGATTTACAGATTTCTGTCTTTACCACATGGGGTTATGCAGATTTTTGCTGTCCCTTAAGTAATACAGTACCAAAAAACTTCCTGTCTCAAACTCAATCACATGGTCTACCAGAGGGAGGCTGGCTTCATGAGAATGAACAGTGGAAATGTACCTTTTCCACAGGAAGTCTAAACTTTCTAAAACTACAGCATGGTACTTATAAGATCAGCAGACCCCCAGTTAAAATAAAAAAGAGACAAAAAATGATCACAATGTTAAGGTGACTAGTGATAATATCTTATAGGTGTTTTAATAGATTAAAGATTAATTGCAAAAAATAGACAAGCTAAAATGTCTGTCTTACAGCATTGTTCTCTCATATGTAATGTTATTTTGAAATACTAAGTGCTAGTTATTCTAGAAAGTTGTTATCACTATTGATGTTAAGGTAATCATTCATATTAGCTGCTTAAGAGAACAAGATGGGATTTGTGAACCCACACACTTCAAAGGCAGTATGCATTGTGCTGTATGTACCATAGTATAAATACATTGAATACAGTCCTCCGTTCATTGAGAAAAAATACCTCTACTCTAGTTAAGCTGTACAGAATAAATTAATACCATATCATCTGCAACCTACAGAGTGTATTTTTAAGCAATAACAAATCAGTCAGCACTCAGCAGTGGTAAGACTAAATGAACAAGGACTCTGCTAACTACAGTATAGGGAATGTGGAAATGGTTGCTTTTTGTTGTTGTTGTTGTTGCATGGCCACTGCCAAAGTGTTTGCGCAAAGATATTGAAAGTGGCTGACTAGTCATATGGCATGCGTTAGACTGCTGGTCTCCTTCCAGATGGTAATAACCTGCTGATGCATTGTTAATGTGATGGTGGAACAACATTAATTGATGACGTCCAACAAACACCTTGATGTTTTCTCAGTCTGAAAAGGCTGATTGTAATGCGGGGCAGTTAACTTGTTATTAGTGACAAGAAATACTAAACGTTCGTGAATCTGCAAACATAATAAAATGGGATTTGGAGACAAATACTACAGTACACTGTGATAAGAGATGGCTGTTCTGTGCTGCTGTAGGAAAACAGCATCTTTGAAATTTGGTTGCTAACTCATCACTTGAAAGGTCTGTGCTCTTAATTTAGTTTACCAAAAAATCCAAACCACTGCACATGAACTTTAGTGTTCAATATCAGCTCCCTTGATGAGATATTGTCTCAGTATAAAGAAAGGGTTAAGAAAGAGGTGTAATTTCACATTTAATTGTAATCAATAAAAAGCAACTGCCACTATGAATTGTCATAACATATTTTTACATTAAGGGATATAAAGTATTAGAAGCTGAGGTGTGGCAAGGCATTGCATAAGCTAACTTTTAACTTTTTTCCCAGAAATCAATAATCAGCCATATACAGCATGTAAATGTAATAAACCACATGTTTTTTTTAAAGTTCCTCTGAACTTGCACACCTTGGGCTGCTGACAATAGAGGCCTTGTTCACAGATAACCTGTGATTCATTTACAGCAACTAATGTCTACTGCAAGAGAACAAGAGTGAGCTTCACATGACGCCTGACCAAATGTTCGTTTTCTTTGGTGCAAGCAGGGGATTTTTGGAAAGTAGGTGTTTAATTAGGCTGATCTGTTTGCCTGATGTCTTTATTCAAAGCAGAAGCTCGGTACACATGCGAGATCTGAGGTCTTGTGTAGGTGGAAAATTAATCTGGTTCTCATATTGGTTAGCCATATATATATATATATATATATATATATATATATATATATATATATATATATATATTTTTTTTTTTTTTTTTCAGTCAGTTAAAAACAATTTTAAACACTAATTTATCTTGAATATTTTCCACAGTATGGCCTGGCTCATAGAAGCCTCTATTTAAATTTATCTTACAACTGGTTTCAAAAATCCCGATTATCACTCATCTTGGACTACATAATGTCAACTTAGGTAAGGTTATCCATGACTGATAATCAGGGTCTGTGAAACCAGTCTGTAGTGTAACATTAAAAGTCCATAACAGTAATTAATAAATTGAGCAACAAGCTCATGTCTTTGCGTGGATGTTTCTTGCCTTGAAAAGGTTTATAGGTCAGCTTGAATAGTTCTGAGGACACACTTGCCAGTACATTTCTGCATTTTCTCTAAATTTTGGAAATCCAAAAAATTCTAGGTCCCTTTAACTCGCATGTATCTAACTTACTTCAATTTGGTGCTTTTAGTGGTCAAAGACAATCTAGCATTCACATTTACAAAAAAAATATATACAAAAACAAAACAAATGAATATTAATGATACTATGCTTTTGCAACTTTTTTTGTGTCGGATTTATTTTCTGTTCTACCCCAGTATAATGTGCGTGTTCACTTGTTTGGTGCTTAGTAAAGGTGTATTTGTTACAACCTGACAACATACTGCTGCTACATTGCATTCCACGGTCAAAATCATTACTACAGTACTTGCATAACCCTTATTATTTAAAGGAAAACCTTTTTTGTCACCGAAGCCCTGGTTCACTATGGAAAAAGGTCTGTGTAGGCCTGGTAATGGGTTTCTGCCCACCCAATGTAGGAGGTTGCCTGCATGGCAATAGCAGTTTTACATAAGTCTACTTTACAGAGTTTCAGCTGCTGAGTCATTAAAGCTATCGGCCTCGGTGTGAGAGCAAGCCCACTAAAACCTATTATGCATGCCTAATTATCACGAATATTGTTGAGGCGCAGCAGCTGAGCAGTAATCGAAGGAGGATTACATAACCCATCTCAAGTGGCTGCTTTTAGCTGCTATAAAAGAGCACTGTCTTGTGCGTGGTTTTTAATCTATTCTGGATCAGGGTATTTAACACGCTGGAGGGTGGAATTGACTTAAAAAAAAAGTCTTTAAAAAAAATAAACTGGTTGTTCCACCAACGCATTTCACTTTTGGGTTTCCATTTGGATGCTTTTTGTAAAGAGGCTATGATATTGTCAACATGAGTATTCCAAGCTACTTTTTCTTTTTAGTTTTTTAGGTAGCTTTTTATTTAGGTGTTTACATTTTGGTAATTTATATATTTCACAAGTCATTTTTAATTTGGGCCTGTGAACAGGTTGGCTTTGGTGGTGGTCGTAAGACACAGACAGGCAGTAATGGCGGGTGAAACTACGGCGCTCAGTGCTTTATTCAAAACAAATATAAGATTTAAACAAAACAACGCTACACAAACCACAAAAGAAAAGTGCATGTTGGCCAAAACAAACAAACAGACAGTAAGTATCGTGCTGGTGTAGGTAGACAGGGCAATATAACGTTTACCCACTTCTCATATAAGGGAAACAGAGTTTACTCACTTCTAATTTCCTGTGATATGCAAATCCTCGGTTAAAAACAAGATATTTTAAAGGTGACCGCCTGTGTTGTGTTGTGTTGTGTTGTGTTGTGTTGTGTTGTGTTGTGTTGCTGCACGCGAGGCTGATAGCTGAGAGCTCTGTCAGAACTGCAGTGCGAGTAGGGGAGGTATGGCAAGCCGATTTATCATTTTGAGATATCTCCAGATAATTTCTAGATAGCTCTAAATATTTGAAGATATCTTCAAATATTTAAAGATGTCACTCAATCATTTGAAGATAGCTAAAATACATTTAGAGATATCTTACATTGATTTACAGATATCTCTAAGTGGAGCTTTAAATGACATATCTAAAATGCAGTGGAAGGTTTTGAAAAAATGGAAAGTTGTCAACCCTAGAGATATCTTTTAAATCATTTTAAGATATCTTGAAATAACTTCCTGTTCATTTGGAGATATCTTCAAATCATTTAGAGATATCTCTAAATGGAAAGGAAGTTATTTAGAGATATCTCTAAATGATTTAGAGATATCTCTAAATGGAAAGGAAGTTATTTCAAGATATCTTAAAATGATTTAAAGATATCTCTAAATGAATAGGAAGTTTTTTCAAAAAATCTTCAAATAATTTAGAGAGATCTTTAAATGAACAGGAAGTCATTTAGAGATATCTTCAAATGATTTAGAGATATATTTAAAACCCTCAGTTTGGCGTACCATGCTAGCAAAATCCACATGGTTTCCATAGCATTTAAAGTTATCTGTAAATCAATTTGAGATATCGTTATTTCATTTTTAGATATCTATAATTGATTTACAGATATCCTAAAATGAATTTTAGATATCTTAACTGCACAATTAAAGATATCTAATTCAATTTGAGATATCGCGAAATGATTTAGAGATATCTTTAACTATTTCAAGATATCTTAAAATGCAATTTGAGATCTCTCGAAATGATAATTTGGCTTGCCATAGGGGAGGTGGCCACTGGACTGTGTGTTGTATTTGTGTGTGTGTGTGTGAGAGGGTTATGTGATTGGTTGTTTATGTTTTGTTTAGGACTGTCAATTAAGGGCTCTGGAAAAAATGGGAAACAAAATATGTCCCCTTTGATTACACATTAGAAAAGCTGTGCTAGTCCTGTTTTCACATCTAGTGAAGTTAAATTATTAAATGTGACTGTTATGTTTAATCTAATTTCAGACCCCCCACATCTCTAATAGAAACACTGAATGTTAGCTTTCTGCACTGAAACACACAGGATCTGATGTGCATACATATAGCTTAATATCCGATTTGTGCTAGATTGGGACATTTGCATGCAGTACAGACATTGGGCTTTTGGGAGCTATTCTTCTCTCCTAGGATCTAACAGCATCTGTTAATGCTGCTTTCTCTTTTAATCTGCATAATAAGCACATAATCAGTTCAGTTATAGGTAATGGAGGGAGATGCTTGGCTGATAGAACTTACACCAGTAATGAATGTGTAATGACGGGTTTGTTCATATTGCTCATGGTTTCGACACTGAGGTCAAACTTAGCTCCGTCCACAGTGGCCTCAAGAATGATAATATCTGTACTCCGTACTGTGTTAACTGTGCTTAGTGTTAGCAAGAGCCTGTGCTGGCTGCAAGATGGATCTACCAGAATCTTCTGTGTGAGCAAAAGGTACAGAATGTGCATACATTAATCACTCCATAATAAGATGCAACTTAAAAGGTAAAAGGGCAGTTGTATCCCATTAACCTTATTAGGGATCTGGTTTCATCGTAGGATTCAATTTCACCTTGTGTCAATACAGAGAGTAAGGGTTGAGCCCCATCCTAATCTTCTTTCTCTAACAGTGTGTTCTCTATTCATTCTGAAGACCTTTGCTGCAAGAAATGTTAAGAATATTAATGCACTGGTCCACCCCCACTGCACACCTTGCTTTTGCTTGCCCTGGCAGCAGCTTCAGCAGCAAAATCTAATGGTGCTGTTCTACTGTATGATCAGAAAGCTTTCGTGATACAGAAATAGAACCTATGTTTGTAGTTCCCTTTCATGCTGACTGAGCCACAGCAGCTCCAGGCCTGAAGCTCCCAGCACTTTGCCAATCAGTGTTACTTTTCACCTTTCTGCACATGAGGGTTCAGCAAAGGGTTTTTATTCAAACCTGTACCTAGCTTACCATGTGCCTCCAAGTGTGGGGTGGGTGTGAATATATACTGCTGCTGCTCACCTCAACTCTAATACTAGAATTTTTCCAATCATTACCTGTTGCAATTGTTTTCTACCATTTCCATACATTTAATAGATTCCTGTGCTAAGGAAAGAGGTACAACATGGAAACCGATCACATGTCAAAGGATGTCATAACGTTGTATACTGCAACTTCTAAATGAATTTGAAAACAGAAGTTGTCATTTTAGCGTGCAGTAGTGCCTGTTTTTTTTAGCTGGAACAGTATTGCCACTTGTGTCAAGGGTAACTACTGTATTTGCCCTGCTTGTCAGTCATGTCTTTTATTTTAACAAATGTTTGAATGTGCTTTATTAGTCATGAGATTTGGCAGACAAACTAAAACTTATGAATTCAGTTTTATAAAGTGTCTTTCACACACTAAACAGCATAAGAAACAAATCCCTTATAAAATAAGACTAAAGTATCATTAGACAGTCGTTATATTTTAATATAACTAAACCATACATATAAAGACAGTACAAGACAAACTGTGCTCTAAGTCCAAGTCTAAATTACTGATATCCACCATCTTGCACCAGTGTTTTAGGATTTTGAACTTTTTTTAAAACTCAGCAGCAACCTTAAGTAAATGGTACCCACACGACAAATGTCTGTGTCTGTGCCTGTCTGTTTTGTGAGACCTGTAGATAGGGAAATCTCTGAAAGACTAATTGTTGGGATCTTTTGTACAAACATTGATTTTTTTTCCTTACTGTTTGAGGATCAGAAAATAGAATCTGGTGTGCTGTCAGCAGATACGATCTTGCTGTTGTAATTGCCTACAAAAAGCTTTGTAACAAAATATGTTCAAGGTTAACCTATTTGGATTTGGAGAGTGTCCACAAAATAGCTTTTGTTTAGCTTTAAGCGTCTCATTGGTGTGTGTTTGTGTTTTTTTTTTATTGTCTGTTGATGCGTAGGATAAATCACATTTTATCATGCTTTATTTGAGTTAATATCGGTTTTTAAACCTACAGTGTTGATATAAAATGAAGGCATAAGAATTATTTTGTCGTCTGATGTCTACAAATTGTATCAAAACCATTAGTTTATTTAATGTGACAATTTTGTATTTGTCTGTAAGAAATAAAAAGTCTTAGAAATATCAAAGAACATTAGGCTTAGTTAGGCTTATGCAAGCTTTTATCTATAAAAAAAAAAAAGTAAAAAAGAAAAACAAATTCCCTGCAGTAATCTGTTACATAACTGTAGAAAGAAATCTTGTACCATATGTAGTTCCGTATTTTAAACCATTTACACTAGCTATGCTGTGATCCCCACAGCTGCCATCAAGTTTGTAGAATGCATTTCAGAACACAATGGTAGTGATGCACTGTTCAAAGTAGAGAGTGAAAAAAACCCACAAATAATCTGACAAACTCTGACAAACACAAATAATTCTCAGTACACATTCATCATCACCAGGGGTGTCATGCTAATCCAGTGTCTGTTTGCCAGAAAAAAATATTGTCTTGTACTGTCAATGCTTCAAAATATATTTTAAGAATATAGTTTATCATTTACCAGTATATCTGTCTTTTTTGTATACTTCAGTCTTATCAGTAGCGTGCATATCTTTGTTTGTCTAAAAAACTAGATGAGTCACTGAATAAGCTGCCTTCAGGAGATGCATGTGAGAAAGTGTACTTTTTATACCTGCCAACAGTCATTTCCAGACAGTTTGTCAGCCGACACATTAATGTTTAACTGAGGGCGCTCTTCAGTCCAGCACACAAGATATCTACCAAACTGAACAGAGGTTGTTTGTGTTGTTTTTTTTTTTGTTTTTTTTATAAATTTAGTCGTTGCCAATTATTTTTTATTATTATCTCCCAATTTGGAACGGCCAATTATTTTATTATGCTCAGCTCACCGCTACCACCCCTGCGCTGACTCGGGAGGACGAAGACGAACACACGCTGTCCTCCGAAGCGTGTGCCGTCAGCCGACTGCTTTTTTTCACACTGCGGACTCACCATGCAGCCACCCAAGAGCTACAGCATCGGAGGACAACGCAGCTCTCGGGCAGCTTACAGGCAAGCCCGCAGGCGCCCGGCCAGACTACAGGGGTCACTGGTGCGCGGTGAGCCGAAGACACCCTGACCGACCTAATCCTCCCTCCCCCCGGGCGACGCTCGACCAATTGTGCGCCGCCCCCTGGGAGCTCCCGTCCTCGGTCGGCAAAGGAATAGCCTGGACTCAAACTCGCGACGTCCAGACTATAGGGCGCATCCTGCACTCTACGCAAGTGCTTTTACTGGATGCGCCACTCGGGAGCCCACTGGTTGTTTGTGATTTTGTCTCATGTTGCTATACAGTATATCCTCAGGTATAATTTATTTTAGAAAAAATGGATACTTATCTTAATGGGGACTGAAGTAAAGGTTTATGTTCTCTTTTAAAAGCCCTTCTAACTGACAGAGAGACCAGTAACTGGTTCTGGTGTCAGCATAAATTAATCCTGAGTTTAGAAACTCTTGTATGGGCTGTCCTTTAATATTAGTGGTCATAGTGCAAAGGAAGTAAGGTTTTGGAGGCCACCTCAAGACAAAGGAATAGATTAATGTATTTTCTTAGTTCTCCTGGACTGGTGGTGTGACCAATTTCACTTCACTATTGTTACTGTTACTTCTCCAAAGCCTATAAGGGAAATAATTAATCTGATTGAACATTGCACCTACTGTAATTTTATGCCATCAAAACCCACAAAAAATTTAAAGTTTCTCAAAAACAAATGGGTGGGGAGAAACCGTATATTCAACATTCTGTAAACTCTGGCTTTTAAAGCCTAAGAACAAATTATTTATTATTTAAAAAAAAAAAAAGAAAAACAGACTCTTCTATGTGCTAGGCCCTCTTTAATATTTAATGTCGCTTTTTTATTTTTATTTTTATTTTTTCTTCAGGAGAAAAACTTGGACTGGTTCCCTCGGATGTGTGCCATGTCCCTTGTTAGCAATGAAGGTGACAGTGAGCAGAACGAGATCCGAATGCTGCAGGAGAAGCTGGACAGCACAGAGACGCTGGTCACACAGCTGTCTGGTCAGCTTTCTGAACTCAAAGAACAGGTACACCCCCGGTCTGCTACTGAGTGACGAACCAAATTACCTAAACAGGGATTCAAATGAATCATCACTCTTTTTGTATGGTGCAGAGGTACAGAACAGGTGGTTTCTGAATAGCAAGCCAGAGATGTTAATGGATTGGTAGACAGCGCGCGCACACACACACACACACACACACACACAGACCTCTATAGCTTAAGAATTCCCAGGGACACATTCCCTCTGTCAGTACATTAGCATGGAACAGGAGGTGCACTGTGCCAAAAAAGAAGCCATTTTAAGCCTTCAGTGAACTTCAGTCCATATCACAAATCCACCATAGATAGAAATGCCATGTCTGATCTACATTGTGGGTGTGCAAGACCCCAATCTGCAAGCTCAGTTTCACTCTCTAATTGAGTCAGAGAAGGGTTGTAAGAGTAATTAAAAGAAGATCCCACTTTTCAGTAAAGATCTATAAAGAATTTCTCCTCTTAGTTTTGCAAGCTTACATGAACCCTCGCTGCCATCCAGGCTCAAACTGACTAAACTGAGACACTCAAACTATCGACTTGTGACCTGACCCAGATTCACTCCCAGGCCTCCAGAGATTAATAGTTTAAAAGGCCAGTGATTGTTCACCTGCTGAGAACCTAAGAAGTACTGTATAATCATAGACATTTATTATAAAAAGAAATATTTGCACCGGTGCACAGTTACACAAGTTGCTTAAATGTTGTAGCTTTGAATGCCATGTGTTTATAAATGTCTTGACAATAGCATGCTTACAGAAGCCCAGTAACCTCTAAAATCAAGGGGATTACTGCAGCTATGATGAGGGTTAACACCGTTGTAAGAAATTCAGTTACATTTCCCTACTGCTCTCCAGATGACTGAACAAAGGAAGAACAAGCAGAGGTTGGGCTTTCTTGGATCAAACACATCTCATGTGAATCATCACATGTCATCACACTAACCACGGGGAAGCAGGACTACGCTGAGAGAAAGAAAACAGCGATTGAAGAAAAAAAAACAGACTTGGGCAAGATATTTTCTTTTAAGAACTGGAACCGGTTTTAAATGATTTCTGGGTCAACTGGACCAGCCTGAAACTAGGGAGAATAATGCAGTTGGGCTACAGCCATATAGTATACATGTTTTGTATGTTTTCTTGTAAAGTTTTTGTATTTTTAATGAGTAAAGGCAATTCAATTATGTCAGGATTATCTACCATAGACCAAGAAACTGTTTTAATAATAGCAGAACCAATGCTGTACTTGACATAGGGAATTTAGGGTTAAAAAGGCTGCTTGTGATTAATTTTTTTGTTTTTTTGTGGCCTTGTTAGTCACTGATTGGCATCATCTATATACCTGACTTTAACCAGTCACAGCCAAGCCGATTGAGTGGGTATCTAGTGAATACATATGCCAGCTGCTGAACTGCCCCCAATGCTCTAACCACTGAGTTTTAGGGACTCCAATGTTCTTTTTTGATGCCTTTGTTAGTAGAAAATGAAAAGCCTTTTGCCCTTCATACGATGACTACTTTTCTCAGTATGATTGTTTAAGGACCAACATGTTTGAACGTATATAAACACTTATATACGGCTTACACTTAATGGTTCCTCATTATATATGGCTTACACTTAATAGTTCCTCAACTTCCCCTTTAATGGTTTTAAAATGCAGATTAGGAATTTTAAATGTATAGGCCCCTATGGGGGAAAAGTTTGCAAAGTTCATGTCCAAGATTTTTTGTTTTGTTTTGTATTGTGCAAGTACTTTAACTGTGAGTTAACTATGTTGTATGGGAATCAACTGCAAATAAGTCTGAGCTCTTGGAGATTCTGGGCCTGATTTTCTAGTGGGAATAAAACACAGATATTGTATATTTTTGAGAAATTACATTATTAATCTGAGTTGTTTATTATCTGTTTTATACTATATTAATTGTGATATTTACGAAATGAGGGCAAACATCAAAATGGGACTTTAAGTGCCTTGAGCACTGCTCTGCATTTTAACAGCTGACTGATTCAGGATTGAACTGCCTCTATAAAATAGGCTAGAACGTGAAACCACATCAAATGTGTTACTCATTTACTTATCGGACAACTCAGCATTTGAGTTTACCTTTACAGAGGCATTTGAAATGCTTCAAATGTATTTGATAAGTTTTTATTTTTTTTAAATTAAATAAATCTTAACACTGATTTTCCTAACCAACAGCAGTATCACAGTTCACATAACATGCTTTACCCTGCCCCAAGTTCACACCCTCAGTGGTTCTTACAGAAATCCAATAGGCAATACATCTACAGTATGTTTCCCATACAGTGTATTCATGCACCTTTATGTAGATTCGGAGCCAATGGTCCACAAAGGAGAAACATGTATTATATCTTAATATACTGATTACTGTATTATGTGCCTTTGTAAAAGTATTTGTAAATACTGTTTTTAGTTCTATATTTGTAAATTACATACAAAAAAAGACAAATTCAGGTGATCCAGGTAGATTTTACTTGAAGAGAAAAAGATACAGAATAAAACCTTTCTGGGTTCCTGAGTGGCGCATCCAGTAAAGGCACTCCGTGTGGAGTGCAGGATGCGCTCTATAGCCTGGACGTCGTGAGTTCGAGTCCAAGCTATTCCACAGCCGACCATGGACGGGAGCTCCCAGGGGACGGCGCACAATTGGCCGAGTGTCGCCCGGGGGGAGGGACGGTTAGGTTGGCCAGGGTGTCCTCGGCTCACCGCGCACCAGCGACCCCTGTAGTCTGGCCGGGCGCCTGCGGGCTTGCCTGTAAGCTGCCAGAGAGCTGCGTTGTCCTCCGACGCTGTAGCTCTTGGGTGGCTGCATGGTGAGTCCGCAGTGTGAAAAAAAGCGGTCGGCTGATGGCACACGCTTCGGAGGACAGTGTGTGTTCGTCTTCGCCCTCCCGAGTCAGCGCAGGGGTGGTAGCGGTGAGCTGAGTTTAAAAAATAATTGGTCATTCTAAATTGGGAGAAAAAAATTAAAAAATTAATTGGCAATGACTAAATTTATAAAAAAAAAAAAAAAAAAAAAAAAAAAACCTTTCTGGAATTTGGACTGTTAGAAAAATGGCCACTCATAGTATCTCCAGCCCCATCATATTGCTGTCGGTATCTAACACAACAGGTTGCGTCTCTTTGGATACAGTATATGGAACCAGTCTAAAGGGAATTTTTTGTATTGATTTTAAAGTGCAGGTTCTATACGTTCATCTCATTTCAGGGGGAGGCTATAGCTGGGCTGTATATCGCTGGGCTACATCTTGCTCAAGCTCATTCTCAAAAATTCTATTTTATCAGGTCCTTTTGTGGCTACCTCGCTTCCTTGAGTGGTTTAATATTAGAACTGGAACTAGTTTACATTAACCACAAATGCAAATCAATACAAAGTAAAAAAATGTGCCACTAAATGAACCTTATTGTTTTGAGCAGTTTGGGGCTAGCCTGTCATCCATTTTGTTCTGGGGATATTGTTTAGGTAATTACTTAAATAGTTTTCAGGGGAGGAGGTTGTTTGAAAGTTGAGACTGAGGATAGTTTTGACCTTGAATAGGGGCATACACACTGAAATCCCCTGATTGTATTAAGAAAGAGAAAAAAAAACAGGTCTATTTTTAAATATAAAGAAAGGACAAACACGTTCTCTGTAAATATATTTGTGGAAAATGAATGAGTGCTTAATATGTTGTCTATGAAACACAATATATACCATTTAGGCTAATATTTTTATTAAAACCTGTGGATTCTTTGCTCCATTTTTTTATCAGTTCAACAATTACATTTTCTGTTAAATATGTTTAAGAAAAGACTTGTGTCAGCTGCTGGAAATAAAATATGTCTTGTTAAAGTCTGCTTATTTTAATTTCTCACAGTGTCATGTGTAATGCAGCTATATGTGTTCCTGGTTGAACATCACTGAGCTGTTGTTGGCACTGAAAGCATACATCCCAACAGTCTCTGTACTGTTGGGACAATCACGGTTTCCCACCAAATGTCCCCCATCACGATCTATGGGAACAAAGTCCTTGGCACATGCTGCAGTGACAGGAATGTACACAATTTACAGGAAGCAAGCTGAAAATGTCTGTGAATGTAAAAAGTGAAAAATAAAGACGTAGAAGGTGAGTCAATGCAAATTCAGTAGATATTAAAATAATTACATTAGTCACCAAAGAAATGCAGTAGAAAAGTAAAAAAAAAAAAAAAGTCAGAAACTCTGGGCTGCTAAAGCCCATTGTCTTAAAAGCTTCAAAGTGCTTGCAGTTTAAAATCTATAAATATATCGACTTCAAATGCAATGACCATGATTTCTTGTTTTATATTGGCTCCCTATCTGTTCAAGGCAGTTTTTTTCTCATCAGACTACCGCTCAGTTATAGAGATTGTTATGTTCTTGTGTTCAGTCACAGAAAGGCCTAATGATAAGGTAAAATGTGGTTCTCATTCCCCCTGATTATCTGCTGCTGTATCTCAGGACTTGATGTGTAAACAGTTTCATTACTTTAGGGGAAGGGCAGTTTGTTTGGGTTTCTGACATTTAACATATCCTGGCTCTGTGTTGTTGTGTACTGTGATGAACAGACTTACATAATGCTCGTTGAGTTCATCTTCACAACATGTTCATCACATGAGTGTGCTCAGGCCTCTGTTTTTCCTTTGTGAAAATCATGAGCCAAAAAGCTTTTAAAAAAAACAAAAAAAAAAACCCTTTCTAATATTTCTAATATTAACCTGCGTGTAAACTATTTTATTTAAGTAAAACTTTCAACCCCAAAAGTGATATATGTGTTGGTACATGAAAACACGTGATCACAAAGCATCTTGTTTTTATTTAATTAACTTCTACTTCCTCCTTATCTGTATTTTATACACTTTTTATTATTAAACTAGGCTTACATTAGTACTGCATTGACAAAAACAAAAACAAAAACAAAGTCCTGGCACTGTTGTATGAATCTTGTTATTCCTTTTCACCCACATAGAAAGATCAAGTCATGGGATAAGCAGTTCTGTCTCATATTGGACTGCTACTCAGAAAACCATAACAAACCATACGCTTGCCAGGCCTCGTGGGGGAATGAGATACAAACCTCTTTTCTTTTGAAAGAAAAAATATTATGGATAATAAAAAGAAACTGTCTAAGTGAACTACCTTCATAAGCATTCAGGGTAGTGCTTTGTAAAGGTCCTGCAGGTTATACATCCTCTCACAATACCAGACCTTATTGTTTTATACAATATGTGTTTGGTTGATCATTTGATGAGACAGAATTACAGAAAAGACTTTGATGCTGCTTTATCTCTTCGTTCTTGGGTCGACCACGCTGTAACAATCCAGACTGGAGGGTTTAGCTCATTGTAGTCAATAATGGATAGCCTTATTTTACGGAATGATACCCCTCTTAAACTACATATAAATGGACATGATTCTGCAATATATGGTTGTATTTATCCTAACAAATTGTTCAATATTTCATTCATTTTGTGTAAAAGCCTTAATCAAAAAATAATAATTGTGAGGTGTAATTAGTTATTTAGTCATACGGCAGTTTTAGTAGTGTTTCACATATAATCCATGGTTTGTAGTACAGAGTGAAAATAAAATGGAGAGGGGAGAACCTGAGCACTATGAATAGTCTGACAAGGTGTTGAAGCCCCCAGGTAGTCTATTGTTGAACATTTTACTAAGAACTCACAGCTGTCTCAACAACTCTAATAACTTAGGAAGTCTGCAAGTTATAAATGTTGTGGAATTAAAGATATTTGTACTTGTGAGTATTCCTGTTCTTTCTGCATAGCCTGTCATCTGTAGAAGTTGTATAACAAATGTCTTCATTTACAGGGTTGGGTGACTTTGTAAATGCATGTATTATTTATTAAATATTGCTATAAAACATCCCACCATGAACACCGGAAGTCTACATTTATACATCTTACTACTTTACACATTTAACACAGTACATTGTATTTTGCTAGGTGACAAAGAGCAATGATGAGCTGCAGAGAATTAGAATACTGCCTAGATTATTACCTTCCTTCCCGTGTATTTCTGTGAGCAGTATTTAGTTACCTTCTGGGCAGGCTGTCAGACAGAGTAGTATCTAGTCTGGTCAGGAATAGAAAAGTGAAATCCCCACTCCCAAGGGCAGCTACACTCACCAATCTCGAAATCATCTAGCACATCTCAGTTTTATTATTCCTGTAACAGAGCTTTTAAAATGTAAAAGGAGATGTCTATATGTATTTTTGTATCAATACTGTATCTGGTATCTGTGGATCTGTACTTGTATGTACTTCAGACTGTCTTTGGGGTTTAAATCACAGAAAAGACTTTGCATTGCATGAAAAATCAGGCTATGTAAAGCCAGCCATACAATATTTAGTTTTTGCATTCAGCCTTGCTCTTCTGAAGGCAAACCCCCTATGTTATGGGTGTGGACTGGGAGGCAGAGGTGGAACCACGACAGAATTTTTTTTTTCTTCCCCACATTGTATTATAACAAGAGAAAAGCAGCTTGTTGGAAGGTTAACAGGTTTTAGTGCTATGGCTGTTTTCTGTGATAGATTGTTCCATGAGCTGAAGGAAATTTCCTGCCTAAAATAACGCTTTACATTTTTGTGGACATTGCAGTTGCTAATTGTGAGTAGGATTCTTGTTCAATCAACTTGTATGTGTCCCGTTCATCCAAGCTTTCAAACACTCAATCTTAAAATCTTCAGTAATGCTGAACTACAGTAACAATGGTGTTTCGTTGTTTTGCAGGTTGTCTATTTCAGCTGTCTACCCTACAAAACCAGATAGCATGTGTGAAAACTGTGGTTGTTTATATATATATATATACAAAAACACAATGTTGTCACTTTGCCATATTCTGAAGGCAGCTGGTGTTGTTTTTTTTATTATAAATTTCTTGTTATTTTTTTATACATATAAAACAGGTAAACATGGTATTTAAAATATAACATTCAAGCTGGAATACAATTTTTTTTTGCTGCAGACAAGAGATGTTAGGCTTTATGTTAAACACCCAATAGAAAATGGAACACACACTGATTTAAAAAATGTTTCATTAAAATGTCCTTATAAAATGTTACCTTTTTTATGACTACCCTCTGGCCATCAGTGTTAATTCACTGGCATGTTGTTCTGTAGCTTAAAGCTACAAAATGAACTGCAGACTACTTACGGAATATTGAAGGCTTCTGCTCAACTCTGAAAGTGATTTATTTAGTTGTCCCTCTGAGCCCCCCTTTCTCTCCCTTTGTTTTTTGTAGGATATAAAACTTTTTTTTTACAGAAATATCCAAGTACAGCTGTAGCAAAAATTTAACAGCAGATACTAATTATTATTTTGTCTTTTATCATTTGCTTTTATTGTGTATATTTTGTTGCTGTGTATATGTTTGTCTGTATATATATATATGTGTGTATTTATATATTTAATCATCTATATTTGTAGTCGGCAGTTCAGCCCGTAAACTCTTCCGTTATGCAGGCCCTCGTGCTATTTTGGGACTGGGCCCAAGTTTCCGCCTACAGTGAGCTGAGTTTGAGCAAGGCGCAAATGGTGATCATGTGAAGGCACATTGTGGGGAGGTGGAAGCAGATCATAAACAGTGGCTGTCTACACTCTCTTTTTATTCCCCCCCTTTCTCCTACTAAATGTTTCAACATAGTTCTAGAAGCTTGTAACCAATCAGCACCAGTGCCAGAGGGAGGTGCAGCAGGGACAAACTTACAGAATAAGATACGAATTGGGTAAAGTCCACAGATCAGAATTTTTCCAACATGAACACAGAACTTGTGTCTATTGAAATATTGTTTAACAGGTCATCACTGTAAATCGGCAATTCTGCTGATGCTGATCTGACACAATTTTGAGCCTTACCTACAACATTTAAAGGTGCAGAATCCAAAACTGTTTTATCTTCAGGTCTATGTGGATCTCAGAGTGATGCTATGGGTAATGTAAACAAACAAAAAAGTGGTTCCTGATGGGTATGATAGGATGCAGTAAACACCAATGAATCTTTTTTTAGTTTAAAATTAGAAAAGATTGTGGGACTCTGCAGCGTTAAATAAATAATAACCTCAATCTTCTCTTCTTAGCACCCCAAGGCTATACATTATGAATATATGAAAAGTATAGAGCTTAATACTAATGCCAGTGCTATTTTTGTATCCAATCTGGGTACCTGTTTTACTCCCCATAACCACTGTTCCAAAAATGTACTTAAAATATACTTAAATATTTTGCACCACTGAAACAAGCAGAGACCCCTGCCCATAAATACTTCACTCCGAGGGTAGCCATCTTATTTCACTGGTGTTCAATTCTTAATGTTTCAACTCGAACATCTCTAAATCTCAATGAAAATTACATACAATTAATATATGAATAACACACTTCATGTGTAATGCACATTGTGTGTGTACATATTGATTTTCTTGCCATGAAGATTTGTAGACTTCTAAGGTTACTCTGAAGTTAATGTGTGAACACAGGCAGTAATATTTTTCGATATGAAAGATTCCAGCTCTTTCTCACTGGCTCAGTGAGAACCTATTTTTATTAACAAGACATTTTGTTTAAAGGTCACAAGACAATCAGCAATTTTCAACCCAATAATTAGGCAGCAGCAGAGGCCAGATCATTTTCTAAGAAATGTTTTCAAATAATTATGGGCTTCTAGTATTATCTAAACAGTTTGGACTTTTCTCTTACTCCATAGCAGATTTTCAGTTTGGACATAAACAAAGAACTGCTCTCTGCTTGGGTTCTATTTAACAATACTGTATAAGGCTTCATTGCATTTTTTCTCACCTGAGAAAATAATTCTCACACATGAATGTGTTTTTCCTTCATCCACAATACCAAAAAGAACACATGAAAATAATTTTCTATTTACTTCACTTGTAATTTCATATACTGGTATTCATTTCAGCAGCCTTATTTCATCCAAACCCTAAGTGGAGGTCTGTTTACATGATTTTAACCAATGCTGCTGATACTGCACCCTCTCTATTTTTACCTCTATGGTTGTGTTGAGTGTAGACAGCTGTAGCACTGAATTCTTCCTCACAGCCCTGCCAATGCACCTTTGCCCTGGGTAGTTTCAGTCTCCATGCTCTGCTAAACAAAGACTACTGCCTACTGTGCCAGACTGTGCATATTGTAGGTCTATATCATCTGTACTATTCTCCAACAGGAACTCATGCATCCACCACATTTTTTACTAAAGACTTCAGCCAGGATCCAATCCAGTCCTTCACAAGGAAAACAAACATGCTATCAGAATAGAATGAATTCATATTCTGCAACACATTCAGTGATTTTAAAATGTTTGAATTTCAAACAAGAAAATTGGATACAAATCAATTATAAAAACAGAAGATAAATGATCATGTGCAAATAGACTAGGCCATTGTAATACACTGCCCACAAAATAATCTGGTTACACTTTTATATTTAATATATTAATAAAACTAAAGAAAGGTATTCGTCCAGTAGACAAACATTGTAACACATTTTACAATGTTGACATGTTGCCTACTGGACGAAGGGTTTTTCTTTATATTTATGATTTCGGTATTTAACTTAGAATATTATTTGTAAATTATAGTTTGATTTAAGAAAGCAGGATCTTCCTGTTACATATGGTCACTACACCCTAAAAATCTTATTTGCTAAGATCATATATCTGCCACAGACTTTTTTCCAAAAGATAAATACAGAAAATTAGTTTTTAGGCCTATTGTTAAATTTGTTAATGTAGTAACTAGGATTTCAAAAACTTATGAGCAAAGAGCAGTTTAATTCCAACATTTCTGCACAATTGGTCTACCTGTATGTTAAAAGCTGCTGGTAGTGTTACTCATCTGCTGTTACCCTCTACTGCACTTCTAAACTACTTCTAATGAAAATATTGATAGCTGCCAAATGTTCTTGTGTGTATAACTTGCATGACTCACAAGGTGTGTACTTGGCAAAGATTATTTGGTATGTTGTTGCTGATCATCTGAAATTGTACTTTGTTTCCTTTTTAGTATTTAGTAACCCCCCCTCCCCCCCCTTCCTGAAGAAGAATATGCTGCAAGATAAAAGCAACTGTTCCTCATTAGAACTAGCTGGGTCCCTGCAGTCATTAGATTCTTCATCTTGGGCTTGCTTGTGGAGTCATCGGAAGGTGTCTTTACTTGTTCATCAGTAAGCCACAAATAATTTGATGTTATCTTGCAGAATGGAAATTAATTTATAAGGACCAGTGGTGAGAAAGTGTTAAAGAGGTTACACCTTCTGCTGCTTCTGCTCATTGGCTGAGTTGAGCTGAAGGCCTACGAAGAACACCTGGTACCTGTGTTTCCACATCACAAAACATCCGATCAGACAGACAATGGCCAGGGTCAGGTTCAAAGCAATCTGCAGAAGGAAGTAGAGCTTGAGGGTGGTGGTGATTGTGGAGCAATCCTTCACATCTCTGTATTCAAAGGTCCTGGCGATCGGGTCCATTGGGTCTAGCTTGCAGACACAGGATTCCATTTCACCTATGGGTTCGCAGGTGAAGTTGTTGATTTGAGAATAATGATGTCCTGCAAAAGCCACTGCTAAGACACATATGATTAGCCCAATGGCACATAGCAAGAAGTAGACCAACTGAGGAGAAAAACAAGAGACAGGCTTTGATTGGATACTGTGATGTGTAATGTCTAGTGCCAATACAAGTAGGATTTGTTTATTAATGCAAGACAATGATAATAATACTTAAACCCATTGACAGAAAACAGCTTTATTCCTTGATAACCATCCAGAGTACCAAATGTGGCCAAGAAATTTTGTTAACCCTACTTGAATGACTATAAAAAAAAGCACAGCCCTCACACACAGCTGTTTATAGTTACAAGAGCAGAGAACAAGAAGCAGACATACTGAAAAGCGGGTTCTCAAACTTATTTCAAGGTTTATTTTTAAATCTACCCTAGAAGAAAGGGGTTAGTCAATTGAATGTGCCATGTATAGGTCAATAAGAGTTAAGCTAAAGCTCCAATGTGTGCAAAAGGTGATAACCTATTTGGTGGTTTCTTACCTTGGCAATAAATTGCATAGATGTCCTCTCATCAGGCAGGTATGTTATGCAATACAAGTAAAAGCCCAATAAGGAGACCAAACAGACCTAAAATAAATACAGGAATAATGTTTTATTACAGGGGTCTTTAAAATGTTAGCCAACTTCTTTTACCATATATTTCAATACATACCCAATAGTTCATAAATATTAACAAAATATAGTGTATACATAAACTACAAAAAAACAAAAGAAAAAAACATAGAAAGTTGGTCTTCGTTGACAATGGTTCAGAATGGTGAATTATTTTGGAACATTTATAGATACTGTAGGACTAAAGCCATGGAAAGCTGTGGCATAATGTGGTAGCTATACTTTATATTCACGGTTGTAAGAAATGTGAGATCAGAGACTTAATGTGCTAGTTAAAACTGTAAGAAAGACATTAACTGTATCGGTTGATAAACTGATCTAACAGCCTTTACAGAAATGTGATTCTAAAGGCCTCTACACATCGGACGCGATGCAACAAGCAAATGTGTCGTGTGACACACCGCACCACGACAAAAAAAATAAAAATAAAAATGTATTTTTTATACAAGCCGTTCACACTGCCTGCGATGCGACAGGCGACACTGAAGCGATGCCGAAAAAATAGGATCTGGGTCTATTTTTGCGATTTTGTCGCTAGGGGACTGATCGATGATGAACAGCTTCCCTTGTGCTCCTTCAGTTAACAATAGCAGAAGAAAAGAAAATTCTTGCAGTATCAAAATACCTAGAGCTGTACAATAAAGGACACAAAAATTATAAAGACACGGCAATGAGGGAGAACACCTGGCAGTCCATTTCTAGGGAACTGGATATAATTGGTGTGTATGATTCTTTTACACGATTGATTTCCATTACACGAGAGTAGATGTTAAAACTTCATGCTGATTTGAACTCGGCTCTCGCCAAGATAAGCACCAACTAAGACGTAGCTTTACAGTAAACTAATGTGATCCATATGTGTCTCCATCCATTTACGTTTCCTTCCATATGATGATGTAGATATCCTTCTGTCTGGTGTTAATGGCTGAAGTGTAATGCTGGCTCCAGGGATCAGCTTATTTCGCCTCCCTGGCGCATCAGCACACACAACGGCTGCGATGCTGGCTCCGGGGATCGACCAAAGTGCGGCCTCCCCAGCGCATCAGCATGACAACCGTCTGGATTGAGCTAAGTAGGGTACATCTCTGGGGTTTTCAAGTGGGCACCTTCCATCCTCAGTGTTTCGTCGACTAGCCCACGACACCTCAAGAGGGCTCGACGGTGATTCTGGCGTCCCAGCATCACCCCCCTCCGTCCCCCACTCAACTCAGCCCAGCTGACTTACCTGTACATCAGTGTTTCTTTCTTTCTATTGTGCTTGAGATCCCCAGCCAGAATCTTTCCGTCTCAACCACAGCCAGTTGCTGCTCCTCTCTGCTGCTTCAGATAAGTTCTTCACTGTGCGACGCAACTCTTGGCCACTGAATCCGACGTCTCTGAGAAACCGGGTTGTAGAGTGTGCCACAAATCCTCGACAACCCACTTCCACTGGGTAAACCCGAACTCTCCATCCTCGCTGTTCCGCTTCAGTGGCTAGTTGAGCATACCGCAGTCTCTTCCTCTCATACGCCTCATCTACAGCATCCTCCCATGGCACTGTTAACTCTACCAGGTGAACAAGGCGTGCTGATCCAGACCACAAGACAATATCTGGTCGAAGGTTAGTGGTGGCAATCTCAGGTGGAAAAATAAGCCGTTGACCAACATCTGCCAGCATTTTCCAGTCTCTAGCAGCTTCCAGTTGTCCTGGGCGAGGATTGGTTTTAACACCCTTTTCTTGGTGGTTGCTCTCCTGGGCGGAGGAATGTTGTCTTTTGTGTGTAATGTTTTGATGGAACAGGTGACAACTTATTGGTCATGTTACGCTTGTCTTCCAATGCTAAGGCCAAACATCGCAGCACCTGGTCATGGCGCCAAGTAAACCGTCCTTGGCTAAGAGCCACCTTACATCCTGTCAAAATGTGCCTTAATGTTGCAGGTGATGAACACAAAGGACATGAGGGATCCTCTCCTACCCAGAGGTTTAGGTTCTGTGGTGATGGGAGAACATCATATGTTGACTGAAATAAGTATTCTGAAAAACTATTATGTAGTCTACAATTTTATTAGCTGTATAACAGGATTTTTCCAGGTGATGATACAATCAGATGAGAGTTGCCACTGGTGTGAAAGGTAGTGTCGCAGCGAAAGTACCGTTTTATTGCAGGACAAATCGCGTCATAACCGGTGTGTGGAGACCTTAATGGTTTTTTCTACAGAAGTTATTGAAGATTGCTATTACTGTGTTGTGGCGGAGTGTCCCGCCCCTATTTATTATTATTTGTATTTTTGTTTGCGGCGCGGGTGAAAGCACCGCGTCTTTTATTATATTTAAAAACCCTGTGAGGATGCATGGCTGATCAGCTACTGATTATTTAACTAGCTGACAGTCATGCATCCTTACCAAACGCGTGCAGACTCTGGCTGAGGGATAATAAGATAATTAACTACTAGTTAATCCCTCGGCCAGAGTATATAAACCTGCAGCTCTCTGCACTCGAGGTTGGGTGTACAGAGGAGAGTACGGGGAACGGAGAGAGCGAGTCACATTTAAAAAAACAATTGCTAAAACGTGCTGGATTCTCCAGCACGACACTTGCTTGTTTGTTTGTTGATTCGTTTGGCCCTCGTGCCCTTTTGTTTTGTGTTTTGTTGTTTTGTTTAAATCTTTTGTTTGTTTATTAATAAATACGCTGAGTGCCATTGCACTCAGCTTCAACCGCCCATCCATTGTTTTGGTTTCTACTTCCTGGTCCGTGACGTCATCCACCTCACCACTGCGAGCCAGACTGTCACATGTGCATTTTTAAACTTGCACATTTGTGAATTCCAAAATATCAAGCAGTTGCTTTCGTTTATTTAGTCTTTTACAAAAGCGAAAGCATAAATAGTTGCTTTAATGCAAAGCAGCACATGCAGTTATTTTGTAATATTTTGTTCTGTTTATACATGCCATGCCAGGTTTCTCACGGGCGACACATGATACAGTAAATACACATTGTTTGAAAAGATTATCTGATAAGCAAAAGTTCTGTTCATTTAATTATACTGTACCTTTCAAGCGGCTCCTGTCCGATGTAAACCAACAATGTAATGGTAAGCTGATGTTTGCTAATCTAATTGCCAGATAACTGATTTATTTTACTTTGTGCTTCTTCACTCCCAAGCTTCTTAACAGCCGGGTCAGTCCTTTGACTTACATACAGTATCTAATTTGTTTGTTTTTGCAAAACCATTTACAGACGGAAAGGGTCCTGACCATCAAAGTCTTATTGTCCATGGTAATATGTCTCTAATTCATTTCTGTCTTGTGTAAACCCTGTTGAGGTCACAACTCTCTGCATATTATTTACTAAGTAAGTTGTGCTATTTTTAAGCTGTGGCTATTTTGCAATGACATAAATATTCATGCAAATCAAATTGCGTGCTTGCACGCTATCAGAACAGACATGCATGATACTGCATCGGTACTAATTCTTTATAGTAAACTGGCTCGCTGGCTTAAGTTGAAGCGAAACTTACATTGAGGGAAATAGAGTAAGAAATTCAGGAAACTTGCTTTAGCTTCAAATTCTACAACAATTTACTTTTAACAGTATAAGAGGTATGTTAGAAATATGAATCCCCCAGCATGGCTCCAAATTCAAAAGGAAGAGTAGGTCATCACAACCTACATCCACCATAGGTTCAGATTGGTGGACAGGTTTCTCTATATAGCACAGTTATCATTTAGACTGGAAGGTAAGCCATTGTAGGCCTCCTACTACGGCAACAGCAGTCTTATTAGTCTGTGTGGCAATGGCAACTCCATGCTACAGAGCACCTTGTTAAGAGAATAATGGGTACAAATGGTTAGTGGCTTTTGTTGCTGTTGTCACAGCAAGTCCCCCCTAAAGATTTATAGATGTGTTTTATTGGGGATGGATCTTTCAGCTGTGTGTCCTCTTGTCTATTCAATGCATCTAAACCAGGAATGTGATGTCTTTTAAATACCAGATTAAATAATGTGGTTTGAATTATTAACAAACGTGTTCATGGCACTGGATGAAAGAACTGCACCCCTCCTAAAACTCTGTATGTACGTGATACATGCAAGCCTGTGACAGAGGCATCTGCTCCTAATTTCAGTACATTAGAAACCATAAAGTTATACAACCACAAATTTCTAATGACCTGTTCTCATAAATGAACTATAGCACTGAAGCTTTGAAGCATGGGCTTTAGATTATATTATAGCTTTGGTATAATAGCCTATGAAGTATTATTTTAAAAACTCAGGTCACACTTCTTTTAAGTAGCCAGTGATGTGACATAATTTTGCAAACCATTACTGTACACTTGGTATCCAAGTGGGATTTCGCATTCCTTATGTAAAGGAAACTACCAAATCCTTCATGTCTGGTAGTACATTTTGTAATTTAAATTTTAAGTAACATTCTACCTATATGCACTAAAACATAATTGGGCTGTATATATATAAACTGTGAGACTCAAAAATATTTTATATGGCTGAACTAGGGACCTTTTTAAAATCCAGTGCTGGTAAGTGACTTAATACCATCCACCAGTACATACTTTAACCACTTAGTCATCACCAGAGACTTCAGCCCTCCTTCCTACAAACTTATGCAGTTCCTCTGTTAGGAAAAAGCATGCATAATAATTTCACAAGGTGTATATGTACATAAACTATTGACAAGCTGTGAATACTCCATTAGTTTAAATACAAGTACCTGGGTCTACAATTTAAATGTGACACTTGTTGATTCCACAGCAACTTTTCTTGAATTCCATTAACAGAAAAAAAAAATCAATACACATAATAAATCAGTTTCACAAACCAATTTGCTGTTTCTGTGTTGATGTAGCAAGCACTTGCACATACTGTACATGCAGTTTTTGTTACTTTTATGCCATCATGCAACTTAAATCTGTTAATGATGAAATGTTTTGAAACCAATTAAAAATAAATAAATAATAATAATCAGATTTGTGCTTACAAATATCCCAGCCCAGTGTGGAGTCTCTCTGGTCAGCAAATAGGAGCTGATGCTTGTCATTAGAAAGGCCACCACTGCTATGGAAATGCCTAAAATCAGCTGTAATAAAGCAATCAGTAAAGGAAAACGGCAGCCACAACAAATATGGGAATCCTCCTTTTGGCCTGCCTTGAGCTTTCCCTTCTGCCCTTTATTCTTCTCCATGTCTCCTTTGTTTTCCTGAGCTGGGTCTGTGCTCTTCTCTCCTCCCGGCTTCCCTGCCTGGCTCTGATTGTTAGGGACCGGGCTTGGGTTGCTTTTCCCATCTTTTCCCATTCTGATAATCTCAGTATTTTGTGCCTTCCCACCCCCCTCAGTGTTGCTCCTGTTCTATCTGAGGCTTTGCTGCTATTTGGAATCAGGGAGGCTCTGAACAAATATGGAAAACATTTGGAGCGGATTCTCAAGCTGTCTAAATGCCACATATAGAACAGCAAATGGGGAGGCTGCAAGGGGGGCTACCACACACAACCAAAAAGTGTTGCAAAGCAGTGCTCTTGATAATTATACATTACAGATAATGTAACACAAGCGCTTGAAACAAATCCAATATAGATAAAAAGGCAGCTCAGTATATAACAAATCAGATAAGCTTTATATGAAAACTGGACACAAATGCTTTTATTGTTTAATCCTACTCAGATCATATGGCTGAGAGAGGGTACAAATGTGATCTTATGTCACGTGAGTATTATTTAGTCAAATCTGTTCTATTAAAAAATACATAAATTAATGCTTTGGAATATAATTATTCTATTCAGTAATATATTTAATTAGATTTAATTAAATCTGATTAATATAACTGTGACTGTGTTTTTCACTTTTCTGAACATAAAGCAACTTGCATGTATTTGTACGCTTGTTACACATATCAAAAGTTGGTAACTGATGCTAGGAAGCAGTGCTAAAAAGACAACTGTATAGAGGTGTAAATAAATGTAACTCCACAAAGTGATAATATTGCATTATGAAGAACTTACCTTATACTGTTGAAGCACTGAGGAAATTCTACTTGTGTCCATGTTGTGTCGCCCCCACCCCCACCCCGCCTTCACTAATTCACTGTTTCCAACAATTAAAGTCAGAAATGGTTATAACGTACAGTATTTCTTATGTCTGTTGTTTCAAACTTGTTTATTGGCCTATTTTCTGAAATAAATGCATACAAATAACACCCAGACTTACATAACTTTAATTTAGATAGCTTGGCTCTTTGTTTTTGCTCGATATCCATGCATTTGATAAAGCTAGTTGGCCTCCCTTTCGTGTGTTTTAATGCAGCCTTAAAAATACACGTTGTCATGTGCTTACTAAATTGTATACACTACAGTATGTGATAAAAATCTGTGTTTGTATGAAAGGGTGGGTCAATTACCCTTAGCATGACAAATGGCCTTGACTTGATAAAATGTGACGTCATAAAATCAAAGCTACCCTATCCATTGTGCTAATAAGGTGGGTCAAAGAAAACATTGCGAAGCATGACAGCAAATTGCACTTAGAATAAACACAGAATATGAAACCTAAAACTTGACTCTGAAAAGAGATACAGTAACTCATAACACTAGTAATCACCAATATACTGCCCTGTGAAAAGTACTGGGACACCCAAGCAACACTGATGCAATCTGTGTGTATGTGAATTCAATTACAGTATACACTAATTCCAAAGCTTAAACAGCACTTTTAAATGATTAAAAATGCAGCTCTCCAAACACTGCAGGAGTTGATTAATATACTGATTAAAGGCCAGTCACAGCCATACTGTTTGAATAGACTAAATCCATTCCCGCCAGCATTTTGCTCAACAAGCACCTCCTAAAAAATGTTTACACCTGCAGAAAATGGGGTATAACATTAAGGTATCATAGTCCTAGTTTTCATTTTAATTCAGCTGGTTGATTATGTCAGTGATAATAAATATTTTCAGATATTTTAAAATAGATAAGGTTATATTATCAACATATTACCCTCTCCCCTAATTATGTATACTCAAAAATCAAAATTTGTACAAATCAGATAGACAGACATGTTGACTTAATCCAGCATGCTATAACTGAAACTTATACAATGCATTGTGAAACAGTAAACAAAATATGTCTACAGCTGTCGCCAAAGGTTTTGCATCACCTAGCATTTTAGGATTTAGACATTTAAAAAACTATATGAACATAATTTTGATCTTTTATTTAACACCTTGTAATCAATTAAACTACATAATAGTAGTACAATATTGTTGAGATTTTCAAAATGTCACATTTAGTCATTTGTGTACGTTTTTCATTAAGTATATGGAAAACTGAAAAACTGTATTTATTTCAATATGTTAACGTAACATTCTACAGCAGGTTTCATTCGACTTTTTTTTAAGCAAAATATGTTAAATCTAAAGGGTGATACAAAACTTTTGTCCATAGCTGTACATACTGGCTCTCACTAAAGCTCTGAATCAAATCTACATCTACCCTTTAATTTCCAAATCATAATGACAGATTAAATTAGTGCTACCACTTTAATGCATACCATAATAGAGGATGTGTAAATGATGCAGAAATCCACCCACATACAGTAGAAACATGGTAGATAACTGGAAATCATGCAGTGCTGGGAGGGACACCCGATTTCAACAGCTCTCTTAACCTAAAAAAACAATCAGGTCATTTCCGGGAGCCTTGACACCACTTCCATCGACTAATTAGCTGGATTATTAAATGTTCACTATGCAATCACACACACCTTGCTAATATTTACTCAGTGGAGTGACATGGCTGTCTTTTCAGCAATGGGAGAGAACAAATCACGTTGAAAGCCCAGTGGCTTTGCCAGTTTGAAATAGGATTACAGTAATATCTGAGGTGCCAGCTGTAGCAACCGTGGTTTCAACATGTTCTGCTTGTCAGGAGAGGCATGTATTGCTGGAACTAAGAATCTAAGTAAACTTTTGAATAACTTAGGGGAAAATACGTGCCTTTTTGCATAACCATCCCCTGAAATTAATTTACCAACATCCAAAATATGCACCTTTCTCACTTTTATGTTGCTAGGAACAGAGCCAAGTCTCTAGAATTGTAATTGGATTACGTGCCTCCATTCCCCTCCAGGCAAACTAAGCACTATGCATGGAAATAAACAACCTTTGACTAAGAATAAGGAACACAAAATAGGGTATGCAAAGTGAAACTTCTGGTAAAAGTTTGTATTTCTTCTGAACGAGCAATGACCTGGGTATAACAATCACTTTTTATAAAGACAGCATGCCTGGTTTATTAAATACAGTACACATACAATCAAAATATTAACATTTTCACAAACATTTGAGATTTATAAAAGCCCTTCCTTCCCAACGTGCTCGTAACTTTGGGGTTCTACTAAAAAGTCAAGTACTCAAACATTTCAGCTGTTGATGGCAGTTACCTAAAAGTTAGTTTGACATTGGTAATGTAGGCCTAAATATTAAGTGATTTTAGCCTTGACACGTCCTAATTAATACTAGTATTTGAGATATGTCTTACAATATAACGCACAACTCAGGAATTCTGTTTAAATTAAATGAATAGGAACTCCAGTTCATTATAAGATATGTATAGCACCTGAAAGGCTTAACCTAACTCTAACAACAATGGGTAGGTATGGTTTTTGGTGTCAAAATGTAATGTTCCTGTCAAATCCCATGCAAAAACAATATCCATCAAAGGAAATCACTGGATTAGGTCCTAACTACTGCGTACTGTTCTCCATCAAGAACCAGAAGTAGGATGTTCACCTACATGGCCATGGCTGCTGCTTGAATACCCCCCCCCCCCCCCCCCCCACCCCGCAGTAATGATAGCACTGCCAGAAATGTAAATACCATGCATAGTTTAAAAGCATGAATAAATTATTTACAAGAGTTATGCAGAAGTAATGCTGTTTCATTCTATGCAAGAGTCTCCAAAAGGCTGCCCCTTATTCTGTAAGCCATGTGTATATTCAATCATGATGTGTTTCTTGATCACTGCAAAGTCTGAATTAGTCCAAAAAAAAATTGTAATCTTTTTTCTTCTTTTTTTTTGTTCTTAACGAACCCCAGGTACTAAAATGTGTATTCATAAAGTATATACAATTAATTGCATTCCACTGCCTTCTCACTAATACAGTAAGGCCTGTATTAACGGTCCCTTGAACTAATCGGTCAAAAAAAACCAAAAAGCTGAGTGACAGAAAGCAGCCACCTGTCTTAAGTAGCCACAAAAGTTCAGCACAAATTACTTTTGAAGTAAAATATGCTGTTTTGTCTGCAAGATATCTCACAATCACAGCATGCATTAGTTTTATAAAGTACAATTGACATGTAATTTGGATGTGGAGTTAACAGTGATACAGTACTAAGCAAAACCACCAAAAAACAGGATCTCTAACTAAGACGAAGCCTAGACAACAGAATGCCATTGCCCTTATACAGAATCATAAGAACATAAAATAAAAATAAAACGGTACGCATAGTGCACCGTTATTTTTCTTGAAATAAACATTTATGTAAAAACATCTGTAATGACTCCGTGGTAGTAATATATTAGTAGTCAAACAGCAAATTAAATAAATATTACTGTATATTAAAAAAAACACCAACCTAACTTTTAACATTTTACCGTGAACGGTTGTGCATAACCCGCAGTCTCACTGAGTTTTCTTTGTAATATCGTTTTTTCTGTTCTTTTTTTTGTCATTTTATATACAGTTTCTCTTCATTTTTTCTTCTGTTTTCTTTTTCTCGTTCGCATTTGCCGACAGTTGATTTCCAACACCGTTTGCTAGGTTAGCTATGTCAGGTTGTCTGAACTCCATTAGTGAAAGTAAAAGTAAACCTGAAAAATATCATTAAAAAACACTACTGGCTAGATGAACCCCAGAGCCTAATAGAAATAAGCCTTCCTTTCACTTCCCATATATGGCACATGATTCCAGCCCTCGGTGTTTTGCTGCCATGGTTACTAGTTGCACCTCCACGATGCCGATGGAGCAGCAGGTGAAGGGTTAAGACAGAGGAGGTCTGTGTTCACAAACGAGACATTGAATTTCATAGAAACACCATCCCCTCGGCGGCTTCAGTACATGCTTTATTTAGGTCTGATCTACGGCATCATAGGTGGACACTGCTACAATAAAATAACACAGTTCACAGCAAGTTTAAATGAAACACTGGTTTAGGAGGGGTTTCTTTGTTTCAAAAGTACGATTGATAACATGCGATTTGATGAAAAACAACAAACTGCATTACAAAAGTAAACAGATAAAAGTGAGCATGATCTAATTATCCCCTAATTACAAGGCAGAGAGTTGGTGCATTCCGCACGTGAGTTGGGTGCTGGTCTGTTTGGTGACGCGCGTGCGCTCTGGTTACACACAAAACTGGTTGCAAAGTGGCAGCAGAGAGAACTGGTTATCATTATAAACTGTGGGTCTACTGGATGTACAGCTACTGATCGAGGTCTCCAAAACAGATTGTTTTCCAGAAATAATTCAAAACAACACTTCGAACAAGTTATGGACGAAGGAATACCTCGTCTGCACGACAGACAGCTACTAGACCACTCAGATTTTTTGGGGTAGGTTTTTTTTTAAAATTATTATTATTATTTTACGACGATTCGTTTTTTTTAAATTTGTCTTCATATATTTCAAATTCTGAACATTTGCCAAAATCTGACAATGTCTTTGTTTTGGGTTAATTGCAGGGTGGAATATTCTTCGCTTTACATGTGTAAATCAAAAAGAGGCATGAAAAGAGACGAAAGCAAGGTAAACATAAGTTCTGTGTACTGTATTTAGTTTTGCACAGTGAAATATTCATCCTGTCATTGCTAGAATTAGATGACGACTTCGTTTTCAGGATTTAACATTCGTGTCATTAATCGTTTCTAGTTTATTGAGATGTGTTCTATCTTGTTATACTGTGTGTGTGTGTGTGTGTATATATATATATATATATATATATATATATATATATATATATATATATATATCTATATATATATATATATATATATATATATCCTTAATGGCGCATTTGATTTGCATGCAGGTTATAATTTCAATATATTTCTAAATTCTGCATTGGTATACTTTGTACATTTTTTGGTTTCCTAGTATTTATTTTTTACAAAATAGGAAGCCTACAAGCTACCACACAGATTGATAGAAAAGAAGAGGCGTGACAGGATAAATGAATGTATCGCTCAGTTGAAAGATTTGTTGCCTGAGCACCTGAAACTGACGGTAAGATACTGCAGATTGCATTCCTGTTGATTTGTTATTATTATTATTTTTTGTATATATATTTATTATCAAGTAGTACATTTTAGTCTTACAAAATTGAATAAAAAAATGATGTGAGCAACAGTGAAAAGAAAAGATGCCAGGTTTCCCATTGTACGTATTGAAGCCACTTAATGCGCATTTGACATGCTTGCGTATCGACTATTGTACAGAATGTAAGCTTTACTTAGGTTATTTCGAGAACCTTTCAACTGGTCAGGTATCCGGAAGTTTTAAACTTTTTTTCCCCCTCCTTAAAGACACTCGGACATTTGGAGAAAGCAGTCGTTCTGGAATTAACTTTGAAGCACTTAAAAGCTTTAACCGCTGTCACAGAGCAACAGCACCAGAAGATCATCGCGTTACAAAATGGTAAGTTGATTTATTTAATTAAATGTAGATTAAGATGTGTGTGTGTGTGTGTGTGTGTGTGTGTGTGTGTGTGTGTATATATATATATATATATATATATATATATATATATATTATTCCGAATAAGCACAATATGTATTTAAAGTTAAAATATACTTCTAAAGCAAGGGGGTGCAAAAAAAATACGTTTGAATGCCCCCCCCCCCCCAGTAAATTAAATACACAATTCAAATGATACACATTGACTGTATGCCAGAACATGTAATTATTTGGTGGTTAAAGCTTAGTTGGGGGGCACTTTTGGAGTTATTTGTTGATCCTACAGATTTTAAAAAATGCGTCTTTCTGTTCAGGGGATCGCTCTATGAAATCCTCCATTCAGACTGATTTGGATGCGTTCCATTCTGGCTTTCAAACCTGTGCCAAAGAAATCCTGCAGTACCTTAACAGGTTTGAGAACTGGACCCCTAGGGAGCAGAGATGTGCGCAACTCATCAACCATTTGCACAAAGCTTCTGCCCAGTTCCTGCCCAGCGCACAGCTTCTGTCCCAGCAGATCTCTGCCAGCAAAGGGTCTGCCCCCGTGCAAGATCATAACAGACAAAAACTGGAAACACAGACCAACTGTGTACCCGTTATTCAGAGGACTCACAATGGGGAGCTGAATGAAAACGACACAGACACCGACAGTGGCTATGGCGGTGAAGCTGAGAAATGTGAAGGAAAACATAATAACAAAGACAACAGCGGGAAGCCGCAAGGACTGAAAAACGTGCGAGTAAAGCAGGAGTTTGGAGATGATCACCCTGCCAAAAAAATAAAAATGGAATCACCTGGAACTGCAAGGGTTAATCCTGATTCAGCCAGCAGACCCGACTTGTCTTTGATTAATTCTTTGGTGGGACTTGGAGGTGTCCCTTTCGGACAGCAAACGCCTTTTTGTCTGCCTTTCTATTTCGTTTCTCCCTCCGCAGCTGCAGCGTACATGCCTTTTTTGGATAAGGCAAATCTAGAGAAATATTTTTACCCAGCGGCGGCGGCAGCAACATCCCCGTTTCCATTGATGTACCCCGGAATCCCAGCACAAGCCGCTGCAGCAGCCGCTGCTGTTTTCCCGGGGTTACCTGCAGCCCTGACGCCGGATAAAGTGTGCGCGTCCTCGGCAATGTTATCACAGAGAGCAGTATCCTCTCCATCTCCGAGCTTTGAAAGCGCCATGGGGGCAGGATCGTCGTCATCCGCAGAAAATGAACTGCATTTTGACAGTGAAAGCCCGCATGAATCAGACAATGACGAAACTTAATTTATAACTCATGTCAATACACAGTTAACAGAAGTGCTTATAAACTACCATTTAAGAAACGGTATTCCTCTTGGGTCTACAGTGTGTACATTAACCTTTACGTTTTGCAGCTTCCCGTTTAATTTTAATGGTTTTATTTAAGGACAGACTAAATATATATTTTTAGCATATCCATTCCAAACAATATTTACCAATAGTTTGTTTACATTTTTAGATCAGTATGTTAAATTAGTGTCAACCATGCTGGACCGTATATAATGAACATTTCTGTACGTTTTTAAATAAATTAGTTGGCCTAAGGATAGTTTCTTAAATAAAGTACATTTAAAAAATCTGTTCAGATGTTCAAATAGTGAATTTGCTTAATGGGAGCAGGTCATAATTTGTACCTGGGTATTTTAAAAAGGCAAAATAAACTACTTATATCAGCACCTTATTGGACTTTTGCTATTGAATGTATTAGGTATTGTACTGATTATATTTTGTAAAAAAAAAAAAAAAAAAAAAAAAAAAAAAAGTTGGAGGTGTTTGCTTCTGCAAGGTAAAGTGCACTTGTTCAGGCTTCTTTGAGGTTCCATGTGTACCCCTGAAATGTATGGTCATCTTCCCCTGTTGTTTAACAAATAATACCCATGCACTGAACCTTAAATATAATTCTATTTTTCCTTAAAAAAATAAACAGGTCTAATACTGGAGGAAAAAAAAGACTTATTAAACAGCGAAGATTTTGGCAAGATTTCTTGGCCTTTTTTGATCATGCTTTATTTTGTTTTACAGATCAAATATATATCATTACCTGGGCTGAGAAGGATAATCTCCTAAGTGGGATATACATGTATCCCAGGCAGCACTTTGAGAGTGCTTGCACTAGAATGTTATGTAAGAGAGGGTATGCAGTCTCACAATGACTATATCAAGTTTCTATATATATATATATATATATATATATATATATATATAATTGCTCTGGTCATGCTTTTTATATCTAATGCTGCTCTTTGTGCGGTTTGTCTCAAACACTGCATTTAAACAATGTCATATCTGCCTAAAAGTGACTTGTTTGTGTGTAAATACTTTGTGTGTAATATATATATATATATATATATATATATATATATGTATATGTCCAATATGCTATTGTTGTAGGATACATTTTTGGATTTCTAAACAGAGCAGTGTTGCACTTTTTGTTAGTGCTTTAGCTTATACTGTCCTAAATTATATAAAAAAGGAATAAAATAATAAAATGTCATCAGCAAGATACCAAGCCGTTGAATACTGAGTCTGATTATTTGTAACTGCATGACACTGTGGTTCCTTTAACCCTGAAGACATTGTGTAGTAAGATTTGAACTTTCTATAGCCTATAAGTAAAAAGTACAAACATTCAACTCAATTATGCCCTCGATGATACTAGTGTAACAATACTGTACAACTCTGTGTAGTCCATTGTGTTTGCAAGCCAATTTATCACAAAATAACAGAGGGAAATGTGTCATTTTGCTGATGTTTTCTGAAAGAAGCATTCAAACCCAGCTTCAGGGTAAACATGTTCCGAATTTTTATTCTAATCCTCATACTGTTCATATACCAAACTTGGGAAAGGGAGTCCAGGGAAACCCTCCATAAAAATATAACAGCTGCACTAACTTGAAACAACAACATATGTATTCTTCCCTATTGTTTCATAGTGTGTATTATGTTTACTTTGAAAATAAACAGTAATTTGTCTATTCAGGTCCAGCTGTTTAACATCTAACCTTTGCAGGCTGAGGTCCAACACTTCAGGTTTCATGCTGATGGTATATTTTACTACAAGTTTCACCGAAAGGGAACACTTCAAAACAGCGGCTTCAAATTCATATTAATTTAATAGAATTTCATAGACGTGACACATAATCGTTTCATAGTTATTTTTCTTGTGAAAAAAGATAACTTTTAAAAAGTTATTTATGCAGATTCATAATGAATTTAAGTGGAACACCATTGGAAATCTGTTTTAATTTATTGCAAATATTTAAAAGTGCTAGCAGAAATCATAAAGAAAAGAGTTTGCATGGCCGGATTAACAACATTTCTGAACCCAAAACACTGAATGAGTAACAGATGCTTAAAACTAATCCTTTAAGTAGTCATTCCTGAGAGGTACCAGTATATACATATCTACCCTAATTAATATGTGACTGTTCACCGATTTGACCTGGAATGACGAGGTGGCATGGATGGGATGAACCGTGTACAAACAGACCTTCATAGTTTCATGACTGTTTTGACAATTAACACTTTCCCTTTCTGATAATTATAGCACTGGTTCATCCATCAGTCACTGTTCTTAGTTTCCAAAGTCTGGAAAGGTGCCCAGCCAAAGTTTACAATTGATGGCACCACCCAATTAACTAATACTAGAGAAGGACAATGACTTGAAGGTTACAGAATATGACTCATAACATAATGGATAACAGCATAAACTCTAAAAAGAAAACTGAGTAGAAGGGTATGTATCTTACTGGTTTATACCAGGCTCTGCATCAAAAATACATTTGTTCTGTTCCGCTACCCTCCCCCTGTAGTACATACCTACTGCTAAGTATTCAGACATAATGTAAAGTTACTACTGCCTGCTAACAACCAGACTGACATCGATTTACTGCTGTCACTCTTCTTAAACATAGATTTTCATATTACAAAGAAGTCCAAAAGGCACCTGATACCTTTCACTGCCTTCTCCGAGACAAGAAAATATGCTATGTAATTTAATTTAAAGAAAAATGGTCTTGTAAAGTACCTGCAATTAAACTTACAAAATATTTGTTTAAAAATGAAGGATTGGACAACCTTTTATCTTTAGACATCATCAAACTGTTTGTAAAGAATAGCAGCATTGTTCATGGTGTTTTACTTAATAAAAGTGTGCTCATCGAACAAGAAGGACTTTGCCCTGCATATGTTTAGTCTTTGGCAGGGTTTATTGTAGCGGTCGAGGTAATTATTAACCAACAAAGAATTAATAAATTAACAATACCGCTGGAATACTAGCACAAACCCAACACTGCTCCCTCTCCTGGTTCTGCAGTCTCTGGTTCAGCAGTTCACTACTGTGGTCTCAGACGATTACGTCACAGATATAATTTCCCTGCAGTGTGATTGGAGGTCATTGCAGGACAATCACGTGCGCCCACACATGCAGACAGGCACGCAGAGCTGCATGTGAAAAAGAGGCGCAGCCACCTAGCCGTGCTGTGCACGCTGGCTTATCTCGAGAGAGAAGGGAGGAAAGGAGGAGGTTGAAGTGAAAACAGTGGTGTTCCAAACAGACCTACCCAAACCCAAGCTGTTTATCGACTGAATCGCAATGCATACTTTTCTGCGTGCATCTATTTAAAATGCGTTTTATACAAGCCTATAATTTACGTTTCAACTACAGCAAACGGGTGAATTGTTTTGTGACTTATCATATGCACCGATTTGCTTGTGTTTATGTTATGCATTATTCGGGAGGAAAGCAGATGTAGACGTGAATTTTCCTGAACGCGTGGCCGAACACCTGCTATGTAACGTGGTATTATTGTATGTGTACCTGATACACATAAACTGACCAACTTGCTGTAAAGTGACTTTTTTCTTTTGATTATTAAAACATCGATTAATGTCCTCACGTTTTATAACAGACATGTTATATAATAAATACAAAATAGTGCATTATAAATTTATTGACAAAAAAAAAACCAACAAAAAAAACCAACATTTTAAGGCAACTAGTGCATTATAAATTTATTGACAAAAAAAAAAAACAACAAAAAAAACCAACATTTTAAGGCAACTAGTGCATTATAAATTTATTGACAAAAAAAAAAAAACAACAAAAAAACCCAACATTTTAAGGCAACACTATTTTCCTGGCTACACCTTATCAGAAACGACCTTATGATGAAAAACTGATGAAGCTACACGTTTTTAACAAAGGTAACCTCATTTTGACAGTAGATAGACAGTAGATCCAGATTCCAAACTAATAAAGTTTTCATGTTAAAATGTACCAGTTTTCGCACAATCAAATCAAAATGTCTCATGGTGTAAAAGGGAACAGAGCTTTAAATACTGCAAACCAACATCCACTTTTTATTGTTAAGCATATAGTGTCCAAGAATGATAATACAGTAGTTACATCTATAACGCGAAACCATACAACCACCAATAACACATGTTAAACACCATACATTAAACTTTAAACTGCTTTTGCTGTCAATGCAATGTAATGCACGATTGCCGCAAAATGAATAATTTCATAATATGTTCGTTTCAGTGGGGGAGGGTGTACTGAATATCACTTGAATGTTTGTCATTTGCCTTTCCCAAACTAACTTTGTTTTTATTATTTAAAAACAGTTATACTGAATGGACTAATCAGCCTATCAAGAATAAAGATACACTTTTACATTTATCCACACGGTGTCACTCTAAGCAAAAATACATTATGCTCATTAATTAGAGGAGTGCTACTATTAGGTTTAAAATACATTCTCTAATCTTCCCTCTGATTGTCCCCCACTGGGGTGGAATCCCCTGCGATGGGGATGTCGTGGAGGTGGTTGTGCGTACGTACGTATGTCACTGCATACATGTTTGCATATATCTGGAGAACGACTTATCCAATTGAAATGGAACTCAGTAATAACATAATTTAGCATACATTATTGACAATATTTAATTATGGACTGTGACTCAACGTTAGACAACACGGTTAACTACTTAGGAACGGAAACGGATATGAGTATGGAGAGTACTTCACAAAAGACTAGTTCAAGATCTGCAGTTAGCAAAGACATGGAACTCCAGGTTTGTGGCTGCGACTGGAGCAAGGCGACAACGGTCAGGGTTTTGAAGATTCATCAAGGGAGAAGGGACAAGGGCCTTGCATTGATCAGTACTTCTTATGAAGTCAGTCAAGTCAGTCGAATGAAATCCAGCGACAGGAAGCAAACCACAGTTCGCAGGATATCAGCACCCCTGTCATAGACGTGAGGAGGACTTGCATGGACGCAGTTAGTGATGAACCTAATGATCCTTGTGAACCCGGTCAGACAAACCAGCATAAGAGAGAAACAAACCTCAACGGGCACAAGCCTAGAGTTAAATGGCCAAGAACTTGTGAGAAAACTGCATGGGACACAGTAAACACAGATCTCTGATTTGCATTGGAAAGGTTAAGTGGAACAGTTGAAAAGAAGCTGGATAAATTTGGGGACATCATATACACATATGGAAGCGAGAGGTTTGGAGTTGAAAAAAGGAAGGAAAAAGTACAAACTATTCCTGGAAAGTCTAGATGGCAGCAGGAGATTGAACGCTTAGTTAGAGAAAGGAGACAGCTGAGGAAGCAATGGAGAAGAGCAGAACAAAGTCAGAAGGAGGGACTCAATCTCTTACAAAGGGTCATAAAAGATAAGCTTGCAACACTGCGCAGAGCTGAGCGCCTACGGAAACGCTACAAAAAGAAGGAGCGTGCGAGAACTAACTTTTATAAAGACCCATTCAAATTTGTAAAGAAGTTATTCACGAGTGAGAAGAATGGCACACTAAAAGCATCTAATTTTGAGCTGGAGAGATATTTGGAGGAAACATATACAGATTCAAAAAGGCAGGAGTCTATGTCAATTCCTTCAGACATCCCACCTATCAATCCACCAGAATACCAAAAGGAGGACTGTGCACCTAAGTGGAAAGAAGTAGAGCGAGCTGTGAAGGGCTTCATCATCTCCAGGGCCTAATGGAGTTCCGTACAGTGTGTACAAGAGTGCTTCAGGAGTTCTATGAATCCTGTGGAAATTGATGAAAGTGGCATGGGAAAAACAGGTTGTACCAAGAGCATGGCGCCGAGCAGGTGGAGTCTTTATACCTAAAGAAAAAGATTCTACAAGCATCAGTCAGTTTCACCCTATTTCCCTATTAAACATAGAAGGCAAGATTTTCTTCAGCATTATTGCTGAGAGATTGTCAACTTACCTATTAAAGAACTCATTGACACTTCAATACAAAAAGCGGGCATTCCAGGTTTCCCAGGATGCTTAGAACACATCAATGTGATCTGGCAACAAATTCAATCAGCTAAAAAGGAGAGGAAGGAGCTTCATGTGACATTCCTGGATTTGGCTAATGCATATGGTTCAGTGCCACATGAACTTCTTTGGGCAGCATTTGATTTTTTCTGTGTACCGATGACAATAACAAATTTAGTGAAAGCCTACTTTGGAGATGGCTTTTACCATGGCAATGGAAGTAATCATTAGGGCATCAAAATGGGTAGTAGGAGGAGAGCGCTTGGCTTCTGGAATGCGACTACCACCAATTCGAGCATACATGGATGACATGACAACCATGACTACAACAGTAGCCTGCACTAATCGATTATTGGGCAAATTAACCAATAACATTGAATGGGCACGAATGCAATTCAAGCCCACTAAATCAAGGAGCATCTCTATAATTAAAGGCAAAGTAGTAGATAAAACATTCTTCATTAATGGTGAGGCAATACCAACAGTGTCTGAGAAGCCAGTGAAGAGTCTTGGGAGATGGTACGACGGGGATCTAAAGGACACAGTTCGTGTGGGAGAAGTTAGACAACAAGCAGTGGAAGGGTTGAAGAGCATAGACAGCTGCGCTCTACCAGGTAAACTAAAACTCTGGGGCTTTCAGTTTGGTCTACTGCCGAGGTTGCTGTGGCCACTTACTGTATACGAGGTTTCTTTGACAACAGTAGAGAAGCTGGAAGCTTTAATCAGTTCATACATCAGGAAATGGTTGGGAGTTCCACGCTGCCTCAGCAGAGTGGGACTTTATGGCAAAGGAATACTGCAGCTACCAGTCTCTGCTCTAACCGAGGAGTTTAAGTGCGCCAAGGTCAGATTGGAAATGACATTAGTAGAGTCACGCGATAAATGCGTAAGGGAGGCAGCACCTGTGTTGAAAACTGGAAGAAAGTGGGCGGCAAAGAAAGCTGTGGAAGATGCAAAGGCTGCCCTTCGAATTGGTGATATCATGGGGCAAGTTCAGCATGGAAGAGGGGGTCTTGGTTTCAGTTCAACTCCTCCTACATGGCACAAGGCGGCCCCAGCTCAAAGAAGGAAGCTGGTAGTCAACGAGGTGCAAAAGCAGGAGGAGAGGATGAGGTGTATAAAGGCCATTTCCCAGGCCAAACAGGGAGAATGGATGAGATGGGAGAGTGTAGAACAACGCAAGATTGGCTGGCAAGACCTATGGTCAATGGAACAGAGCAGGATCAGTTTCCTCATCAGGTCAACATATGATGTTCTCCCATCACCACAGAACCTAAACCTCTGGGTAGGAGAGGATCCCTCATGTCCTTTGTGTTCATCACCTGCAACATTAAGGCACATTTTGACAGGATGTAAGGTGGCTCTTAGCCAAGGACGGTTTACTTGGCGCCATGACCAGGTGCTGCGATGTTTGGCCTTAGCATTGGAAGACAAGCGTAACATGACCAATAAGTTGCCACCTGTTCCATCAAAACATTACACACAAAAGACAACATTCCTCCGCCCAGGAGAGCAACCACCAAGAAAAGGTGTTAAAACCAATCCTCGCCCAGGACAACTGGAAGCTGCTAGAGACTGGAAAATGCTGGCAGATGTTGGTCAACGGCTTATTTTTCCACCTGAGATTGCCACCACTAACCTTCGACCAGATATTGTCTTGTGGTCTGGATCAGCACGCCTTGTTCACCTGGTAGAGTTAACAGTGCCATGGGAGGATGCTGTAGATGAGGCGTATGAGAGGAAGAAACTGCGGTATGCTCAACTAGCCACTGAAGCGGAACAGCGAGGATGGAGAGTTCGGGTTTACCCAGTGGAAGTGGGTTGTCGAGGATTTGTGGCACACTCTACAACCCGGTTTCTCAGAGACGTCGGATTCAGTGGCCAAGAGTTGCGTCGCACAGTGAAGAACTTATCTGAAGCAGCAGAGAGGAGCAGCAACTGGCTGTGGTTGAGACGGAAAGATTCTGGCTGGGGACAGGTAAGTAAGCTGGGCTGAGTTGAGTGGGGGACGGAGGGGGGTGATGCTGGGACGCCAGAATCACCGTCGAGCCCTCTTGAGGTGTCGTGGGCTAGTCGACGAAACACTGAGGATGGAAGGTGCCCACTTGAAAACCCCAGAGATGTACCCTACTTAGCTCAATCCAGACGGTTGTCATGCTGATGCGCTGGGGAGGCCGCACTTTGGTTGATCCCCGGAGCCAGCATCGCAGCCGTTGTGTGTGCTGATGCGCCAGGGAGGCAAAATAAGCTGATCCCTGGAGCCAGCATTACACTTCAGCCATTAACACCAGTCAGAAGGATATCTACATCATCATATGGAAGGAAACGTAAATGGATGGAGATGCATATGGATCACATTAGTTTACTGTAAAGCTACGTCTTAGTTGGTGCTTATCTTGGCGAGAGCCGAGTTCAAATCAGCATGAAGTTTTAACATCTACTCTCATGTAATGGAAATCATAATTATATATATATATATATATATATATATATATATATATATATATATATATATTCATTCTAATACTGCAGAGGAATTGCTGAAATGATCGAACATGTGTATTCACATAATGGTGGTTGAACACGACTATGATAGTGTTCTACTATTTGAAGAGATAAGAACTAAACATGCAGCAAACATGTCTATGCATTTTATACATGTAATATGGTCCTTTGCTGTTTAGATTTACCATGATTCGTGTGTTGATTAACGTGACACAGATGGGATAACTCAAGTGCGATCTTTTTCTTATTTACGATCTCATTTATCCCAAATAGTTGAAGATCTGCATTTAAATATACAGTTCTGCTGCAGTTTAGTTGTTTGTCATCAATACGGGAAAATAAACGTGAACCCCATATCTCACAAACCATTTGTGTGGCAGAAACCTGCACGTACCCAGCCATGGCCAAGCAAACATGACACATGGACAGTTTCAGGGAAACCAGTGAAAAAACAGAGCTATTTTTCCTGGAAACTGTCCCCTATTCTCCACATACTTGCAATATTCTTTCAGCATGTTCTTGATCAGTTCTAATGTGCACAACATGCTCCCAAGTAGTATAGTTAATAATTAGAGATCAAGGCAGATTGCAGGGCAGCATGTATCAATGACACAGCGCCATCTAGTGCACTAACATAGGATTTTCTGAAAGACAATAACAGTATATAAATGGGGCTGATGATCCATATTTTTGTGCCATTGAAGCATGAAGATACGTTAGTTTATCAGACATTTGTATTCCAAAGGTGACTTGTTGGCAACAGGAGGTCAGTAATACAGAATAGTGTCAGGTCCGTTTCAGTAACTTTGTAACAAACAGCCAATTAGCTTTCAGTTGCAACAAAGTAGTGTACCAAAAACCACGAACAAACGAAGTGGGGTGTTAATTTCAGGATGAGTGGAGTAAAGACACAGGATTATTTTCTTCATAACATGTTTCCAACAGTGAATGCTGTACTTTGCTGGAAACACTTATCAAGAACACTTGTTTTTGTTTAAGAACACAAACCGCTGGATATGTAGGCTACTTACAAGTTCATGTTTGTTACTACTATGCTAAATGTCATTTTTTTATGTTAACTAGAATGTTAATTGTTACAGTGATTAACTTACATTTGTATGACCTTGATTGCTGGCAGAGAACAAATGGTGTAGCCAAGGTTAAATGGAAATGCTTAACGAGAGGTTTGCACCAAATAAAACTTCCAAATGTCCTTTTAAAAAACTGCCTACAAGTATATCCATTCTTCACAAAAAAAGAATGACAGACAGCAATACTGTGAACAATTTTATTGTATTTCGCATTTCATAATTAACAGCGTGTTCCAAGTCTAGAAGAGGCATACACATTTCTTATCTGTGACATTAGTGGAAGAAAATGCTGTAATAAAATATATTATACATAACATTTATTTTGTATTAAAAGTAATACTGAAAATGTTGATTCTCATTTAAAAAACAAAACAAAAAAAAGCTCCTTTTTATTTCGAACACTGCAGCGTGATTTATTTTCAGAACTCAGATGCATCCTGCTCCTAGAAGGAACAAATGCAGAAATACACCCAGGATGCAAGTGCAGAGAAAATGAGTTACTGCACTTAGCTGCTTGGTTGCCACACAATAGGACAAGTAGAATCATCTTTAATTAGATCAATCTGTATGGCTTTCACATAAAAGCTATGCACTGTAGACAGCCACACACACACACCAATGTTTTCATTTTTAAAAATAGATGCAACCTCCATCGCTTTGCACCAACAGTATTTACTACACAATGTTTTTATTTCATACCTTGTACATATTTAAGAGAGCAATTATTTGGAATAATAATTAAAAAAAACACCACAACACTTGTGGGCCACCCTATGTGATTGATTTGGTTTTTGAATTGACTTTTGAATGCAGCCTATTAATATTTCACAGAATAATGTAAAATATCCACTTTAACAGGTCCAAGCATCAGTGCTAAATAAATACATTTACAAACTGTTTTGTCAAGACTGTACAACTTCTATCCATCATCCAAAACATGCTTATATTACAGCAAGTGTACAAACATCCACTTACCTATCCCCGTTCTCCAAACAGATCCTTAAGATGGCATAATAAAAAGTGTAACAGTATATATGCTGTACAGTACTATGTACTATTTTACACATCTTCAAAAAAATATTTTATTGAACAATTTGTAATTATGTACACAATGTTGTAAGGCATGCGTCCTGTTGCCCCCCCCCCCCCCCCCCCCACCCCCCACCCCCCACCCCCCACCCCCCACCCCACCAAAAAAAATAAAAATCACTATTCCTGTGCATTCCTCATTACACACAAAAACATCCTTCTTCATACAATACATATTCTTCATTAGGAAAACAAGTTCACAACTGGGAACGTAGTGGAAACATCATTTTAGAGTTATTACTCCATTCCTGCTTATAAAATGCATCACAATGGATGCTCCCTTAAACAAACTGCAGAACAATCCAGTTATCTGAAGTCATCTCTATGAGCTGCTTTAAAGAACTGCCAGGAATTGTAGGTTTTCAAACTCCCATTATCACTTATTATCTTTTCTGTCAGTGTCAACAGCTTAATAAAGAAGAACAAAACATGTGGTTCTGGAAAGAACATTTGTTCCAAGGACTTTTTGTTCAGTTTTGGCTCACTTTGATTTTTATTTAATTTAAACTTTTGGCTGGCACATTCTGCAGTCTCTGGCTTGTATAGAAAAGTTAAACAAAACAAAACAAAACCCACTGAAATGTCTTCTACTGGCAAGCTTGTTTATTGCTTAAAGTACCTTTAGCACACACAGTATATAGTTTTGTGTTAAGTGTCAAGACTTTGTGCATAAACTGTAGCTGCAACATAACACTGGTGTTCAAATTAAGATTTTGTTTTTGCAAACAGAATTATCCTGTTCTAAAATTGTATTCTAATACAGTGAATCAAAGGAGGCAGATAACTCTTACCTGATCGAAGACAGTGGTTCTCAAATTGGGTGACATGTCCCCTCAAGGGGAGTGCAGAATGTATCTTGGGGGGGGGGGGGGGGGGGTGAGAAGGTTCAGGAATTTTTGGTTAATAAAATTACCGTGCACATCTTAACCTATATATATTAACGAAGCAAATCTTACTGCTGACACCTCCTATCATGTTAAATTTTCTAGACGGCACTTTGCATCCAACTGTGCCTTTTATTTAAGCTTGCATATTACTGGCCAAAGTCCGCTGCCATCTGGTGAAGTATGTTTTTTGGCTTACTGTGTGGTGTGCAGATTAGTAAGAGTTGGACACAATCACTAAACTATTATTTGCAGTGGCTGGTTCGTGCAAAAGAAAGACCCCCCCCCCCCCCAAAAAAAAAAAACTAAACAAAAAAAACACATCTGTGACATACAGATAAGCCAGTGGCATGCTGTATTTTGTGGGCATATGTACATGTGCACGGGGGGGGTGGGGGGGAAAGTCAAGTACCACAGACAAGAGGAAGGGGGGCATGGTCCAAAAAGTTTGAGAATCACTGATCTAAGATACACAAGCAGGAGGACATTAGATTAGCCTGGCATCTGTTGATCGATATACTACAGCTTCAAAGTTGAGTTATCTGAATGGGCAGGTCTGCTTATCCATGTTATAGTTGTTCACATCTATTATTCTTTATTCTTGTGAATGTTTTTTTTTTTTTTTTTTTTTTTTAAAAAGGATGTCAAAGTAAATTTTGAATTTACGGCAGGCCAATCTTAAAAAAACACTACATAAGGCTTTTTAGTTTAACATAAATCAGGCAGCTTCAAAACACCTTTTCTGTCCATAACCCAACTTTCAAACCTTTGCTACTTATGGGCCACAGTGTCATCAGGTTTGGTTCAAATGAATTTAAGTTTCAACTGCAGCTGAATCAACCCCCCACTCCCCCATTCCACATTTCACTACTGAGCAAACATCAGATATTTAGTTGTTTTAAACCTTCCTTCATTAATTGACATGTAAATTGCCATGCTCAACACAAAACACAACAGAAAGAATAGGCACTCAGCTGTATTTTCTGCTTCCTGTACAAATCAATTGTATTCCATTACTGCATGTTTTGGTTGCATCATCGACTGTCAATAAGCCAACACTGCTTTGACCCTTGGAAAGCTCATTAGCACTGTATGTTAATTAGAACTCCAGGGAGAGATGCTTAGTTTTTCTCTAGCTTCAGTGCAACGTGTTACGGCTCAATTGGTATAAGACTTCCGTAATACACAGTAACACATTAGCTACTTCAGAGCAGTCATGCAGCAATAGAAAAAAGTGATGTGGTGCCTTTGAATCTTCTTGTTAAAGTTCCAATTGGAGGTACACATTAAACATTATACATAGATGCCCTCAGGGTTGAAACCAGAGGAAAGTGGGTTCTGCAGAATCCGCAGGTTGCTGGGTAGTTGTCGAGATGAGCTTGGGCGTTTCAGGGAGTTGGTCTGGGCTGTTGACTCTGCACAAAAGAAAGGAGAACAGCTCAATGTCTAAGGAGAGTTTAAGGAGACAGATCCCGGGTGTGATTAAGAATTGATACACCTGCTCACAAAAAAAAAAAAAAAAACCACACCCAAAGGAAAATCAATCTAAAGAAACATATGGAAAGATGAAATCAGGAAGGGGTGCAAAGTGTTTCTCAAAGTATTTCATCCATGACTGTAAAACACTCCGTTCCAAGTATATTAGAGTACTTTAATAGTTTATTGTATTTTCACATACATATGCATTTTACTGTGAATGGAACTGTAAAACACACAATACACACTATTGAAAGCAAAAATCACTCTCCACTTCTACCAGCAGGTGTCACTAGGAGGCTGTGCTGTGGTGTATGAGAAAGTTTATGATACAGCAGTAGTGAAAATGTGCAGAAATGTCACTTGAAGCTTCAGCCTTTAAAAACACACACAAAAAAGTACTATTTCATATACCATAATTTTGTCTTTCCTATTCTGCTTGGTAGCTTTTGGTTCTTCTCAGACTGGACCATTGTAGGTTATCAAGAGGTGAAATGGATACATGTTTATACACTTTAGGAAACTCCTGCCTAATCAAATCCTGTACTTCCTTCCTGTTGCTGTAGAAAGTAATTTAGCCCAGGGTCAGATGGTGAGTCAGTGACCAAGTCTGAGCTCAACACTATATAAACAATTCATAACACCAACTTATCACACAGTTTCTCTGGCTTAATATTGATACAAAAACAAAAGGAAAAAAAAGTATTGATAATATATAGCTCTTTATAAATAAATAAAAGGATGGCTAGTTCAAACAAACAGCACAGTCAAAGCTGGTAGCCTCATTATGGAAGAAGCACTTTCATTACTTTCAAAACATACCTTGCTGTATAGGTACATTTACAAAAAAAAGTTAATTTAAATTATGGGATCCTCGAGTGAAACACAGGACTATGAAGTTGTTTACTCAAAGTACGAGTCATGCTGAAACTAAAAGCTATATAATATGGGGGTGGTTTCATCTGTCTGGAAATGGAAGCAGTAAGGGTGCAGCTGACAGCATACCGTTCCCCAGCTCCAGCAGGGCAGGCTCCTCCTCAGTGGACTCTGCTGGCAGCACTGTGACCTTGGTTCCTGTCTGCTGGATGAACTGCTGTAGGTTCACTTGCCTCAGCTCCTTGGTGAGCTGTTCCAGTTCCTGTTCTTTCTCCTGAGGGGGCGATTCAGAGCAGGGGGAGACATGAATACTAATACAGCTGTGACCCAGAATGCTTACGACTCCTGAAAACCCTGGGTATGTACAATGTGGAAGATATGTTAGAACAAAAGTAAGACAACACATTGCAAGAACTGCAGTGCAAGACATTTTCATTGTTATGGAGAACACATTCTGTGTGTTCTTTTGTTGAATTAATTATTTTGTTTGTGTAAAAACTGTATCATGGAGCAAAGAAAATGGAAAGTGGCAGCTGACAGTGGAATTTAAGAGTCCTGGTATGTTTTAGCATGTTACTGTGTTATTCATACAACATTATGAAACAAGCAGCACATGGCTACTCTATACCAACAGGCCAGGTGCCTTCAGCACAGTTTGACGTTAACAAACTAAATGGTTGTCTGGTGCGAGTTACAAAAAAAATAAATATCAAACAATATATTCTATATACACTATTGTGGAAATTAATCCTTTCACTCTGGGGGCTATTTTTAGGGGTTATAACAAATATGTTTTATTGTGACATGGTAGTGGTCTGGTTAATTGATAATTCGTACAATATACTTCTGGATAATAGAATTTGTACTGTAGTGTAACAAAAATATATAAATCTTATTGTTTGGTTTGAGACAGGACTCCTGTCTATTTGCACACGTTATACATTATTACATAATGTGATCGGACTCCAGAGCAGTTTGGTTCATTAATTTCAATAAGTCTTGGCAGATAAATTTTAAGAGCTCGGAAAGTCAGTCTCAATCTGCCAAATATGACTATGCGATTTGGACAAACAAAAAAAATGGTCTCAGGAGGTTTAAGAAATTCTTATGAATTAAAAGCAAGACAACTTCAGAGCTGCAAAATCTCCGCAAAACAGTTAACCTTCAAAAGGGCCAGGTAGGATATCCATTAAGTCACAATTTTCTAACTGTAGTTTTATTAGAAAAGCTTAGTTTTTGGTTGTTAAAAAGCCCAAGCAACAAAAGTAAATACAGTAAAGCAGTCATTTGAAGTAGTTTATCTCTCAATGTTAACATCTAGTTTTTACCTGCAATCTTTTGGCAGCCTGACCCAAAGACCTCTCAACAGCCCTACAGCCGTTCTCCAGCCTGGCAGTGTTCTGGCTCTGGATATCAAGCTCTCCTTTGACTTTGAGAATCTTGGCCTTTACTTCCTCCTCATTGACCTGCTGAGTCACCTGTATTTCCTGCTGGAGCTTCTCGGCTTCGATGCCCGCCTCCATGCTCTGCATCTTGGCCATGTACTCCCGAAGCTTGTCCTCACACTCCTGGATCCTCTGTTTCAACTCCTGCAGCTGTTCCTTCAGCTGCTTCTCATTTTCCTGCTCTATCTGCAGCTCGTTCTGCCAGAATTCCTCTTCCACGATCTGCACCTCGTTCTTCTTCACCCTCTTCTCCAGCCTCATGATCTCTTCCTCTAGACCATTGTTATTCCTCTCAGCCCAGAAACGCAGCTCCACCTCGTGGCTCTCCAGCTGTCTCTCCAGGGCCTGCAGCTTCTCCTTCTGGAGATGAACCAACTTGCTCAGCTCCTCGGTTCCGACCTTGGAGGAGTTATTGTTCAACACTTTCTGCTTCATCTCGGTGTCTTTGCTCTTTCCAAATATGTCCATCAGTCCTTTGGCACCTCCAGTAAAAGTTAACGATTTCCGTTTGGGCTCCTTCCTTTTCAGCGACTTGTCGTTCTGAGGTCTGAGCTTGGCTAAGGGTGGGAGGCTCTGCCTGTACAAAGTCCTCTCCGGTATGCGTGCCATGCTGTCAGAGGTAGGCCTCTCGCTCAGGGAAGGTCCAGTTCGCTTCAGGATTAGTTGCACGTCGCTGGCGTACTGTCCCCATTTATTCAGGGAGATGATGGGGTTCTCATGTGGGGCCAAGTGTCTCTCTGTGTCCCTCCATTTCTCGATCAGAGTGTACCTTCCAGTCCGACCTGTGGGAAACAAAATAATAATCATAGGCACACAAACAAAAATAGTTAAATTTTAACCAACACATTGCAATTGGGGAAAATAAAAAAACATTTTCTGCTTTAAAACAGTTGTATATCTCTACACACACTCAATCTGTAGTTTGACAATGTGCTTCCCTTATTTTCTTCCACTGCTGCTTGCCAATTAATCAAATCTAACTAGTCACGTACCAGGAGAGAGAATGTAGATTTGTGCTTGGAATACTGTTGTCATCATTGCCAAATATAACTAACAATCACCATTTCCCCCCCTTTGAATGCAACATGAATGCAAAACTGCTTTCCAAAAAATAACACAATAGCAGTCACTTATTATTATGTCTCTTCTACATAAATTTAGGTTTACAGCATACAGTGTGAATCAGGTCAGCAGAGGGAGATGTATAGATATGGTTCTTCAATGTGCAAGATAGATAATACATCAAATGTAGCAACATTTTCAGGCAGTGGCAGCTTGGGTGCTGCTTCGATTGTGGGGCACGTTTTCAACTAAGAGAGATTTAAAGAAAATGATTTCCATGACCACCAGCTGATGCCAAGTGATTTTCGGTCTGTCAGCGCTGATCCTTCACTCTTTACTTACTTGAAAAGATCTATTACTGCTGGTTCACTGGCATTTTGCCATCTTGCTTTATGTCAGGCACTGACGCATCAGAACTAAACATAGGTTGTCATTTCCAACAAGACCAAATGAAGCACAATATTAAAAGAAAGGGCATATTGTGCAGTGTGCTCACCACAGGACAACAGCCTCTACTTGTCGTGTTCTATAGGAGATCAACTAAGCAAACCCCACGACTGCAACACCATTATAAAAATCTGAAACAGACCATGTCTCCCTGCTGAAGCCGCACAGCAGGACTCCTTCCAAACCTCAGAGTAAATTAGAAAAATGCAATGCTCCTAACAAAGGTAATTTGCGTTAATGCTGAAATGGTGTCTTTCTATACACACTTAATTAGGTACAAAATGTTTTAAGAAGTCTGGTAGGTGATATTTTCTTCACCAGATGGCACTTTACATACAAGCCACTTGTACCAGACAACTATTGGAAGCAGCAGCACATTACATTGAACAGTATATCTGGATTTATCAGAATATATAGTGTTACTGTATAGGCGACTACTATAATGACCCCCCGCCCCATAAATATAAAACACTAAAATGGTGGTAAACACAAAATGTATGTATACATAGAAAATAATGTTATAAGTCCATGTATAAGAAGGCCACCTATCTTTAAAGACTACCCTTGAGTAGTCATGATAACACTGTATTATTAGATTAAAAAAAGCAAATATTATTTTATTTGGATACTGCTATAGAGTGTCAGTCAAAAACATATCAACTGAATTCTAAACAGAATGTATTTTCTATAAAATAAATAAAACAAAACATTTATTACTAACACCTGAGAGGCATTATCGTGGTACTAGATTTGTCTTCAACTTAAAATACTTTTTTTTAAATTGATTTTTATTGAGAGTCAGCTGTAACCATCTGCTCCTCAAAGATCATTAATAAGAAGCAGTGTGTCCCTGACCAAGATCCTGGATTTGTTAGAGTTGATTGGCTGGTATGATTCTTGAACACGCTTGCTGGTGGTGCTTTTACACCTTGTCTTTTCCTTGCTGTCAATTTGAGTCACTCATTTGGCAGGAGTGGTTCGACGGCTAAACAATGGAACAGTTTTCTGCCTGTCCTCAGAGGTGAACAACAGGGTCTAATCCCAAGAACTCAACAAGGGTTTGAGTGAAACTGGAGTCATGCTGAGGAAGGAAAGCAATGTCCTTTATTACGTGACCAAACAAAATGTACAGTGAAACTCTACTACTACTACTACTTGAGACCAGTGGTTTGTAAATTAAGATTACTTTGGGAAAAAAAAAATTGTTTATCAAAAATTGTCAATATAGTATTTCAAAGAAATAAATAATTGCATTACAAGACATGCTTCTTTGAATATATAATGCAAAGTGCTTTAAATACCAGAGATTGCATTTTCTCTATGAACACAGGGCAGATGAGCACAGGTTATGAAGGAGCCATTTATAAGACTTAAGTTTGGTTAAATCAAGCTTTTAATGAACACTAAATCACGCAAAACCTGACATCTTATTTTGAATTAAAATGGTAATACTGTAACCCCAAAAAAATGTTCAATAAAAATGCTTAGGCTGTTTTTAATTTACAAATGTATTTTACTTAGAAATCAGAAGAACCAAATTGGAAAGAACCAGTACAAAACAGATTTAAATGTTACAGAAAAAAGGTTTTACTGAATTGGTTGCGTGCAACTTTTTCACCACAACTTTGTCAAAGATGTTCAGAATTGTGAGACGTCAGTTCTGGAAACATACTAGGAAACTCGCATAATAAAAGATTTGAAAAATTCAAAAAGGACAATACAAATAATATTTAATACTAATACAGAGAATAGAAACACACATGCACAGTAAGTGTACAGAATGATTATCATGTTGGTCGAGTGATAGCTCTGGTTTAGGTCATGGAATTTGCTTTTCCGCTGCTGGTTACATTATCGTATCTGAAGTGATTCTGCCTTGTTTTTATCCTTTTGCACTGGAAACTAGGCCTGAAAAGAAACCCATAAAGAGGCTGTGGTTATGGCATGGAAGCCTGCTCCCATGGGGCTGGAGGAAACTGGCTTCACAAGCACACAGACACTGGTATTTAGGAAATTAAGAATGGGTTTGAATAACAGGAAATAGATGCAGAGCTTGCAAATCAGAAATGGAAAATACCACTCTCAAGCAATAGCATGTTGTAGTTTCGTCCAGAGTCAAACTCCCCAGGAACATCCACTCTCCGAAGAGCATCTACATATAACCCCCTAATCTTATTCTTTTTACTCAAAGCTGAAATCTGAAAGATTATTCTCTATACATCAGACAAGGAAAAACAATAAGGACACTGACTGAGCTAAGGCAGATAAATATCAGATCTCCAAAAACATTCTTACCAATAGCTTGAGCAAGAGCAATCACCACCTCCTGGCAGGTTGTGGCTTCAGTTACTCCACAGACGATTCTCTGGACCCCATCTACCCATACTTTCAACTCCATGATGTACCATTAGATTAACCAAGTGCTGCCAAACTTCAACTTTTCAGGGACCACATGTCATTCCTCCATGCCAGGGGACTGTGGGAAGAGCTGCTTCTCTAGCATCCTGCAACTACAGCAAATAATAAAAAAAAATGTTACATGTTATTGCACAAGTATAAAACCAGTGACCACTATAGACTTGCTTGCACTGGACAGCATGTTCTAATAGAACTAGTAAATGGCTTAACAGCGGTTAGCACACAATGCCTTTGCTATGCAAATGAATATTTCCAAACCCCTGCTGCTGGGCTATCCTGTGGCAAACTGACAATAACTCCATTGGTTTGTTAATAGGAAACATAGCCGTGTCAAATAACTCTGGCTGTAGGGAGGATGGACATTTCCAGAACCAACAGCAAACTATGCAAGTTCAGCTTGACCAGTTTCAGTGGCAATGTTGCTTGAGCAGCACTGGAACATGGATTAAGAGAGAGAGATGATAAAGATGATCTTGGACTATAAGCACACTCCAAATAACACACTAACAACCTGCCATGCAAACATGAATTCTGTGCTTTTCATTTATTCAAGATTAATTTTTCTGTAAATGACGTACTTCATTACCAAGAGCACAGATACAATTCCAATAATAAATCACTCCAAAAATAGTTTCTGTAAGTCGTCTTGGATAAAGGCGTTTGCTAAATAAACAAAGTATTATTAGGCAAAATAAGCTGATCCCTGGAGCCAGCATTACACTTCAGCCATTAACACCAGACAGAAGGATATCTACATCATCATATGGAAGGAAACGCAAATGGATGGAGACGCATATGGATCACATTAGTTTACTGTAAAGCTACGTCTTAGTTGGTGCTTATCTTGGCGAGAGCCGAGTTCAAATCAGCATGAAGTTTTAACATCTACTCTCGTGTAATGGAAATCATTTTATTATTATTATTATTATTATTATTATTATTATTATTATTATTATTATTATTATTATTATTATTATTATAATGCAATTCTATGGTCTAAAGAAAAATGTTTCCAGTTTCAAGGAATGTGATCTATACAAGGTTTCATAACATTTAATAATATATATATTATATATGGATAAGGGCGTCTGCTAAGAAATAAATAATCATTATATATATATATATATATATATATATATATATATATATATATATATATATATATTTTATTTTATTTTATTATTTCTAATATTAGAACTTAAGGCGTAATTAAAGTGTTTATTCACAATTGAACTGAACACTTTTATACTATCAATTAGTGGCAGCACAGTAAAGTTCTTATAAAAAAAAGGGGGGGGGGGGGGGGGGTCAGAAAATAAAACCTTTCTTCTAGAAAAATATCCCTACTACCAATAGAACTTCACTTTAATGATCAACAATATCCTCCCAAAAAAGCCTGAATGTCTATTTTCATAAAAAAAATGAAAATCTTCTCAGGGGGTTAGTGGCTGGTGAGAGCAGACACATCCATTGATCCTGCTGATGGAAGCACTCACACTCTGGCAAATTAATAAACACAGCTGTTCATCACATGCCTTACCTTGTTTATAGAATAGCCTCAAACAAACAATCCTTGCCAAATTCCAAGCACAGCCATAAGGAATTTCATTAGCTTAGAACCTGCTGACTGTGGCACATTTTTAGCATCAACGTCCAGCTCCCCCCTCAGCCAATCATTTTTATACATGTTAAACAGTGCTGCTGTCACTCACTGCTGTTCATATATATTCAACAGGACAGTTTTTCCTTGTATGTATTGTTCACATGTATACTAAAAAAAATTAACAAAAATACAAATAAATAAAAACAAGTGGGTGCCTCTTAGTACGGAAGCGGTGCTCTCCCTGCCCAAGAGCAGTGGGGGGGGGGGGGGGGGGGGGGGATGCACGATGCACGATGCACCCCCCCCCCACGAGAAGAACATATGTGCAGACACGCCCAGGACTGCATTTCATAAACACTGCATAACAACAAATTCTTTGCATACTGCATTGCCTTCATTCTGATGTTATTCCATAGACAGCTTGGAACATTTCAGTGAGCAATAGAGGATACATCATGGACGTTCATGGAGTATTGTAGTGGTTTCACAAATGAAGATAGTCGAATGGGTGAAATAACCACATCACGACAAAAGCTTGTATCGGTTATTAAATACATTTTTGTTTGGGGGTTCTGTATATAAAAAAAAATGTGGCACTGGCATATATCAATTACTAATGAATATAATCCTACTTAAAATGTATCGGCACAGACTGCTATTTTTAGCATACACAAGAATACACAGCATATGGAATGTGTAGCCAGCTGGTATGATGTAAATATACCTATGACCTCAGCAGATCACAATGGTTGCCATCTAAGTCTTCTGGCTTCAGTCTCTCATTAGGTCATCCATTGCATTCCTAAATAAACAACATCTTAGAATTGTACTGCACCAAAAAAACAAACAAACAAACAAAAAAAACACACAACACACACACACACATTAATTCCATCATTCAGCAGCTTTCAGAAACCAAGATCATCAAGGGTTATTTGGGAAAGCCAGCACTCAAAAGATGGAAGACAACCCAGTTTTGGCAATTAGGTCTGACAGAATTGATCTTAAATTCTCATATATCATTTTCCATTGCAAAATCATTTCTAAAATGTGTAAACATTAAAATGAAAAGACAAATACAAACTGGGGCCACTTTCAAAACCCTATTCTAATCAAGTAAGCTCTATTAGAAGCATTTATATAGTTTACAACTCCAATGATGAAGATTACCTTGGACAATAAGGGGGACAGAGTAGCTATTTAAACATAAAATCATCATTTACCACTCGGGGGTAAAAGTAATTTTCTAAATGGTTTGACAAATATCTGGAAAAGCTTCGCGACAGGCAATCAGCCTTCAGTGGGAAGTTAAACATAAAACAGAGCCTGTTCCAGCTGCCTGTGCCTGGTTGCCCTCCTTTTCTGACCAAGTCTGTATCTCGTGGTGCACTAAATCTGTCTCGAGTTCTTTTATTATCCACCGTTGCCAGGCACTGAAGTACTGATGGCATTCAAGCAGCGTGCACTTGGATGCAAGATTATGCACCTTGAATACCTCCAGTATGGTGTCTGAAATTCCTTTCCCAAGTCTGTGCAGATTCTCAGGGCAAGCGCAGAGATTCAGAACACAAGGGGTGACATGGATCTGCCCTTCATTATTAAACCTACTCACAGCTACTAGGTTAACTAGGGAGAAAACAGCCAACATGTCCAAGCAAAGTTTAAGCACACGACATGTGGTACTGCAGTGTATCAAGCCCATCTACAGCATAATGTCCTAATAATAGTAAAAGGCAAAGGTATGTTGTAAGTTACACAAATTAATCCCACACCGATGTGAGAAAAAGCATCACCTGCCCAATTAATCGGAGTCCAAAAGTAACGTACCAGAACGTCCATATCAACTTTCACCACGATCAGATGCGTGATCTACCCACATGCACTGTACAGAGGACTTAGTAGGGAATTCCCTGCAATACATTTCCACATTAAAAATACAAGGTATTTGAAGTAGCATAAGAAAATCAGAAGCCATGTCTGTAGCCCACTTTAACAATAAGCAGTCGTCAAAAAATGTGCGTTACCATTAGTTTAATTTTACATGTATTTCTTTAGGTATGCTACAGTACATCCTCCTTAATATCTCTGCATACCCTGAGAACTTTCTTTCCTTTGGAAACTTTTGTTAAAAGACATTCAATTGCTTTCAGCTTTAAAAGACCTCTGCCCCAATTCGCCAGAATTTGTATTCTGTTTTCTGAAAATACCTGTTTTTGCATTTCAGCCCCAAACCAACATTCATAAAAGTTGTAAAAACCCATTGCATAAGAGGACAAAATGATACAGTAACGATGGAACATAATTGGAGAATATGAGGCCTGGTTAAAAAGATTGAAATAGTTAAAAACAGACCAGCTGAAGACCACCGACTCCAATAAAAATGGTGGTAAACCCTCATGATACAAGAATGATAACAATATAACTTGGGTGTCCCCTTACCCACTGTGCTACACTCCCAAGTCTCTCCTGAAGGGGCTGGCAAAGGTAACATGGTAATTGTTTTCTCTGTCACTAAGTAATTAAAACATTCCTATCCACCAGAAAACAAATGCAAGCAAAACACAAAAAAACTTGCAGTTCATGTTAAATCACTGGATTCCAGCATCCAGGTAACACGCCTGTTACAAACCCATATGAAATCTTACAGATGCCAGACAATAATTCATGCATGATGCAAAGAAAAAAAAAAAAAAAAAAAAAAGGTGAGAGAGACCAAAGTCACCAGTGCATTTAAACTTAAGTTATCTTGTCTCAGAAGTAAGAGGCTGAACCCTTATAAAAGTTAACCATAGTAAAAGCACAGCAAAGTGTAATAAAACATGGTGAAAGAACAGCAAGGTATGATAAAGTGTATTAATAAACATGGCAAACCAGGGTATACTATGGGTACATATAGTTTTTGTAGTATTGAAGTGTTCAGAACAAAATCTACATTTAAAACATCTTAAATTCCACAAGGTCAAACTTTTTTTCTCAAAATGTATTGCACTGATGGTTTCACATAAAGTACTACATTCATTAACTACGGCGTATTTAAAGTGCCAATTTAAGGGGTTGTGCACGTTTCAAAATAACAGGGGGATTCGTGAAGAATGGGATGTTAATTGTGCTTTTGCCCTACAGCACAAAGACAGGGCAGATCTCTGCCAGCAGATCTCCAACGTCTCAAAAGCATGGACTGCATGTCGCTTGTTAATGTACTGGACTGATAATGTGTCATTGTGTTCTAATGGTGCCATGTTGCAAGCAACCTGTCTGGAGGTTTTTTCTAGAGCTCACAGAGCTGCACCACGGTCTGAACCTTGAACTGGATGGAGAGAGGGTTACCTCAAAGAAAGGAAACTCCAGTAATGTCAAGAAAAATAGAAACTTCAAGAGCTCAGGGTTTGTAAGGGGTCTGGAGTTTTAACTGAGAGAATTAACTGTGCAAGATGATATCAGTGCACATCTGAACCCCAGCAGTTTACCCAGGGGTTATATTGTTTCCATGTGTGAGCTGCACTACGTGGGCCGATTAGAGCTCTGCTGACAACCAGCAATATAATACCAAGCTGCAGAAACCTCAAATAGACCTAGTGCCCTAATCCACTGCCAGCCACACAATGGCTGCTGCACACTGTCAAAACACACTGCAAGAATAACAGGCAGAGGAAATCTGCAGGAAAAAAAGAGCAGATTGTAGTCCTGGCTGAAATGTTACTGTAGATTTATTTAACACTTAATTTATTTTTAAATCAAAGCTTTAAAAGGACAACTTCCCTCAGCCATATAACTTACTAAAATAATAATAATAATAATAATAATAATAATAATAATAATAATAATAATAATAATAATAATAATAATAATAATAATAATAGACTACACAGACAATGCTATTTTTCACTGAACCACCTAAATCTGCTCCAGCTTGTTGCCGTAACCACCCACCACATACTAAAGGGTTTTGCAGTTGTTATACGTTTGTTTGTTACTACTGGATTCTCAGGTAGTTATCATATTTGCCCAAGAACAGAAAGAAAAGATGTACAAGTATTGGATGAACTATATATTTGTGATTGGTTGCCTGTCGAGATAAGCTCTTGAATGTGTCCTTTCGTTTCTAGTGTGGTGTGAGAAGCAAACCAATAGAAACTACACTACAAAGAAGTATTACATTTAAATCCAAAGATTATCAATGAAAAAAGATACATCAATTGATTGGAAAAAGAATAACAAAAGAAAAACAGAAACCCAGTACACTATTATAATCAAATTGTTGGCTTTAGTTCTTGAAAAAAATACCTCAAGTGTTAAGAGGGGAAAGTTAAAAAAAAATAATAATAAAAATACATACAAAAATAAAAAATAAAAAAACACGATTAGGTCAAAACGAAGGAGGACGTACTGCATTAATGCATATTTATATAACTGACCTCCCTCCAGGCAATGACTAATAAAACCAGCCACCCACTTTGAAACATGCAGACATGATAGGAGTTGTTCAATCCAACAAACAGGACAAATCTCTCATAAAAAGTAGTTTAATACAAATAGTAATAATGGTTAATATAAAAACACATGTTTATAATGTACATCAGTTTCATACACTTCTTAATATATACAGTGCCTTGCAAAAGTATTCAGACCCCTGACCAATTCTCTCATATTACTGAATTACAAATGGTACATTGAAATTTCGTTCTGTTTGATATTTTATTTTAAAACGCTGAAACTCAAAATCAATTACCTACAGATATCTACATTCTTTAGACACATATTGAAACATTCCATTGTCTGGGGTTTGTGCGCTGCTGTGGTGAAGTGTTCTCACTTCTACCTGCCATACCCAAAAGTAATCTGTCCTTCATGCTGCAGCAAGCAAGTGGGGCTAGTATTCAGATATTCTGAAAGCTTTTCTTAGGACAGGGAGAAACAAAACTAATAATAAAATGTACCTTTGACGATCGGAGACTCTTAAATCTGTAATGTCCAACAACAACCATGTTCAATAAAGTACAATAGGATCTATGGGTGACTTAACTACATTATTTCATACCCTTCTGTGAACTCCACTTCACCAGGAACCAGAACTTGTTGGCTATCTGGTTTGGTTACATTTCCTAAAAGCAGTTTCACCTGCAGGCACACTAAACTTCCTCTCTGTTGGAAATCTTCTTGCCAATCTGGCGCTAGTTTTTTCTGATGATTTTTTTTTTTTTTAAAAGGGGCAATTAAGATTTAAAGAATATCCCATTCTGTTTAATGTTTAATGGTTACCATTTGTATTCTGGATAAGCCAGTATTGTAGAATTCTGCAATATAAACTTTGTTAGTTCTGATGTAGTCCTTATTCTAATGCGTGTTTATATAAAAATATGAAGTTAGGATACTGAAATACAATAAGGTGAATCAATATGGTGGGACTGGTACACAGTGATAAAGTAGTTTGACCCCCAAGGTCACATAGTAAGGGAGGATTAGTTTGGGAATTCAATTATGAGTCTAATTTTCCATCTATAGCTGGATGTGACAAACACACTTCCATTCAAAGCTTCTACAGTATTGTTCTTACAACAGAGTATCTACAAGCAATTCATTCTCCATAGGGACCCTGTCTGTTTCTTCCTTATTTTTGCAGACATGTTTGGCCAAGTCACCAAATTAAATAAAGTATAGTATTTCAAATCAGATCTGCCGTTACCTAGTCACTCGGCTGATCCCCCACATCTATATGCTACTTCTTCTGTAAGCTCAGACAATGGCCTGTGAATACAGCCAAACTAAAATAAATCCTTTGAAAATGCAATTGTAATTTTAGAGCTCCCTTCAAATAACCAGACTTAACGTAAACCTATTCCTCCCCCCCCCCCCCCCCCCCCCCCCCCCAAAAAAAAAAATGTAATGTAAAGCACATTCCGTAATGATCACTCTAATTAAACATTCAAATTGACACTGCCATTAAGGGTGTTGAACTGACTGATTAATAACACATTTATCAAAGTATGAAGTGCTTTTGTTGCATTAGGTGACTAATAGGTTGCAACAGAAGTTGATCAACAACCCATACACAGCAAAAAACAAGCTGTGCATATATTTGTATTTCCGTCATGCTTTTCTGTATTCACCACCCTTTGAAGATGCTGCCCATTTTTATTTCCATCATACGTTTTTGTGTATTCGACATGCATCTTTGTAGATTCGCCTGCACTTTTTATGATGACACGGACTTGCACTTTTGGGTCACCGTACTTTCAGCTGAATTCAGAACATCCTGACAGTTGATATCAAGATGCTGAATTTAGTGTGCAAGGCAGACAAATTCAGTTGAGGCATATGCTTGTGTACCAACAGCATGATGTGCATTGTTCAACATTACTGCCCCCCACCTTTAGAGATGTCACAGCTCTTCCAAGCTGTGCTGATTGATCGCTTTGTTGTAACTATACAGTGATGCTGATAGTCATATGGTGTCAAGTGAGTGCTATTTGGAACTCTCCCAGTTAATCTCTCTATCAGTCATCTGTTCTGACCAGGGTGGAGCAGGGCACTGAGCCCTCAAGGGAATAGGAAGGGGGCACATCAACTGTCACATGCACAGGATCTAATGATTATTAAGAGCTACTGCACGTCCGACCTGATGCTTTCCGCTGTGAGTAGTTCGCTTTCTTTTTTCAAGGCAGTGAATACATTGATGCAAACAGTGTCACTGCGATCGCATTACAGAACTAAAATATGTTGACCCTTCTCTGGCACGCTGACTGCAGTGTAGTGGGAGGTTCAAGAATTCGGTCTGCTTAGGTATGTACTATAGAGCAGGCATGGCCCCTCACAAATGACGAGTCATGACTGGGCTGGAAATAAAAAGTGAGAGTTAAAAGACTGTGCCAATCTAGTATTGCATCTGGCTTCATCGCCTATGTGTGTACTGAAAAAAGTAAGCACCTCTAATGTTCTTACCTTGTACTTCACCTAACCAGTGATATCCAAAAGGTTTCTTTCACTACATTTGTTGTTGCACAAGCACTGCCTGGTACTTAATAAACCTCCCTAAATAAACACATCAGCCTTTAATAAATGCCAAGAACTTGAGGCCTTTATGACCGGAGTTGCCATAAGGCCAAGAAAAAGCCACATATTTCACTTAAGCAGCTTTCAACTGATTTTTTTTTTCTTCTAAAATCACTTACTGGGCTTCCTTTGTTTTGTAGTTCATTCACTAGGGTACATTACGACCTTCCCATCCTATTCTTTCTTCTGGGACATTTTTCTACTTTAATTCAGTGTTGCATATATAGGAATTAGGCATCGGGAACAATCGCGGAATTAGGCATTGGGAACGGAAGTAGGCATTTTGGGAATAGAATTTGGGGAATAGAATTTTGTTTCAGCGAAAGCTAAAACATTTTCGGATTAGCTATACGAGGATGGTGGGATATTATTCTGCTGTCATTTGATTGATCATGTACGAGTGAATATCAATTAAAAGATACTATTGGCAGTCAAACACGTAGAGAACAAAAAGCAAAAAAGATGGCAACACAAAATGGCAAAGGACTGCATTCTACTATGCTGAAAAACTTTAGACCTAAAACAAGGTACTGCACTCAAGGTGGGGCTTTCCCAAATTAAGCAAGCTAAAAATTGTGTATTTAATTATTGTTTATTTTACTTCTTTCCACTCTACCTGCATTTAACAAAAGCTATAATTAGGCATGTTAAATCATTGTTTCTTAATTTAATTATATTATCTGACAATGAAGAAATGAGCTGAAAGCTATTTTTCTAGTTATATATTCCTCAAAGGAAATTGATTACTTTACTGTGTAAAGGATGTAGTCACTACACTACACACCGTTTGTTTAATAAAATACATTCTGTCTTGACACGCCGCTTTTTAAATTTTGCAAACAAGACTGAATCAGCAAAGAAACAATTGGGAGGATTAATTATGCATTTGTATTAAAAGGGGTGCTGTTTAAATTACAACCGGGTGACAGCAGTGAACCTGTGTAGCAACAAGTCAGTCAACACGCCTTTATCAAAGTGTTTTATATTTTATCCTCGTTATTGTAATGCCAGTAAAACACTAAACTATTTGTGGAGTACTGTAGATAGGATTACTCTCACATGACATTGCTGAACTGTTATGAAACCGTTTCAATTTTTTTTTATTGTACCGTCAGCAATAAGCGAAGCAGGTCTTTTCAAAACACCTTTATCTGTACTGAACTGCAGTGTTAGTGGAAGACTGTAAAAATATGAACCTCACAACAGTGCTGGACATTTGTTTTCTGAACTGTTGTAATATAATTAAGTTTTCCTGCTTATTTTAATGTCAGCAATGAGCCAAGTGATGTTTATAAAACATGACATTAAGTGTCTTCAGGTGCTTTACTTACTATTACAGCAACAAGAGTCTGATTGAAAATCTTGGCTTTAATTTAAAAAAAAAAAAGGTGTATTAATTTACTCATTTTAACTATTTCTGTTTACTTAGCAGATGTCTTTATCCAGGGCGACTTACAAAGTTACTTGTGATTATTAGCTACCCCAAGCTGCAACACTCCTTCAGTCTATGCATCCACTGCACAGTCACTTACAATAACGTCTCACCTAAAAGAGCACAAGGAGGTTAAATAACTTACTCAAGGTCAGTGAGTGAGCCAAGATTTGAACCAGGGACCTCCTGGTTACGAGGCCTTTTCTTTAAGCACTGGACCACACTGCGGTCATAGCTCTATAACTGTCAAAGGCTGGATTTTTGACCTTTTTGTATGGAAAATATAACAGTCCGTTATCTTACTTCGCTACTGTAACCTGTTAACTCCTAGGTTTATGAACATTTCCATAACATGGTGTTCTCTCTTTCACACAATCAAAACAGAGAACAAAGTTTGCCACTCTACTAAAGCCTGCAGAAGAGATAAGCTTTGTTACCGAACAGCAACCAAACACAAGAGAAAGAATCAGATCATGCACAGGAAATGATTTGATTTGTATTATGAAAGATCTGTTTCTCCTTTACATGCTTGTCAGGGATTATGTAACTTAATGAAGGTGATAGCGATTATTAGCCACCCCAAGCTGCAACACTCCATCAGCAATTACTGCAATCATGAGGTAAGGACCCATGCATGCGTTACCAAACAGAAGCATCCTCTTCAGGCATGTACTTTCCATCACGCAACCCAGGATTTATCCAGCTGCCAACTCTAAAAGAAAAGTTCACACAGGGATGGCAACAACAGCGCACACAACCTAAATGCAAATCACAGTGCACATTTAACAGTGCATACAGGGTCATCTCCGATACTGCAAAATCTGCACACTTTTCAATTGAGGCAGTCCGAGAAAGCATGTATAAAACTAGTCAAGCACCTTACCTTGATGACACGCTTAGTCATTAACTGTGAACAATGTTGCTACCACAGCTACTTGTTTATATTTGATCCTATAATTTTTACAGGTAAGTCATATAAAAAAAATGGAATAAAACATTCATATGTAGTTTAAAAATACATTATGTAGAACAGTAATCATGTTTTTATTTTTTAAATAAAAATAAAAATACACATTGTTTATTTACATGTAATTGATGCCGCTTGCATGTAAGCTTTCATTGCAGCAGCACTAACTGCAGTGGACTTAGCCAAAACAAACTTAATTTAACAGTCACCGTTCCAAGCAGGTTATCAGTCACAGTCACATTTTACTACTACGACTACTACTAATACTACTACTACTATTACCACTACGACTACCACCACCGCTGGTCCCTAGGGGAGCTGGGGACTTGGGATGGAGGGTGCTACACAGAGCTCTCGCGTCAGGAGAGATCCTGCGTCACTTTACCGACTGTCAGTCTGTGACTCATATTTATTTTCTATGCGCCAGACTGCAGCCGTTCTTTCTGTTCCTGAAGAACCTCCTGCAGCAGTTCTGGCTGCATTTTTCTCCCACCCTTTTTATTTTCAGGCACCCTGTTTGTGGCTCCACCAGGAAGAGGGACCTCCTCGTGAATCTGCTCCTGGCTCTTGGTAAACTAGCCATTTACAAGACCAGGAAGCGTAAGATGATCGGGGAGGGTCTCTGACTGTGGGGCCATGTTCAGGGCCCTAGTCCGGTCCCAGATTAAGTTAGAGCACGCCCACGCGGAGTCCGCTGGCGACATGACATCTTTTATCGACCAGTGGGCTCTAGTGCTCTGTACCACCTCCCCTTTTGTTTTGAACATTTAATTTACAGCCCTTTCAACTTTTTTTTTCTTTAAAATTAGTTAAGGCCCAGTCTTGTTAGCACCCCTTTTTTTTTTAGGGGTGTTCAGTTGAATTTTTTCTCTGGCCGCCTTTGGGCTGCTGCTGCTACAAACTGTTGTAAAGTGACCCTGGAGATTGGTTTTGCCTCCATGACACAAACAGTCGCTTGCACAGTTTGCATTCAACTTTTTTTTTTTTTTTTGGTCGTCTGGGCATTTTTTCAAAAAAAATCCCCAAAACAGCAGAGGGGTTTTGAGACATTTCTTTCAATACAGCTTACACTGTCTCTTTGCTGTCGAGATGGTGAATGAAGAAAATGTACCTCTGGTTAACAAACCTCCACATACTAATATTAATTTAAAACAGTATATTTGCACTGCTGGTACATTATATTATCTGCAGCTCAAGGCTACTAGCCAGCCAACAGGCACCATAGTAACCTCCACTGATACAGTACACTGTAGCTTGCAAAACTGATATATACAGACGTGCTCAAATTTGTTGGTACCCTTACAGCTCATTGAAATAATGCTTCATTCCTCCTGAAAAGTGATGAAATGAAAAGCTATTTTATCATGTATACTTGCATGCCTTTGGTATGTCATAGAATAAAGCAAAGAAGCTGTGAAAAGAGATGAATTATTGCTTATTCTACAAAGTTATTCTAAAATGGCCTAGACACATTTGTTGGTACCCCTTAGAAAAGATAATAATTGGATTACAGTGATATTTCAAACGAATTAGTTTCTTTAATTAGTATCACACATGTCTCCAATCTTGTAATCAGTCATTCAGCCTATTTAAATGGAGAAAAGTAGTCACTGTGCTGTTTGGTATCATTGTGTGCACCACACTGAACATGGACCAGAGAAAGCAAAGGAGAGAGTTGTCTGAGGAGATCAGAAAGAAAATAATAGACAAGCATGGTAAAGGTAAAGGCTACAAGACCATCTCCAAGCAGCTTGATGTTCCTGTGACAACAGTTGCAAATATTATTAAGAAGTTTAAGGTCCATGGAACTGTAGCCAACCTCCCTGGGCGTGGCCGCAAGAGGAAAATCGACCCCAGAGTGAACAGAAGGATAGTGCGAATGGTAGAAAAAGAACCAAGGATAACTGCCAAAGAGATACAAGCTGAACTCCAAGGTGAAGGTACGTCAGTTTCTGATCGCACCATCCGTCGCTTTTTGAGCGAAAGTGGGCTCCATGGAAGAAAACACTCCACTTTTGAAAGAGAAACATAAAAAAGCCAGACTGGAATTTGCTAAAATGCATATTGACAAGCCACAATCCTTCTGGGAGAATGTCCTTTGGACAGATGAGTTAAAACTGGAGCTTTTTGGCAAGTCACATCAGCTCTATGTTCACAGACGAAAAAATGAAGCTTTCAAAGAAAAGAACACCATATCTACAGTGAAACATGGAGGAGGCTCGGTTATGTTTTGGGGCTGCTTAGCTGTGCCTGGCACAGGATGCCTTGAATCTGTGCAAGGCACAATGAAATCTCAAGACTATCAAGGCATTCTGGAGCGAAACGTACTGCCCAGTGTCAGAAAGCTCTGTCTCAGTCACAGGTCATGGGTCCTCCAACAGGATAATGAACCAAAACACACAGCTAAAAGCACCCAAGAATGGATAAGAACAAAACACTGGACTATTCTGAAGTGGCCTTCTATGAGTCCTGATCTGAATCCTATCGAACATCTATGGAAAAAGAGCTGAAACTTGCAATCTGGAGAAGGCACCCATCAAACCTGAGACAGCTGGAGCAGTTTGCTCAGGAAGAGTGGGCCAAACTACCTGTTAACAGGTGCAGAAGTCTCATTGAGAGCTACAGAAAACATTTGATTGCAGTGATTGCCTCTAAAGGTTGTGCAACAAAATATTAGGTTAGCGGTCCCATCATTTTTGTCCATGCCATTTTCATTTGTTTTATTATTTACAATATTATGTTGAATAAAAAATCAAAAGCAATGTCTGATTTCTATTAAATATGGAATAAACAATGGTGGATGCCAATTACTTTTGTCAGTTTCAAGTTATTTCAGAGAAAATTGTGCATTCTTCGTTTTTTGTGGAAGGGTACCAACAAATTTGAGCACGTCTGTGTGTAATATATATATATATATATATATATATATCTATCAGGGGAACAATTGTGTCAGAAAAGCTATGCTTTCACTGATGAAACAAGACAAAACAAACAAAAGAAAAAAAAAACATTTTTCCCCCCTCTATTTCCCATTTTCTCCAAGGCCACAAAAGATAGGGATGAGGATTTGAAAGCTATAAAAATAGCCCAGCGCCTCCTCAGTATTATTACACAGTGAGAATGACTGGCAATTACATCTCTCGCTAGGAATTCAAGGACAGACTCCAGTGTTTAGAGACCCCACCATTATCTTTCAGCTTTCCCTGGCTAAATACAGTGACAGACTGCTGTAAGTAGGCAGCAATTCAGCATGGGAACAGTTAGCATTCAGACACACACAATCCTTAGTATAAAAAAGCAAAAAAACCAAAGAATTGAGATGGATTACAGGGTTTTTTAAGGAAAGAGGAAAACAAATCAGGCTCATTTGAATTGCCATCCAATGACATGACCCCGGGTTACTAAATGAATGAAACTGATCAAAGACTGTTAGCCTGTTGTTGAAGAAACTGTATTTTTTTTACGACCCTGTAAAGAAATCACTTAAAGACAGACACAAATATGAACACAAACTTGTGCACAGATTCTATTGTCTTAGCCCAGCTGGTGTGCTTCATAAAGAAATCACCTACTGAAAAATTACAAATGTTCTGACTAACTCCAATGCAGTTGTTTATTCCTCTCGGGGATTAGATCATCACTGAAATATATCATAGTGCAATTGTGAAATATTCCAGTAACATTTGTCTACGTTCTGTACTCATACAGTCATTGTAGGACACAAATAAGTAATCATAGGAAAATGATAACAAGCCATGAACCAACAACATAAAAATGAACTAGAGCAGTTTCAAAGCAAGCGGCTCTAAATGGTAAATGAGGCAAAAACTACTGTACATGAAATACAAACCACATTATAGCAAGGAGATGGCTTCTGAAGGAACCCTATACATTTCAAATAAGTCTTTCTGAAAATTCAAGATTTGGGAGAACTAGACTGTCATATAGAGAAATATGTCAAGGAAACACTTTCAGGGCGACAACCACCAAAGTAGCCTCAGCATCTTATTAAAAGCAACAGGACAATCCTAATCTGTGTGCGAGTAGCAGGAGAACCAAGGAGGCTCGGGAACTTCCAAGGGGTGATGAATATTCATTGACACAACACAAATCTTACATGGCTCCGTCTTGAGTTTACAAAATTAAAAACCTAAGCATTACAGCTTTTTAACCAAGAGGTGACATCAACTGCCTTACAAGTAGTTTATCACAGGACCACTATACACTATATCAGGAGTCAATCTGCAATGACTTAATAGCTGTACCAGAGCAAAGAGCAAACACAACATGCTCTACCTTTGTGTGCATATGATGGAGTGCAAGGGAAGAATGGCACCAAGCAGTGAGTGCATGGCAAGCTGCCATTTCTCAGCTGTGCAACAGGGAAGGAATCATTCCTGTTCCAAAGACATGGACATGGCATGGGTCCTTCTCACTTTCATCTTCTATCAGGTTAAGTATGAGCCACTAATATTAACCCAGCAGCATAAGAATAATAGTTTACCTTCACCCATTAAATTATGTTTCAAGTCCTATTCATTAATTTTCTTCCTGGTTCGTAGTTCTTCATCTCACACACGTTTCCTTTTTTCTCTGTCTGCTTTTTGCTTGTTGGCTTTTAAAATAAAGCTATACCGTTGTTCACTCCAGCAATAAATGTAGGACTAAGATAATAGGATCATCAATGGTACAGTACAAATAATAAAATAGATAATTAAGACTAAAAAAAGATATTGCATTAATCCTTGTAACAAATACCCATAGACAATTTTATTACATGTATACGAGCAGTTAAAGTACCAACATGCTTGATTGGCCAGACCATTAGGTATTAATAAAAAACACACACCATAACCTACACTCAAAATACCCTCAATAACTTCTGCCTCACAGGGGATGCTAAATAATCATTATAGAATGTGAATTGCTGTAGCCATTTTAAAAATTACACAGCGTCTGGAATACATTTGGAACAAAGAATTCATGGTGCTTTTATAGAACTATATCTTACTTTGCTTTAAATAATGAGGCATTAAGAAAACATGTCCACTGCAAGTTAAAGAGCAGGAAGGCTGGGACTCTCCCATACTTTGCTCAAAACTCTACTTTTAAACCCCTTTATATCAGTAAACCTTTAATTTCTGCAAAAGTCATGTAGAGTCTGTGGTTACTTACCTACTAGGGTTTAGGACCCAGGAGAGCCCTGTGGCAGGCATGCATTCATTGCGCAAGGCAAGCTCTCTGTGACAGGGTAGATGGAATTCCTGCACTGAAAAGTTCACCTTCCACTAGCAGGGTGAACAGGAATAACCTGTCCATCCAGCAGCCTCTGGCAACTACTGGATTGGTCCATTGGAGTCGGCCTGTTAGGAGACTGGGGGAGGGGAACAAGGTACACCTGGTTCCAAGCCCAGGTAATGGGATCTCTCCACCAGTCGGGACAGGGCTCCTGGGACCGGGGAAGTGCCACTATGTATGTCTTCTATGGTAAAATAAACTTTCCTGTTTTCTATCTCCTGCAGCTTAATCAGGTACCTATGGCTTCAGAACATTGCAGAGCAATAACATTAGGGCGCAAGAATACTGTATCCTGCCACTGGTTCAAGAAATCAGTTCAAGAAACACTTTGCTACATATGTGCGCTTCCACTGGGGACCTGTGTAAATAATCGTCTATTTAAAAGACGCAGTACCCATGTAATTTTGACCACAATTTGTTTTGTTGTAAATAAAACTTTGTTTGTCATTTCATCTGAATACCTGAACTCTCTGTGTCATTTCGAGGCCTTCCACACTCACATACTTGACCATCTACGATGGCTTCACCTCCCGGTAAAAAAACAAAACAAATTGATGAAAATTTCAAGCTTTTTGGACATCAATATTTTCTCACATAATCCTAAGCAATGTTGGAAAAAGGCATACTTTCTGTAAACGATGCAGGACTGTGGCAATGTGCCCCGCCCCTGTGTGCATTTCTGTGTTATATGTTGCGTGTGGTGTGTTAATGGTGGTGTATAGATATTGCTGCACGGGATACAAATGGGTGTGTGTAGCACAAGTTATTTAAAATGTATAATTGTATTTAGGCACGGGGATTGCACTTCACTTCACATGCATTTAAAGTAGTTAATAATATGTGAGCATGGGGTTGCACAGATTTAGTTCAGGTGCTGGGATTCAAGTGAATACTTAATTAGTAATTGAATCCCGGCACAACAGTATATATAGATGCATGTTTCACTCACTCAGGGTTGTGTGTTCAGTTAGTGGAGAGGAGAGAAAGTAAAGTAAAACTCAAATAAACTAAAATAATAATTGTTATTAAAAGTAATTGTTATTAAATAATAAAAGTATTTGTACTCACCGTGTTTGTTTGTCTGTTAGTCCACCGTTTAAGTGTTAATCCGTTTTGTTTGTCTATTTATTTTGGCCTCAAGTGCCGTGTCCTGTTTTCTATTTAAACCTTTTATTTTGCAATAAAATTGTTTCACTCATCACTACTGCCTGTCTGTGTACTCCTTTCTGGTCTGACGTCACCACTACAGCCTGCTTGTCACAAGGACCGATTTATTTTAACAGTAGGACATGGGAGCAAGAATGATGTTTATGGTAATCACGAGATATCAAACACCAAAAAGGCAGCGACGCTCAGAAAACCAGCGCTCAATTAAGAACATCTTTTGTTGCCAAAAGAAAAACGGAGATCAAGAAATTTACATATGCAGAGACCTTACATGTTGTGACTAGTTCAGCAAATCTGTAGAAGACATACACTGCTGTGGAAAAGTCTTAGACATGTTGCATTTTTCTACTCTGATGCATTATGAGCATCAACAATTTACTCAAAGCCTCCACTACTGTTTGAAAATCAAGCGATGAGAGCTATTTCACTCAATGTTTTTCCTTCTTTATGCCAGTCAAGGTTGTTATAATAGTAGAAAACACTAATGGAGGCTTGGAGTAAATTGTTGATGCTCATAATGCATGTCTGACCATTGCACAACAGTGTATGTTCCCAAACTCACAAGTTGCAAAGTACTGCAGGAAAGTCTAAAAGTCACACTATAGTGAAAGGCGTTTCTATTATAATTTCAGCATCAACATTGTTCTAGAAATTCAGACTGGTTTACATACAGCAATAGTGTGTTCATTTAAATAGAAGATAGTTCACACTGAAATGTTACTGACAGTAGTATTATTGATCCTCCACATAGGTGCAGTGTAATGAATAATGTTGCAATACCACATTGTTGGGTATTTTGGCTTTAAAAAAAAAAAAAAAAAAAAAAAAGACCTATTTAAAAAAAAAATTCTTGTTATAAAGTAGGTGCCATAGCTCGTCCTTTGACAACAAGGTCAATGTGCAGTACCAAATTAAGCCTTTAGATTTGTTATGTACTGAAACTAACACCAACTGTGTATCTGTTTACAAAGTACTGGCTGCTGCCAAATCAGCCACCTACAACTACAGTACAATAACAACAACAGGGGCCAACAGAGAATTGGATTGTAAAGCATGTTATGGTTGTTTTTCTGTTTGATAGGTTTCCTTTTTAAAAGCGATAAGAAGGAGCACCATACAGTTTATTCTTCCAAGTAATAAAGTGGAATAGTCGTATGCCTTTGTCTTATGTAACATCCCCCCGTGCTGTATTCCTCAAAATAAGCAGCACGGGGTGATGTCATTATATGATCAAAGTACTTCCATGGTTGCCATAGGCTATTTAATTGCAGTGATGCATTAACAGAAGCACACATTCTCAGAAATAAGCAAAACATAACACTGCCTAAATGACAAAGCAAACTAAATTGCACAGTATGAAACTGACAAGGCTGCTTTGTTGCAAAAGCTAAGTCGGCTTCACAGTGGCGGATTAAAAAGATCCATCATTTTTAATAAAAAAGCACTCCACATAACTTACTGTACTTCCATTCATAAAATGTTTGGGCCCAAAACAATGAAATGGCTTAACGCTCTTGAAGGAGGGAATGCAGGGAACCGTGTCATTTAATACATCAAAGATTAATCTTGCGCAAGGGCATTAACTAGAAAAGATTAGTACAAGGAGCATAACCTTTCTACATACACCAGTGACATTACAGTCTTACCACACTAGATTGGTCATGGAGGATTTTTTTTTTTTTTTTAATTATTAAAAAACAGAATATCAAAAATAATAATATTTTGTAAACTGTGTTTCCTCCGACAAACAGTCCTCAAAGTACAGGTTAAAACTTCTGTGAACATTTGTTAGGCATCCTGTCACTGGTTCTACCCCTGGCTTGGCTCACTCTTGATTAGTAATCTGGAACAGTCTGTATGGGGGATAGATCAATCCTTTTTCATTAAAACAAAACGACCACAGGAAAGAAAGTTTATATTTTCCATTTGGGCACAGTCTGTGTCAAAGAACTGACCCTTTGACCTCCCTGTAAGCTATTAATTTGGGCAAGGACCTTCAGCTTTAGCAAAAACTACTTTACCACAGTACGTGGCTTAATCAAAGCAAACTAGTTCTACTTTCATGAAATATGACATTAGAAAAAAAAATATTAAATGAAGCGACACTGATATCTACTGCTCAACCACTTTTGTTTTTGGTTTAAACCCAGTTGTGGAAAAATTACATTGACGTCAACCCTGGCTCATGAAAAGTTCCAATTCAATGTCAGCTGTACCGCATTAAAACAGCCATGATTATAAGAAAATGTTCTCCAACCTCTGCGGCCAGCGCAGCTTTAAGAAAGTTTGTCCAGAGCTTTTTTGGCCGGAGTCTGGTCTGAACAGCTCAAACAGCTGGAACCAGCAAGCTGTCATCTGCACATGCTGTACGTTTGTTCTGGCTCTGGGTCTTGTTCCCACTGCACGCACAGCCCCTGCCAGCTTGTTCTGTCATTGCTCCCCGGTGATTTCAGTGGAAATCAGTTCAATGTGGTCACTGCCCTACTCCGTACCCAAATGTCCTTATGCTTGACAAGTAGCTGGTTTCTTTAAAAGGCAGAGTAAGATCGTTTCCGAATCAGCGCAGACAGAAGAGTAAAAAAAGCAAGTGTAGAGACTGACTTTCAAAACGAAAATGTGCAATGAAAATCCATCAGTGTAACTGTAGGTGGGATTGAAACATTAATGCTCACAATTTAGAGTTGAAAGGTTTTTCTATTCTATTATTTTTTAAATATGCAGTAGTAGCAGTGTCACGTTAATTTATAACAAAAAAAAAAGTTCTTATGTTAAGTATTCAATATAAAATTAGTTTTGCATTATAATGCATTTAAACCTAGCTAACAGAAAAGTTGTGTTCTGCTTCTTTTGTGTTTAATTATACTGTTCAAAATGAGTACCATTAATGCACTCTGTACAACAGTAATTTAAACCAGACATTCAGCATTTGCTGGTTCAAAGTTTACCACTTTGGAAATCATACTGGATGACATCATACCATGAGCGGATGAATAGTATACACAATTTAAAAAATGATTCAGATTATAAACGGACAGTTCTCTTTTTATGTTTGTCTACATAACCAGATCATTTCTAACAGCTATGAAAAACAAAAACAATTTTAAATGTCCAAAACATCATTAAAATAGTCCTCTTTGTTGTGTGGAGCAGTTTTAATACTACTGGTAAGAGGTGCAGAATTAAACGCTCTGCAATATGGATATATGCCTGGGTCACTCCATGCCAACTCAACCAGTGCCATTGCCCGTCCGTCTCAGATTTTCCTTGAAAAGTTCACCTGGGGGTTTTCAGACACGCTGAGTTCTGAAATGAAAGCCATTATTTTTTTTTTTTATTATTATTTCCCCTTCAACCTGTGACCTTGCAAAGGTCAACCTAAAGTGAGAAAGGGACCTTGACCAGAAAAAAATCACCCCGGGGCACAATTTAGATGCTACCATCATGTGTAGCACATCGTTCTACCCGTATTGAATAGGGCTTTTCAGAAAAATACTAGCAGCACCCTACTCACTTCTGGCAAATTGCCAGATGAGGGGTACCTGACGAGTTTTATTAGAACTAGAGCCTAACCCTTTACCATGTAGGGGATGCGAGTCCTAAAATCTAAGTATTGCTGTAAGAACCTTAGGAACCAGTCTTCCAAATTCTGTGAAAAACCTTTGGTTTCAAGTTCCACCACTGGTCATTAAACCCCTTGAAATTAGAATTTTTACTATTTGTACCAAGTTTAAGCCGTAATAACTTGCGTGGTGGGGACTCCAGAAAATAACCCAAAGATATGTTTGGATGGATGTTAATGAGATCTACAAGCATCAAGCAAAAAATGTTGATATCCGGGGATTTGGGATTTTTGAAGTTCATTTGTCATGCATTTGAGCATTGCTTATGGGCACTTTGGTGAGGTTAAAGTTCTATCCAAACTGGCTATGAGGATTGATCTAGAGAAAAAAGTAACAATGTGGGCTTCCAATGGCACTAGCTTGGAGCTGAGGGCTTATGAACTTGCATATGGGACTTGGTTGTTATGATGACAAATGAAGACAAAAAAGGAATATGAATGCAACTCAATTTTGTGCTAGAAAAGTAACAGGCAAATACTGTTCAAATCAAAAGACGGAAGATCAAAGTTCATTTCAGAACTACCTGCATACAAAACATATTGCACATCAAAATAACCAAAGGGTAAAGGGTTAGGCTGAAGTTCTAATAAAACTGGTCAGGTACCCTCGTCTGGCAATTTGCCAGAAGTGAGTAGGGTGCACCTAGTATTTTTTTCTGAAAAGCGCTATCAATACGAGTAGAACGAGGTGCTACACATGATAATAGCATCTAAATTGCACCCAGGGTGATTTTTCTGGTCAAGGTCCCATTCTCACTTTAGGTTGACCTTAGCAAGGTCACAGGTCTAAGGGGGCATTTAAAAAAAAAAATAACGGCTATCATTTCTGAACTCAGCATGTCAGAAAATCCCCAGAAAAATCTGAGACGGACAGGCAACACAATGTTCCTTTTCTGGTTGAGTTGGCGTGGAATGACCCACTCTTATTTCACTAATTGAGTCAGATTAACCCTATAATATCCTGGCCTGAAAGGACCTTTGTTTACTGTAATTGCCATCTGGTTGGTATTTTTCTAAGAAATCTTTACTGGCAAATAGTATTTGGGTATGGATAACATTACCTTAAGTAGGCAGTAGTTGGATTTTAAGCCTTTTGCTCCACCCTGTCTGAAAGGAAAAATACTGTTCATTTTACAAAACTAGTGAAACCTTAAATTGAAATTCTCTGCTGTTTGTTCAGCTGGTGTATTTTTTTGAATGGTTTATTTTTTTGTCTGTATAACTTTCGGTCCCAAGCAGAAGAAACTAGAAATAAAGGTACAAGAAAGCACTTCTGCTGAACCAAGCCACATCATGTGGGCTGCAGAAGTCTTACTGCGTCCATTTGACTTGTGAATCATTACGGAAAATCACAGTACTTCCAGGAAATGGTAAGTAATCATTACAGACTAGGTGCCCCCTATCAGAGCATACCAGGATTCTGGATGCCAGCGACAACCTTTCAGTAGGTTTGTTTACTGTGGATGTCCTTTTCACTTCTCCCGTTAATGAATCACAGACTTCAAGCAAAACACCACGGGGGTGGTGGGGACAACTACACCGAAACTCATCATGTTAACTGTGACAAAAAAAACACTAAGCTCATAGGCAATACTGCTCTTGGACAGCATTATAATGTGCAAGATATAAAAAGAACTCTGGGCCTCTGTCTTCATGGAGTGCTTTTTTAACTTAATAATCAGATTCCAGGGCTACAAGTTTAAAACCAGCATGACTTTCAACCATTACTTACTCTGGCAAGAACAAAGTCTCTATTTTACAGTAAATCAAAATCAAATCAAATTGGTCTCCTAGTTGCAGTATAACACTCTTGGGCACTCCTTGAACCGACAATAATAAACTTATACTTACTCTCAGACTCCCTGGTCCTTGATGGGTCACCTTTAATGTGGAACATGAAATGCAGACATTATAGTGGGGTGAAACAGGCTTAATGTTTAACAAGCTTCCTGAAGGCTGCTTGTCTTACACTGTAGCAGTTCCCCGTTCTGCAGGCTATAAAAGAGACAAGCTGAGTTAATGGCACAAACTCTGAGGCCAGTGCTATGACAGCAGAGAGCGCTAAGATTCCCAGTCCTTGAAGTCTGATGTCTGATCCAACAATTAGATTTATAAAACCTAAATTATGAATAAAGCTGTTTTATTAAAAGAATTCCCTCTCTCCACAGATTAATTGTTTTGATGAAAGGCAGAAATGCAAGCTCAGTCTTGCTCGAAATACATAATCAAGATACCAGCTATGCAGTAGGGGTGTGACAGTAAACCGGTATATCACAGTTTAAGACTATGAAATTAAGAAACCGTCAAAAAAATGCGACACAGCGATTATTGTAATTACGTCATTAACAGGATGCATTGCAAGCGTCTTTGTGAAACCATGCAACTGAACGGAATTGTCAACTTCTATTTTTTCCAATAAAACATGTTACAACCTGAGTCAAGTGCATCAGAAAATAATGATGACTTTCCCACCTGCAAAGAGGGTCAGTTCGTCTGCCTGGACATATTTTGGCTACAAAAAGAAAGATGGCGTAGAAGACCTTATTGTAGAATCTGCAGACGGGCAGTTGCAGCTCGAGGAGGAAACACCTCAAATCTCTTTAGCCACCTCAAGAAGCATCATCCCATAATTTATGCAGACATTTCCAAAGTAAGTTCAGTGAGGATAACTTAAATATTAAGTTAGTGAATGACAGCTGTGTTTTTAAGCCTTACTAAAATATGCGCTTGCAGGTATGGTTTGGTATGGCAGGTCATCAGCACGAGTGCAGAGGAAAGATAGCAGTGAACATAAGAGTACTTCTCCTTAAAGTGTTCATCGACAGAAAATCATTTGAAAAGTTTTGTCACTTGCGTATTGGTAAATTAAAATGCAGAGACGCAACCTCCTCTTTATATCATATTATATTATTATATCATTGTTGAGTTTGTTTCAACAGTATGGTACAAGTGTGAATAAAAACCAGTAGTCTGTAGTTGTTCATACTGTAACACATGCATTCAGATAAAAGGAAAACTGTGTGCATTTAAATTGAAATGTTAAATGATTTGTCATGTAAGACTGTCCTCTTAAATATATTGCAACATGTTGCTTTCAAAATCGACGTAAAAGTCGATAACCACATGTACATTTATAAAAGTATGCTATTTTATTCCAGTTTGTATTATTGACTTACATGAACCCACAACCCTGACTAAGTAAAAGAGAGGTTTCAGTTTTATGAAAGACCAAAATACTTTGCACAATAACAAATCTTTTCTGAGTGTGTTGCTAATTTGGAATTCTGTTTTGAATATTAACAGGTGAACATTTCTGAGAGAAATTGTCATGATGTACAATAAAAGTACAGGTTATTTAAACTTTTCTTTAAAAAAAATAAAAAATATGGTTAATACCGTGATATTATGATAACCATGGTATTGTTTGGTAATCAAACCGTGGAAATTTCACACCGTCCCACTCCTACTATGTAGTATTTTATAGAAACTGTCGTCTTCCACGGCTGATCACCTGCAGTGCTCACGTTTCTACAGGCTTACACTGCTGTCTAAAGCCACCTACCCTTTTGGACTTAGCAGTGTTGATTCCACAGTAAGGGCAAGCATGGTTTATCCCTTATCCAGGCAAGTGGCCAGTTTAAGAACTTATTTTAGAAACTTAAATCTGTACTTAAATTTTAGCCAGCTAAATGACCCTGTAACCTTCCACCCCCAGCTAGCAGGTGTTGTTTCAGGGGATGTTAAATGCTGCAGTATGAACTGTTCACTTTAGTTTTTGCTTCCATTAAAATGGAGATTGCACCTGGTTTCAGGGCAAACCTATGCAACTGCTTCAGACAATGAATACCACATGGCAAACACAATAAATACCCAAACACTGTCCTCATCTTTTACATCTAACATCACTGATCTGACAAGTAAATAAACAAATAAGGGATGTCACAGTATGGTAGAATTAGAATACAATAAAAAGACCCAGAGGAAAAAGATCAGTGACAGGTCAAGTTTATTTGTTTTAGGGTGGCAGTATTCAGATTCTAATGCCTGCTTAAGGCCACTATGGGACAAAAGCCAGTGATCGCAGCCAAGTTTATAGCAAACAGATGTTAACATCACAAAACCGTTCATCTGAACAATCTAATAAACATTTTCACAACTGAATTAAGATTAAAGATTAACATCAGCTGGTAAGAAGCAGACATCAAATACTGGATAGTTGAAAATCTGAAAGGCTACAACAATGCTTGAATTGTTTTTCACATACTGGAATCAAATGCCTTAACGCCATAATAAAAGCAAAAGGAGGACACATGAAATACTAAAGCAGGGGTGCCAATACTTTAAATTGGTTTTTTTTTTTATAAAGATTATTTGTTAAATTACTAGAAATTGTGTATTTTTCCTTTTGCTCTATTAAAAAGTGATTAGTTTTCTAATGTTACCATGCTTTATGGAATAATAAGTGTAGGGTGCCAATACTTACTGCAGATTTAAAGTATGTAAACTATGTTTGTATGTAAATGCTATTTATATACAAATATATTACATTTAACCAAATGGAAAATAAAGAACAGTATATTCCAAGTGGACCAGTGGTGGCCTTCACAGTATCAAAGATTTTGCCTTTTCCTTTTAAGGTTATGACGGCAAAGGTTTGACTGCATTGTGGAGAAAAAAAAATATATTGAAAATGTTAGATTTGTATCAAATGAATAATGTGTTGCTACTTTAGTTCTTGGTATCCGTTTGACAGAAGACTCAGAAACAGAACAACATTGGAACAACTAGCTTGCCAAATTGTATCAAAGTCAAAGCTAGTGTAGGTAGCTTCTTTCCTTCTTGTTTATCTGCCCACCATCAGCACATAAATAGCAGGGTCTATTGTTCGCTATTAGATATGACCACTGGGCTCTGTCAGATAAGAGAGCAAAGACTGTTTACTGCTGCCCGAATGAAAGCAAACCAATCTTCCTCTAGGGCTAAGCAGTTTCATCCAAGGCACTTCAAACATCCTTAAACTGAAACTACAAACAGTGAGTGACAGCGTGATTTTGTTTGAATTTAACAGTTTCAAACCTTTACAGTCCTCTCCTGTCTAAATCCCAAACTTACACTGTCTAGCTGTGATGCGCTCATCATACTCCACTGAAGCTCCTACAGTATACTGAATCTAGCATGCCCCAGCAGTAGCAACCAGGCATACTGACAAGCACCTAGTTTTTTCAGAGATCAATACTTAACTGCAGCTCCCCTTTCCCGAAAGCCACCCTGAAGTTGCTGTAAGCAAGGTACAGGACTCTTTGGAATGTAGTAGGAGGTTACGGTGCTGATTGTTTTCTGTGAAATGGATAAAAGATGAAGCCTTCCAATAAAGGCAATTGAATGTTCATTGTCCAGAAATTCCTCAACCCTAACTTCCAAGGAAAACATCTTCATACATGTTTCCATAGCTACTGAGATCACAGAAAATGTGCATTCCAATCTCCAAGATGTTTTTTTTTTTTTCTTTGGATGTCATTAGTTAAGGAATCTCCATTAAGATAAGAATACATCCAAAACCTTCCTTTACACCCTGAAGATGCAAAACCCAAATCTTTGTGATGCGCCTGAAAGAAGGATCTAAACAAGTTTAAGCAAAACAAATTTGCATTCACTGTAGCGTTTTAAATTTGCAGCAGATTTTCTTTTGTACATTAGAGAATATAATGCTGTACACATACAGTGGTGTTCAAATTGATTAGAACACCCCATTGCTTCTGTAGCTTTGTTGTATATATGAAATCAAACCACTATAACTGACAATCTTAGAAAACTGTCAAAATATGATATCACCTAATTTAATTGATGACTTTAATAGGCCACACAAGACAAGACAAATGGTAAAATGCATGAGACTTTTTAGAAGTTGTTTAAGATGCCCAATTAAAGCACAAAGTGGTCTAACATTTTCACACACAAGTGCCTATTGTTTCTATATCACCAACTACTGGCTGAAAATTGAAAATCTGGAGTTGTTCTAATAAATTACACACTATTGTTATATCATGCACAAACTATTTAAATTTACAGAGAGACACCATCAAAGTGTATTGGAAATATCCACTATTATAAACTGACCAGAAGATGAGCAGGAAAACCCCAGGCACACTATCTGTGAATTCAATCTGATTACTGAACTCTCTGGACAACCATATAAACCAGAAGAGAGGCTGGGAAATTTAGAGTAAGTAACCTATAGCTAGAGAAGCACTTGATGAAATGTCTGAGGTCAGGACCTCTGAAGATTTGAATGTGTGTCCATAATTAGATGCTCAGCTAGACAGAAAAGGTTTGTAACCTCTACTACCCTCTTGTTTACAGTGACTGCAGACCCCTGATATATTACAGATCTTTCACAATAAACTGTATGGCAGATAGTCCAAACCCGACCTCAGTGTACATTCTTCTACTTATTGTTATAGGTTAATTGTTTTATTTTGTCTAAGTGTGTTGTTACCCTGTTCCTAACACTTAACTGGACCCAGGAGTGAACACTGTAAAAAAATGAGAACAGCAGATGAAAGTGCAGCATGTATTGTTATATGGGAGTAGAACATTTCAAACAAAGGATTGTCCTTTTGATAGTATAGACGGGACAATCCTACTCTCCTTTTAGGTCTCATACCGAGTCTTAACATGATATAATTATCTGCTTTTAGAAACCTCCCCCTTCAGTAGAGGGAATGGTCTGAATAATATTCAATTTAAATGCATAAACAGCCTGCTTTTAGAATACAAAATAGAAGAGAATGTATTTGAAAAATAATTTTAGTAAAGCATGAAAAAGTGGGACAATGCAGCTTTAATGAGATGAGACAGCTTGAGATACAAGCAAAAACCTTCAAGAAATTCTACCAGTAATGATTAGTTAAAGCAAAATTATACCAGATTGCTTTGAATTTAAAACTAAATTTCACAGCTGAGCTATGATAATACTGAACCAATGAAGTTTGACCAATCGGCAACAATGGTCACAAACAGCCCCTCGAATTACCTTCAGTAATTTGCAGTAAAACCAGACCTGAATGTAGACACTAGAGCTTAGATTGTAATGCATACTGTGGTACAGTGGATAGTATCTGAAGCACAAGCATTTTGTTGTTTAAACCAGTCTAATGCAGTTTAAGGAAGCTTACATATTAAGCATGCCACATTAAATAAAATTGCTCAGCAAGCTTTTTCACTAGAAGTCTTTATAAATGTCTTCATTAAATGACGACTGTCAAACAATTATACTAGCTTCTTTTTGGTATTTCTACATAAATTACAATTGTATGTGTTTTATAGCAGGAGAAGAAATTCAACAGAAAGAATACTTTGTACTATCAACCTTTCTAATAACTTCCTGAAATACCAAAAGAAAATCCTGAACTCCAATTTAAGAATGATACAAACAGGCTACTCAACAAGCAAAGGGTTGTACAGAGTATTTGTTTTTCCACCCAGAACTTGTCTATTAATAAACAGGCTCAATTATTGCACTAGTGTCCCTTCAGGTGGTCTGCAGAGGAGGTACTTTCACTTAAGCAGCTGCTCATTAACACAGTCTCTAAAAAGTGCCAGTGCTAAATCTGAGTACTTAACATCTGGATGGTATTGAACACCAGACTTTGTTCTCATGCCATGGTTTTCATTTTGAGTCTGGCTTTGAAGTTTCTACCACTAGGGAGTGAATAACAGCTGAGGAACATGTGTTGATGCAAAACTATTACACAGCAAGAGCTTTTTTTGTACAGAAATCCTGTACAAGGCAAGGGGTTATAACTCTTTATAGTTACCCCCCATCCCCATCTCTCCTGCTACATAATAAACATAGTGATTACTTCACATAAATGTCAAGCGGTCCAACACAGCATTCTTCACCTATTAAGACTTAAATGGTTAGGAACACGAGTGAATATAGATTAGAATAAGAGCCGATCTCTCGTGCATATACAGCACTGGCTTTCAGCATTGCTGGATCATTGCTGTTGAAGGGACTGTTGAAAAGAGGATAGTCTTCAGGTATCGGGCAGCTGCAAGATAGATCCCCCAGACTTGTACAACTATGTTAAGGCAAGTAATCTCACAGAATTGGTGTCATTACTTACAAATCAATACTTTACTATAGTAAATGTATTATTGTTCATTTTTATGTTGGGGGGGAAAAAAGATGCATTTCAGATGATCTTAAATGGCTGTATTTGATTAACTAGTAGTACATTCAGACAGCCAAGTGATTGACTGAATCAAAGCACAGCATGTCAGAAAATCATTGCGAGTCAGTCCCATTTTCTACTTCAGGCCATTTCACTTTCCTTGCATTTCTCATCATAATGAGGAACACATACACACAGTTTATATATGGCAATCAACTACAATGTTATAGGGACTAATCTTTATGTAATTTTCAAAAATGTTCAGCACAGCAGTATCCATAGAAACATGCAATTATGACACAGTATATTTGCATGGTCTGTATCACAAAATAAGTGCTTGGCAAGTCCTGCCCTGATTAGCTGTTGAGTATTCTGTGTTTTGTAGTTCAGAATGTAGTGCATAATGTAGAGGTGCGGGCCTACAATTATGCATGCTGGGAGCTCTGCCTGCCCCTCAGTCCTGAACAGAACAACCTGGCGTACAAGGCTGCCAATTGTGTCTAAATGTAGGTTTTTGGAGATGTGGACAGTGGTCCACTGAGGACATGCTTGAGACAACCTACCTCACTTAAGACCCAAGTCAGATTTGAACCCAGGCCTCCAGCTGAAATAGTAGTTAAATTAACACCACCTGGCACTCACATCTCTAGCTAGAGTAGCAGCTGTACAGTTTCCAGTTCAAAAGACAGTACTGCTACTCCATTGGAATTGAATAATCTGCAACAAGTTAAATTCCAATGAAGTAGAAAATACTTCACAATAAATACAGAAAGGGTTAAACACTACTTCTACTAATAACGAATTACAGCAGTAAAAGTAGAAGGTGCAGATTTGTATCACTGTTGCACTCGAAATAAATTTGCACAGTACAATGTTTTAAGCAAGTCTATTTAATATTTAACATTGACATTTGCTAACATGCTGCTGCGCTAGACAAATAATATGTACATGTTAAAGCGGTAATGTTGAAATTATTTGTATTCTACAGACACACACACACACACATATATATATATTATATATATATATATATATATATATATATATAATGTGTGTCTATATATAAATATATGTCTATATAGTTTGATACATAGAAAAACCCAAATGCTCTACATGTTTGAATAAATTACAGGGATTAGACAGACATCGGGGATACACATACACTGCCACAACCGGAGTTCTGCTAAATACTGTAAACACAGTCCCACAAGCTGTACATCACATATTAAGAATGCACTGTTGCATGAACAAACAGGGTATTGACTGCAAAAAAAAAAAAAAGTTAACTGCGGTATCTGTCTCACTACCCGTATTTTGAGAGCATTTCAATCCAAGGTTTTATAATTCAACATAAATAAAATTGAATAAATTGGTATGTTGGCAAAAAAAAAAAAAAAATTCTCTTCTCTCCTGGCTGTACAACAAAACTTATTGGACTTTTTTTATTATTATTATTTTTTTTTTCAAAGTAAAGAAAAATCAGCAACTGGTTCTTACCGTTTTCCAGATGCAAACAACAAAAGGGGAAACCTTGTTTAGTTGTTCTTCTTCCAGTTTGCTTGTTTACTACTTTCAACTGAGGTTTACGTTCGCGTTTCTCGTAGACATGAAATCTGCAAGTCTTTTACATATTTCTTCACCGCACAAGCCAATAGCAGAGGAAAAATTACAAAAGCAACATGCCATACATAAAACAGTTCCAGGGAATTAAGCCACCAAAAAAAGAAAAAGTCATAAAGTATATTTTAAGAAGTTTCTCTTGCTGTGAAGTTACATGCAGTGACTGAGCGCACTATTCCAATGCGCTTTTCTCTTGCTATCTGTTACATACTCCGCTCCCACTCTGGCACTGCGCCTGCTTGTAAATACATTGTAACGGAACTAGGGCACACCACTGCATTGTGGGAGCTCTTAAAGCAGCCAGCTACATTCTCTCTCCCCCAAATAAAGTGTATGGACTATAACAAAACGAAAAAAAAGTAACAATAAATAAATAATAAATAACACACCTGCTTCCCTAGCTTGTCATGGCATTCGGTAAAGTATACTGTTTTGTCATATATGTTTTGATGATGCTTATTATTACGTAGTTAGTTTGCTCCCTATAATACTAGTATTGTTTGCTCATTTGTTCTGCTAGTGACAATCTTATTTTTTTATTAGAAAAATTAAAAATAAGAAAACAAGCATATATCTCTAGGTGCGATGAGACACATACAGTATAAACTTGGGCTTTAACTCTGGTACACAACATGGATAATGTGGATTATGCCCCAAATAATATTTCTATAGCATACTTTCAGATGCTAAAGATTTTTTTTAAAGACAAAACTCAGGTAGTCAGACAACTGAATTAAAAAATGGTCTGCAAGCCCTGCGTTTCCACCTTGTGAAGTCCCCGCCCCTTATTGTAAGGGTTCGTTTGGACTGTGTCTGCGCACCCATCCATGGCAACCATCAACAAACTACAGAAAGTGGTAACTGGCTGAAATACCGGGACGTGATTAGATTTCTTAAAACAAAAATCTCACGAAGTGGTTGCAACTGGTTGTTTTTAAACCCCATATCTTATTAAGTAAGTATTCGATGTTCTGACAGACAACAGGAAGTATGTATTTGTATTTACTGCTATATAATTGTAACAAGACTACCTGTTATACATTAATTATATGGATATATTCTAATACGAGTTAGGAAATTGGGTGTCATGCAAATCGTGTAAATGGACATATGGATGACATATTTTATCATGCTAAAACTTCTTTTCATTCTATATATTCTTGGAACTGAATGCTACTGAAATGAGAATGTTTCTTCCTAGAGTTATTAACTGTCTATCTTTTGGCAGGAAAAAAATAACAATGCAAAAATTAAAATAAAAAGAATAATTTAAAATGTAAAACAAAAACATGCGTTATTATTATTATTATTATTATTATTATTATTATTATTATTATTATTATTATTATTATTATTATTCCTACTCTGTCTTCCTGTATTAGAGCAATAACAATACCTTGTACAATACAATTTAACCTACAAAGGTGGAAGTAATATTCACAATCATGTCCCTCGTTCTCACTTGTCTGGGAGACACTGCAAATTCAATGTAATATATGCTTTCATTCACGTGCCTGTGATACCCAGATAACTGTGTTTTATCTCCTGGGAACATACTGCTGCTGCTACAGAATAGACTGCAATTCAAAGGGTTTTTTGTTTGTTTGTTTGTTTGTTTGTTTGTTTTTGTTACTTTTTGTCACCAGAGACCTGATGTGATACATATTATACACAGTGTAATAAGACATGACAGACTTGTTGAATCACTGGAAGAAAGTGTTATATCTGATCCTTTGTCTTCCAATGTATGTGGTAATAGGTTTTTTGAGATAATGTTTCTTTTATGTGTGGGTTATCAAGATGGATTACAGCACAATTCTATCAGCATTCAACATGGATATATGTTGCATTCCTCAATAAAAAGGTTATTTGAAAATGAATATATGACTAATGTTTATTTTCATGGTTGTTTATTGTTATGATATGTATTTTTTTTTTTTTTTTTAATCCAGTAAAACATTTTTAATGGATACAGAAATAACATAGTAACCATAAAGTGTTGGACTCCATCACAGTACATTCTAAGAAAAATAAAGAACTGCCGAACAGATGCCTCAATACCAATAAAAAATAAAACAAGAGCCCTCATAATAACATTTCCTGTTTTTGTCTTTATAGTTCTAAGAAAAATGCCTCACCAAGCATCTGATATCAATAATATTTCTATGGTAAAAGAAGATCATCGTCTGTGTGAGAAGGCCCAACTGCAAGAACTGAACCAGCACTTTGGTAACTGTATCCAGAATGTGAGGTCTATGAGGGGTCAGCCAGCACAGGTACATGGCTTAAAGCTTTTATAAATCCTAAATCAGGGCAGAATTATTTATTTTGAATGTCCAACAATACGTTTTTAGTTAAATATTCTTACATATTCCTGGTTGCTAAGCCACGTTATTAAAATTAACTTCTGTTTAACCTATGGTAAACAGGAGTATACAGGTACGTTGTAGGCATGGAAACAAGAAGCAAGACAAATCAACAAAACAAATAAACTGCAAATCACTGCCAGCTTCCTGTTGATCCTGGCTGAAAGATGTTTCAATTTCATAATGTGTTATGAATATTCTTTGCATTTTTATTTGTATATTTATACAATGTCTTTAATATAAATTAAAACATCACAACATAGCTAGTTGTACAGTGCAACATTAAGAATCCCACTGTAAAACTTCAGTAAGGAAATCATTGAAAAACAAAAGTAGAGCTTGATAAAGCTTTAGTCCATTGCTAAGTATCCATATAGTCTAGACAGCAACCCATTTTAATTCTACAATTTCCCATATTATTTTATCAGTTTATTTAATCCCTATATGCTTTTCAGGCACTGGTGTCACAAATGTGGCCATATCACACATGGGATTTTCACTCATGGGTTTACTCTACATACAAAACACTGAGAGGGATATACACACCGTAAAATCTGTGAAAAGATTAGGGCCGTTGTACCATAATCTCTGGATTGTTCTAAGAAGTGAGCACAGCTGGGCAAGGGCTTTGTCTTAAAGTGTTTGTTTACATGTAAAAACAAAAAAAAATGTCTAAACAGTATTTGTGTGAGTCATAATGCATTTATTGACTCTACCCGCAACAGACGTAGGAGAGTACTCATTGCAATCCCCAAGGTTTTACAGCAGCTGTCTGCTCAATAGGCATGTATTCTTCCAGATAAATTGAAAGGCTGCTTGGAATTAATAGGCTTCTTTCAAACAGCAGAGAACTGAGACAATATTATCTGGATCATCTATGCAATCTAATCATGCTTTCCGTGTGGTATTCTCAGGGATTGTTTTTATAGCATAATGGACACTGACAAAATGAAACAGCAAAAAAAGTACCAAACACTCTTTTTGTGATTTATATGGGAAATGCCACATTTTTCACTTTTCACCCACTCTTCAGACCTATTCTGACTCAATTCTATGCATATCTAACAATGGAGCGTAATACATTATTGGGGTAACCGCATTGTTATGTAAACCATGACAGTTAAGTAGCTTGTCACAGTTTAAATGGCTTATAATATTACAAATTGCCTTCAGGCTTTTCAATCCATAGCTTTAAAATTGGAGAGAATAATCTTCCTTTAGCCAGACACAGTACCATGAATATTCGATCCAGTAACAATTATTTCAAACCTTAATGTGCCGCTGACATCTATATCTATTTTTGTTTATTTTCCCATTGCTGTATAATTTAATATCTTATTTGTTCATATAACTAAACCTCTGTTGCTGCTTGTTTCAGGTGTTTTCAAAAAGGTAAAACATGCAAGGGCTAATTATTACATCAATACAAAAAAACACTCCACCTTGTGATAAGGAGAAATAAACAAGTACAATTTGACAAACGTTTTGGCAATACAGTAAGTCTTTGTAAAGCCCCTGTAGGTAAATTGCATATTTGCCTCAGGTTTCACGTAAAACTTGCTCCCTTTATTAATTTGTCTCTAACCTTCAATGTTTTTCAAACTAAACTAAACTAAACTAAACTGGAATGCTATCTACAATATATGTACTAGTAATAGCAGATGACGACTGCCCTATACTGTCTCCACTGTGTTTCTGTGGGGGTGCTAGGTTATTTTCTGGGTTTGGACGTAAGTGTTGCTGTACTTTCTGAAAGCCGAACAACAGTCTAGATAGAACAGTGTAATGAATATCAAACTTTATTTCATCAAAAAATCTAATAATTTATTAAATCAAAGAATGCTATGTTTGCAACTTAAAGACATTCCTCTCTTAGTGTTATCCACCTCAAGTAATCAGTTAATCTTACCAGACCCCCCACAACCCTGCTGAGGACCTAAATGAAACATGAGTGGAGAGGATTGAACATTCAAAATACGCCCGGATTATTAGATGTTGCATTAATAAAAAGAATCAAATATGAGCATGTGTTGTTGAAATCCATTAAAAAAAATAGAAATAAAAAAAAAAAAAACATATTGCATTTCTTTCAGTTTTTCCGCACATTTGTTTAATACGTTCATATAAAAAGAACAATGCTAATTCCTATTATGTGTCCATCAATAGATGTATGACATTGCTGGAACAAATGTGATTGGATTATGATGAGCTTTAATGTGTCATAGAGTATACAGTGTACATAGCCCCTTGACTATGCATACCTGGAAATAAAATCCAATAGAATGTACTGCTTTTATTGGTTAAAAAGGTTCCAGCAGATAGCATTATATGTAAGTGTTCAAAATCATGAAAAAATGAAGATTACATCATTAAAATGTTGTTTACAACACCTGAAGTACAATATTAATACATTTTAGTTAAATACGTCTTTCTGTAGTTAAGGTTGAAGTGAAAGTGACATTTTATTTCTGAAGCTACAATGGCACAATGTTATAAACTCTTGTTTGCAGTAATTCACAGAAAATAAATATGAATACAAATATAAGTATTATTATTATTATTATTATTATTATTATTATTATTATTATTATTATTATTATTAAAACCATTTTTACTGAAAAGTGTCAATGCTACATTAATTATAAAGTTTCCTTTCCATTTTTTGCAGTAGCTTATTTCAGTTTTGTTAACTATATAGGAAAATCACACTTATTGAAATAAGTGTGGGGGTCATAGGCAATTACTGACAACATAAATAAATAAATAAATAAATAAATAAATAACAGTAACCACATGTGTACCTTTATTCATTCCCACACTAAGGATGATCACAGTCGACGCTCATGGGAATGCTTTCAATGGGGGGGGGGGGGGCACTTAATCACTCCAATCTCAAATTACTGTTACAGATGATTCCCTAAACAGTGTACTATGTAGGGGATGACAACCCTTAAATCCAGACATTTCGAAACTGAACGCAGCTGGAAGTTGCCCTGTTAATGTATGGTTTGTTTTTGTATTTCTTTTTTCCCCAGTTTGACTCTGCAGCACAGCTGAATCACATTCAGAGGTCAGAGGAGGAGATCCTAGCCATCCGGAGCATGTATGATAAAGAGATTCAGGCCCTCCATAGGCAGCTGGAGCTGACCAGCTATGAGAGGGCAAGACTAGAGCTTAACAACCTCCAGAACTGCCAGATGGCTACTGAATACCTGGACAGGTACGGATTAACGTTATACTCCTTCTGAAATCATACAACTCACCTGTGCAGTTTTGATTTAGCGCTTCTGTTGTGCCATAGCACTATAGGATCTTTTCCCCCAAACAGGCTTATCTTTTAGGTTTCCTGTATCAGCAGCCTCCCTCTGTACTTTTTTATTATTATTATTATTATTATTTATTATTATTATTTATTTCTTAGCAGACGTCCTTATCCAGGGCGACTTACAGTCGTAAACAAAAATACATTTCAAGAATCACAGTGCAAGTATTAATACAATTAAGAGCAAGATAAAATATGATTACTTCGGTTCTAGCAAGTACAGGTATATGACAAAATACGATTCAATAACGGAGCAGATAACAGTGTCAGTGATAGTTACATCAGGATATAATTAAATACAAAATACTACAGATTAAATAACCGTTGTGACAGATTACAGTACTCTAAAGTACAGGATTAAATGCAGTAAAATAGGGAGCAGATAAGAGAAAGTAAAGGGCATTAAGGAAGAGTGATAGTGTCCAGAGGGAAAAGAGGAGTTCTGCAGGTGCTGTCTGAAGAGGTGAGTTTTGAGGAGGCGCCGGAAGATGATCAGGGACTGGGCAGTCCTGACATCTGTAGGAAGGTCATTCCACCATTGCGGGGCGAGGGTGGAGAAGGAGCGGGCTCTGGAGGTAGGGGAGCGTAGAGGAGGTACAGCCAGTCTTCTAGTGCAGGTGGAGCGGAGAGGTCGAGTGGGGGTGTAGGGAGAGATGAGGGTCTGGAGGTAGCTGGGTGCAGTCTGGTCAAGGCATCTGTAGGCGAGTACAAGAGTCTTGAACTGGATGCGACCCACTACATGAAGTACATGTATAAAAATAGAAATATGCAAGATATGATTCACTAATGAAAGTAGTAGACCTTTCAACTCATAACGGTATGTCAAGCTGCTTTTGCAACTTATATAAAAAGCACAGCTATGAGCATGTGGCAAAGTGGCTGATTGTGTACAGGTGCAGGAGTGATGCAGTGTGCAATGAACAAACAGAGAATTGTAATCCAGTTGGAAACAGGTTTTATTGATTATAATCCCGGTCTGGTGACCTAACAATAACTCCAGGCAATACACAACAATGTGTAATGCATTGGAAGTAAATAAACGGGTTACAGTCCCAAATAATAAACACACGTATCTTTCCCACAATGTACAAAACATGATCACCAGTATTGGGTGCGTGCTGTAGTGCTCGTGGTGGGTGATACAGGTTTATTCGTGACAAACGTGAAGTGCTGTTCTGGGTTTTGTGCTGGCCCTTGGCGAAAGCTCTGGAACATGTTAGCCGTCTAATAGTAACAAACAAACAGTTATAGACAAACAAAACACTCATGGTACTTTTCTCACTGGGTCTCCCACGGTTCCTTACAGGTTTAATATTCAAACCAAACAAAGGAACAGATTGCAATTCTCCGCCCCCTTTTAAGCCGTCACACATGACCCATTGGTAAATGAGTGCACCGACCTCTCCAATCTGCAGCTGCCACGTCGTTTCCCTTCCGGATCAATGCGTTCTTGCAATGGAGTCTCGCCCCCTTCCAGACTGGATGACTTCCCTTGAACCCTGGGAAAGAACTGTTAGCTGTTAGACCAGCCCGTCCAGAGAACTCTGTTCTCACTGCTTAGCGCCCTCACAGGTCGGGAGGGAGATTTACAACCAAGAATCATTGTATTTCTGTCACAGAGCAGTAATAAGTGCTTTTACTGTTATGGAAATGCTGTATGAGTATTCATAATAATTAATTTAACAAGCATGTATCCAGATTTTTTTTCCAAGCAGTTTTGCAACAAATTTGTCCTGGTTTGGATAATAACTGGTTTGGAGTTTGTTTCTTTTGAAAACGAAGCCATTCTGTTGCTAACCAATTGTTTCTCATAAATATAGAGTTACTGAGCTAAATGGCCACCTCTTAAGAAAAGATGAAGAACTGAGGAGTCAGCAGCTGCTATTGTCTCAGAAGGAAAAGGAGCTTGAGAAAAAGACTGATTTGACTGTGTCTCCCTCTGCCAAGCCTGACCTGGGCAGAAACGAACTTGAAGAACTACACCACCGTCTCCAGGAAATTCAGTTCAGGTGGGGGTCATTTGGAATCACATTTAAACACAGAACATTGATTTAAATTACTTTATCTTGGTAGAAATGGACTGCAAAAGGTCTGAAGAAAGCTGACTCCACTCAATGAAGTAGCTCAGTTCATTTATCTTTTATGCTTAGTTTAATCCTTTGCATATAACATGTGCCCATACAGAGTCCTGCAGAGTCTTAAAATAACGGTATTTGATCATTTTAATAAATGAAAGCTGTGGGTGCTAGCAGAGTAAATGAAATAGCTGAGGGTATGGGAAGTGGGGTGTAAATCAGCAGACTATCTTGGAAGGATATAAGATAGCCGCGGTGATTCACTGAGTAATCAATAACAGCTACCCAATCCTTCAACAGACTCGTTTTATACATTCAAAGCAAGAGAACACGATGACTTCAACAAAATGACCTTGAAGGATGCACTCCGAGCATTTGAATATTTTCAAAACTCCAAATTAAGCAATTTTTGTTCCAGTGAGGGATGTTTAAATGTATACATTGTATTTATTTATTGAAGTATTTTATTTCAGATAATCTTGTTTGCTTTGTAGTCACAAATGCTATCATAATACACATATGTATATAACTTTTGACTTCTCTAACTCTACAGTTCAAGTCGTCGGGATAAAGCTAGGGTGCTAGATAAATCGATTAACAAACAAATGATTGCATATTATTAGACACTAGATTTGGGATGTTTTCAATAACTTTCTTTTCCCTGATCTTTGTATTTCATAACCCTGTGCTGCATCATCTTTATCAGCATAGGGAAGCATGCACTCATGTATTCAGTGGTGAACAGTTTTCATTTAAGTATATGACTGTCAGCTCCTGCTAATTTGATAATGCATCACTGACAGATAAAAGTTGAATGAGGTCCAACCTACCTTTTTTTTGCCCACCCTATTCATACATTCATGTTTGTACATCTGGTCTGGCATATCTGCTAGCAAAAATAACTTTTATCATTTTTCATTGTATCAAACTTGCATATTTACTCTAGAAATCAGAACTTTAAAACTGCTGAGCAAAAAAGAGCTGCCACAATTCCCTTTTAATATGGGATGTTCAGAATTCCTTTTGTGCAGGAAAAAGCTGAATACAATTCAAATACTGAGAGTTCACTGCAAGTACAAACTTTAAACACACACAAACGATAACTGCTTTTGCATTAAAAATGGAAAGTTGTGATCTTATCACAAAGCAGAATGAATATGGGGTTGTCAGTAAATTTTCAGAAAAGGGCTTGTAACCAGGAGGTCCCCGGTTCAAATCCCACCTCAACCACTGACTCATTGTGTGACCCTGAGTAAGTCACTTAACCTCCTTGTGCTCCATCTTTCAGGTGAGACGTAATTGTAAGTGACTCTGCAGCTGATGCATACTTCACATACCTTAGTCTCTGTAAGTCGCCTTGGATAAAGGCGTCTGCTAAATAAACAAATAATAATAATAATAATTGATAATTTCTTGGTAGTAACATTACACTGGGTGCAAATAACGTTATATCATTTTAGCAATACAGCAAATGGTTAAAGTAAGTGAATATATCTCATTCATAACCACAAGTATAGAAAAGGCTAAAATATTTTCATAACTACAAATAGTGAATTATCGAGGTAGTCTGTAAGAAATTTCAAGGTGAGTTATAACTCTTTCGTTAATTAAAACCCTCTTTTTCCAAGTGCAAATTAACTGCTGATAAATGATGACAATTAACACAGATTTGCTTTTAAATTCCCACGCAAACAAAAGAAATAGTCGCAAGAAGCCCTGCTCGTTAAGCTGTTAACATTATTTCATAAATCAACATAATTTTGGAAATTACATTTAGAACGATTATTTAATAACGAAATAGGCACAACAACTGCTTGAAAATGCCAAAATCAATGCTACATACCGATTTCTTGATTAACACTGGAGTTATCATTTACAAACTTTTGAAAATCCTGTCCTTTTTGTCTTCATGAATTCATTCATGTTGATATAATACTGTGTAACTCTGAGGTCTTTCTTTTAACTTATGAACAACTGAATGTGAAATGGCAAGCAGGCTTTCCATACTGGGAAGTTGGTAAAGCATCTAAGTTGAGCACTCCTGGTACAAAGAAACATTTCCATTTTTTGATATACCGTGCACTGGTTTATGTCATACAAAAAAGTGAAATGAGGATTTTTCTTGTATTATTTTTGTAGTTCTGTTGTACTTTGGTCTTCCTTAGGTACGAAGCGGAATACTCCCAAAGGTTGCAGCTTCAGGATGAAGTGAGTGTTCTAAAACACAAGCTGGAACTGCAGCAAGAGGATCATTCCCAGGTCAGCAGATTGATATATGTGTGTGTGTGTGTGTGTGTGTGTGTGTGTGTGTGTGTGTGTGTGTGTGTGTATAACATAAGTATAACTTAAATGTCCTTTTGACTGTCTGCAGTTTTGAGCAGTTTCACTTGTTTCTAGTAATTGAATGCATTCAACCCATACAGTTACGATAATTAATCGAGCCTGCCTAAAACATGGTCAAATACGGATTTAAGAATAAACCACCTGAATAAAGCTTACGTTTTAGACTGTTAATCGACGTATCATTTTCAGATGAAAGCCCGCGTCTACAAATTGAAAAGGTGCCCATTTTTTATCTTTTGTTTACCAGTGATTACAAACCAGTTTGGTGCTGTACATGATAACACACTTTGTGATTCTGTATATACCGCACTGATGTGTTAATGAAGATTTGTTTGGTTTATTTCTATATTTTTAGCCTAGCTAGATTCAAAGTATCGAACAATTATATAATAACTTGTTGTTAACTTCTACCAGGAGCACCCCCAGAAATCTTTCACATGGTATGGAAAACTGAACCACACCAACATCCCATCTCATGCCGATAACGACTCTGCATCACCGTGCTGTAAAGTGTTTCAGCCTATCAGAATGCTGCATTTTTGTTCTTTCCTGAGTTTCACAGCACCTACACTGTCACTTTAGAAAACTGCAATCAAACTGCATCACCATTTCCCTTTCTAAAAATGAATAAACACAGCGCACTGCCATTAAGACAGAACAGCAACTACACTGACAGCCAAATAGTCCAAGACAATAATAAAAGCTACAAATAAAGCTATTTGAGTTACAGACTTAAACTAGGGGAAAAACTGGCTCAAAAATCTTTTATGTTGGTTCCATTTCTAATCATTTTACTCTCACAATCACTACAACTAATCATTACTCATCCCCTAAACATGACGTATAAACATACACTTTTTTAATGTTATTGTTACACGTTGTGACAAAATAGGCAGTTAAAAAAATAAAATAACAATAATAATAATAATATAAGGAATAAACTCTCATGGCAAGATAAATGACGAGACCGAAGGTCGAGTTTCAATGTCACCAGAAGCCTGAGATACAATTACAGGCTTTTTATTGCACACTTTGGCGTACTTTATTTGTTGTAATTAGTTGTAGCCTTTTGCAATAGCTTGAAAAAGTAGCACATATGACCATTTCCCTTCCCTTGTTTTTATTTTAATGCTTTGGTTTTTAACTTTTTTTTGTTTTTGAAAAGTCTGTTTGGTTACCGTAGTAAACTGAACATTCATATTTGTGTCGTGTTAAATACCTGTCTTTGCTTCCCAGGATACTGTAATGTTGTCGAGTTACTGTACTGGTATTTGATGATTTTTCCTGTTTTCTCCATTTTCTTCCAGATACGCTTTTAATAAATTTATATCACTCAACTTTTTTCTTGTGGCAGCATTTTCCTGATTTTCAATAAACACGTCTCTGTTTTCATCAGTAATATTTTGAAATCTGGTTGTCATTTTTATTAAACTGACAGTTTGTGTGCTGTGGTGAAGTCAGTTAAGATGCCCACGCGACCTGTACATAATAAACCTCATAATCTTACAGCTGCAATGTACTTACCGTGCTCAATCCTGCAGTAGTACTGTACTCACATTTGATGCCGCCAACTTATTTGTCAGAAACAGACTGTTCAGTGTTTTTACTGATTTTTTCCCCTCTGACATTCGGATCATCAGAAGAAAGATTTTTGCTCTTTTTGAAGGCTTTAACCAAATGTATCTGCTTCCATTTTGCTCGTTACTAGCACTACATAAACATTACAATTCTACAAGCTTAAAATATCTGTTTCACTTCAACCGATCGCACAAGATTACATGCGAGTATGGCTGCGGGCACCAATGACTTCTACAAAATGCTGATCAATGAAAGAGGTCTTTCTGTACTGTTACGTATTTTCCATACAGGATAGGGTTCATGTGCCTATTCTGTAAATCATACAAGCCTTTCATTATTTTATTATTTGTTTATTTAGCAGATGCCTTTATCCAAGGCAACTTACAGAGACTAGGGTGTGTGTACTATGCATCAGCTGCAGAGTCACTTACAATTACGTCTCACCCGAAAGACTGAGCACAAGGAGGTTAAGTGACTTGCTGAGGGTCACACAATGAGTCAGTGGCTCAGGTGGGATTTGAATCGGGGACCTTCTGGTTACAAGCCCTTTTCTTTAACCACTGGACCACACAGCCTCCAATTATGAAAATAATGGTGATCTTTTATTTAACATCATGTATTCAAAGGAACTACACAATTATATCTACCTGAAGCCATAATAGTATTACAGTATTTTATGTTAGATTTTAAAATGTAATTCAATTTGTGTCCAAAAATTACGAAGCGGTGTGTAATTCAATATGGTAACATAACATTATTCAGCAGGTTTCATTCAGCTTTATGAAGCAGAATTAGTTCATTCTATTGGGTTAATTAACTAATTTTGTTTGTCAAAGAAATATGTTTGGTATTTAAAAAAATAATAATTGGCAAGCCAAATACAGTATAAAAAATCATTTGTTACTCTGTTACAGTATATACTGCAGTAATTGTCTGATTGATTAATACCATATTACAGGGACTACCAAAACCGCTGCTTGTTTATTGATTTTTAACTTGATGGAGATAATTTTGTAGATAATTAATTTTGTTCTTTTTTTTACCAGAATGTTGGTATGATGATGTGGTGCCAGTGTGACAGCAGGTTCATATGAAAGCAGTTCCAGTTAAAAAAAAAATCGACAGAATGTTTATAACACATTGAGACACACTTGTGGTGTAAATGTGCATAGACAGCCAAAGCATTAACTTGCTAACTTGTATTTGCAGGACTTTTAAAAGTGCTTTTTATTATCGCTTTCTTTAACATTCAAGATTCTTCAAGGACATTTCATTGACGTACTTGTGAAGATAAAGCAGGCATTATTTCACTATGGGTTTGATAACTTATTAAGTGTAGAAATAAGCCCCAAGTCACCAGCACGTGGTAAATGAAATTGAAAAGCACTTAAAAATGGTCCACGGACTATGAATATATGTTATTTCTTGGAACACAGTTTGTTTTATAGGCCTATATATTTTAAATCATATAACCTGAGGATGATTTTATTTTTATTTTTTTAAATGTCTGGTAACATCAAGAAAAAAGTTTTAAAATCGAGTAAAGTACCATTTAAAACAGGAAGCACAATGTTAAAATGTTCTTGTGATTTATTGGTGTCTTTTATCTCAATAGTGGTTTTTGGAGGCCATTCCACTCCAGGTTTATTAAGTGAAATGAAATAAGGAACTAATTTAGTGCTTGGTTGGAGGTTTAATTGGTTCAATTAAACAATTTTAAAACATGGTTGGAACAAAGAGCTGCAATAGAATCAACTGGAAGAGCCAAATTTGCCTACCCCTAATTTATAAGGATGCATCACTGGGCTTCATAAGATTCAAAGCCATCTAGATCATGACTAGGCAACTCTAGCCCTGGGGTGCAGTTCCATTACAGGTGTAATAGGTGTCAGGAAATGATTGAGTGCTGTAGGTCCTGGCCAGGGGTTTTATTGGTGGAATTTAAGAAAGGATAACAGCCTGTCCAACCCATAGTTTACACTGTCCGGCATCTTCAGAGCAAAAATAAAATTATGTTTGTTGCTCGCTATAACCTCAATAAACATGATTGTACTGTGTGGCCCATCTACATTTACTATATATAATATAATGCACTTTGAGAACTAACCTGTGAGAATAGCATACCTTAACAGTCCACACATACACATACACATATATTTAAGGTTTGTATGTGCTTTATCAGGACATTTTAGATAGATAGATAATGTACTCTGAAGGTAGATTCTGTAGAATAAATCCAGTACAATTCCAAATCTCTGTAAAAAAAAAAAAAAAAAAAACTGATATAATTTTAATGTGACCAAGTAAAAAACTGAAGCCTGAAATATTATTGTGTAGGTTAATTTTGCATTGCTGTGACAGGACCCATTTGTAAGAAAGGTGAAATGTATACCCCAGATTCTCAGCAGATTTTTTTTATCAAAAACCCTGTTTTAAGATAGCTGTGATTTTTTTTGTATGTTAGTTATAATTTATTTTGACCAGCCTTCAAGAAAAGGATGCTCTTGTTTGTCTCCTTTGAGGTGTTAATGTGTGGACTGTCAGGAACAGAAATCTGTATAATTTGAATATGACCAAGTGAATTGCAGTTTACAGAGTTACATGTTTGGTCACTGCAGTAAGCGCCCCCTGAGCTGGTTCCTCTTAGGACTCATAACAATGCTAGATGCGGGTTGTCTCTATGGTAACTGAAAACAAAAATGGAATGCTAGGCCTGTTGTCACCATTGGTTTCCTGGGAAACAAATTCAGATATCGTCAGAAAATTAAACTTTGCTGACGATATGTGTCTCCAAAGTCATTATAAACTTCTGCGGTATAACTTAATTGTGCATCCAAAATGTGTTTAAGATTTCAGTCATAATCAAGTCATTTAAAAAGTTGAAGGTTTTATTATGGTAAGTTCAACTTGTGTTAGGAGTATTTTACTGCTACTGAGCAATGCAATTAACAATAAAAAGCTATATGATGCACACCATTGACTTCTCAAGGTTAGATTTAAACAATTCCACCAGTGGCAATAAATTAATCTGGAGCTTAATCTGTTCATTGTCATTAAAAATGTGCATGTGTTGCAGCACTGCCTCTGATTTATTACTGCCAAACCTTGACTCCCAACTTCATAAACCCTATTAGTGCACAACTATTGCAATTCAAAACCTTTTGACAAAGTCCCACAGAAAATATTAATTCTCAAATTGAACGCAGTAGGGATCCAAGGAAATGCATGCACATGGATTAGGGAGTGGTTAACATGTAGAAAACAGAAAGTACTGATTAGAGGAGAAACCTTACAATGGAGCGAGGTAACCAGTGGTGTACCACAGGGATCAGTATTAGGTCCTCTGCTATTCATAGTCTACGTTAATGATTAATGAGTGGCAAACACTGTTGCAGCAGCAAAGGTCATTCAAAATTATCAAGACAGCATTCAGAACTGGGTAGACACATGGCAAATGACATTTAATAGAGAAAAGTGTAAAGTATTGCACGCAGGCAATAAAAATGTGCATTATAAATATCATATGGGAGATACTGAAATTGAAGAAGGGATCTATGAAAAAGACCTAGGAGTTTATGTTGACTCAGAAATGTCTTCATCTAGACAATGTGGGGAAGCTATAAAAATGCCAACAAGATGCTCAGATATATTGTGAGAAGTGTTGAATTTAAATCAAGGGAAGTAATGTTAAAACTTTACAATGCATTAGTAAGACCTCACCTAGAATATTGTGTTCAGTTCTGGTCACCTCGTTACAAAAAGGATATTGCTGCACTAGAAAGAGTGCAGAGAAGAGCAACCAGAATTATCCTGGGTTTAAAAGGCATGTCGTTTGCAGACAGGCTAAAAGAATTGAATCTATTCAGTCTTGAACAAGAAGACTATGCGGTTATCTGATTCAAGCATTCAAAATCCTAAAAGGTATAGACAATGTTGACCCAGGGGACTTTTTCGACCTGAAAAAAGAAACAAGGACCAGGGGTCACAAATAGAGATTAGATAAAGGGGCATTCAGAACAGAAAATAGGAGGCACTTTTTTATAGAGAGAATTGTGAGGGTATGGAACCAACTCCCAAATAATGTTGTTAAAGCTGACACACTGGGATCCTTCAAGAAGCTGCTTGATGAGATTCTGGGATCAATAAGCTACTGACAACCAAACAAGCAAGATGGGCTGAATGGCCTCCTCTTGTTTGTAAACTTTCTTATGTTCTTATGTTCTTTTACCACCCATGTGCTGTAATGAGGATGCACGGACTGCACAAAGGGGAAAGCACAGTTTGGGCCTTCCAGTAATTGCTGTCTTCATTTATTTATAATGTTATATGTTTTAGTCGTCTATATAAATAAATTATCTTCATTTCCCATTTATTTTTTAAAACAAATTACCACTTCTAACGTTCTAATGTTTTGTCCATCTTTGCTACGATTGTACTGTAATGTGCTTCAGTGTCTACTTCAGTTAATCATATAATTAGGACTGTGTATATTCTTTACGAGTGTCTAAAATACTGTAGTTAATTACTTACCTTTTAGAAGACCATATTTGGATTTAGTAGGCTGAAGTTATTGAAACCATAAATCCTGTTAATTCAGCAACAAGTTTCAGAGAATTTTCCATATAATGTGAAAACTTTCAATTTACTATTTGTTTGTGCTGAGCTAAATTATACAATGATGACTATACGCAATATGGATGTCAATGACATGTTACAACCCACCTTTTCAGCACAATTATCCAGTAAGGACCTATGGGGCTCATGTTAAATAGCGAATCAGAAAGACAGGACTAGATCAATACAGGTCTCTCTGATTCACTATAAGCAAGTTAGACATGAGCTTCCTACTTTATGTCCTTATTGAGTTGACTCTAAACAAATACCTCTAAAATGTGAGGAATTTATTTGGGTATTCTGGCCCCTGATAAAAAAGAAATGTATATATATATATATATATATATATATATATATATATATATATATATATATATATATATATATAATACATGGATGAAGGCTATATTTGCATCCTGAGCCATTCGAAAAAAGAATGATAATACCACAGTAGTGACATCAAAAAGTGAAATGTTCATTAATGATCAACAAAATGAGAATACGTTAAAAAAAAAAAGATGTAAAGCTGGTACATTCATATCTCAGAGAAACTAAACGGATAACGACATAGAACGTCAGTACAGCACTGAAAGATACTATTTAAAAAAAAAAAAAGAAACTGTTGCCTCAAGGACTTCATCAATCTGAGCTAAGGTTGCCCTCAGTCTGCACCAAAGGCATTCTTGTGTTAAAGGAGATTCCTCCCCACATTATCACACTTCCACCGCCCCAACGGTTGGCTTGAACAACGCAACAGTCAGCATAATGTTCACCACGACATCTCCACACACATTGTCTTCCTCTCTGTCAAGGGCAAAGCAGTTTTCATCAGTGAATAAAACACTCCATTACTCTCTCTGCCACCACCTCAGATGTTCTCTGGCCCACAGAAGATTTAATCTCTCAGCTGTCAACATGTTACCCCTGAATGTCCTTCGAGCATGCAAATTATTTTCATGCAGACGGCGAGCTACAGTCATTCTGCTGTAGCCACTGCAGTCTGATAATCATTATGCAGATGGATCAATCAGATGTGACGGTCCTGGGCTGGTGTGGTGACCCTCTGCCTTCCAGGACATGGCCTGTCCCTCACAGAGCCGGTCTGGACTAGTCTGCTGATTGTTGAAGCAGAACATCTCATTCTCTGGGCAAACAGGCTGCCTTCAATCATGTCAATAGCAACCAGGCGATCTTCATTACTCAAGTGGAGCATGGTTGTATCTTTTGCTGTTCTTGCATTAATTAAAATCATGTCGAGTGGGTATTTATATACAGATTCTTAATCAACTCATTTTGGCAAATTTAATTGCTCAAATACCAAATACCAAATACCAAACACTGAGCACCTGGCGTTTTTTAAGAAATCACATGACTTGAGCTCAGTATTTTGTTATCCCAAAGAACAATACTACTCAAACAATCAACAAACCTATCTGCTCACTATTTAAAATATAAATAACATTATGTATATGACTGTGGCAAAGTGGCTTGCCATGTGCAGGTGTAGTTGGTGCAGTGCTCAGGAATAACAAACACAAGACAGTGAACGTTCAATAAAACAGCTTTTTTATTTGGCTGGGTTGCGTGTCAACAACACTTAAATAATAAGCACGGGCTCTACACAGCCATGTGTATCTCTTCATGCAAAATAAGGGTTTCAGTCCTAAACACTAAACACAGACACGGTCACTTCTCCAGACAGTAAAACTTAGACTGTTGCGTTTTCATTGTGCAGCAGTATATATATATATATATATATATATATATATATATATATATATATATATATATACATTGATGTGGACAACTTACTGTCTAATCACCCTGGCTCTTTGAGCTAATATATATTTATCTGTATATATTTGCATTGCCGTGACAGCCCTTATAAAAGATTACACAATGGTATTTATGCACAGTATATTATATTATTTATCATACCTTTGTATTCTTTAGAACGCTTACCTGTGCTTTACCTGGTTTTCCCCGTACTTTTTTGAAATAGCTGTGATTTTTTGGTATTTTATTTATAAACCCCATTTTGTTCAGCATTATTGAAAGGTCACCATGGATAAAGGCGTCTGCCAAATACATAAATAATAACAAAAAGGATGCACATTTTTGGTCTCCTTTGAGGTGTTCTTAATGTGTGGAATGTGTCGGGGAACAGAAATCAAGGTGGTGGAGTGCTAACCCCAAGGAAGCATACTGTACTTCACTGGCCTTACTATTCCCAGACACAATTCTTAGAAATGTTAACTTTAGTACATATCCGTCCATCAGCTGGTTTTAAAAGGTGTGTATTGACCTGTGTTTTATTTTTTTATAACTGTAATAGAGGTTTACTCTAACAAAATCTCAGAGTAAGGCTTTTTATAGACATACTCTTCCCATAGGAAATGCTTCATTGCCACACTTATCATTGCGCAGTTGAATTTTCATTTCTAATATATTTTCAATTTGAAAAGTCTCTGAAAGTTACACAGTAGAGAAATTCTTCTATTTCAAATGCTGTATGTTTACATGCTTGTTAAAACTTCGGGATAGTTAACTGTCCTGCTTCTTTATAATCCATCAGTCATGCACTCATAGATGTTTCAAAATGAAATAAACTTCCAATAAATGAAAAGTTGCAAATTCTGATAGGAAATCTTTAACTGCACTTTCACTATTATCCAAGAGTACTATTATAACATTCAAACTGCAGCTATTGTGCTTAATTACTCCAAATTTCAGTCCAGTTGTTTTCATATGAAGTTACAGGGCCGGCACTAAAATTAACCCAGCTGTAATAGAGGTAGTTCATTTTTATTGCCAGACACAGTGCTTCGTTTTTTAAGTGTCCATTGAGTGCACAGTAAATCGGCTTATGTACAGCGGTGCATATATCAAGCCAGCCATATTTAATGTGATGACATACTGTAGATGGCAGCCCTAGAGTACGGTTCAATAGTGCTGAAGATAGTTAGAACATTAACAAATGGACAAACAATGAATTTAATTAAACTACCAAATGATTAAAAGAAAAACTCAACACTTAACATTTTCTGTTGAATTTTTGTTCCCAGTATTATTCAATTGGTAATTACACATATTTTGCAGTTATCTGCCCTGTATTTAAAACAGTTCCTTTAAGGTAACTGTATATAACCACTTTGAAAGAATCTCCTTTCAGAAAACATTACCCTTATGTAATGTAAATAAACTCTTTACAGAATATACGCCTAGACTTACAAAGCACAGAACCGACTAACTCCTTTCAACTGCCACAGATGAAAACAATTAAAGTTTTCTTGTAAAACAAATCACAAATGATTTCCAGATCCTGAAATGGATTTCCTGGGGATTTTAATAATTTATTCTTTAACAATACATCTTACATTTTTTGAGGTTGCTTTTTATTAAGTACAGTTGGGCAGCCTTTGGATTTTTCAGAGACTGGTTCAAGTATGCACGTGCACAGGCCATTATTGAGACAGCTGCTGCTTTAGTTTAGTTATATATGTGTAAATACAAATAATAATAGTTGTTGTTTTGAATGCAAATTCATGAATACAAATATGTAACATGAATGGATAATAATACAATGACAAAACCCTCAAATAACACAGACACAAAGTGAGGAAACCTCTGGGGACCTAAATCTGAAACACATTTGATGGTCAACCAAACATCAAATGTTTATGGTAATTTAGTGACCTAACATTTATTATGTAGTAGAATAATTAGAAGGGTCCCCATTAACAGATGCTAACATTTTACAAATGTGTGATATGTGCACAAATGTATAAATAAATCCTTATATTTGTTATTTGTATGTATACCTTATCACTCACAACAGAACACAAATTATGTAGCACACACACACATTGTGTACAGTGTATGCAAAAGCCAGTAAATCACCATGCAAGTGTGCGTAATACTGTACGCATGTCCTCACAAATATTCTCAAACTATCTGAAACGGTAATGCCAAAATGATTTACATCTTTGCATTGTGTTGCAGCTGCTGGATTTAAAGATGCACCTGAGTAATGACCAGAGACACCGTGGACAAGTGGATGAAGAGAACCAGCATCTGCTTGAGCAGGTGAATGAGCTGACAGCCAAGATCACTGCACTGGAAAGCAAGGTGAGATCAGTGAAGCCTACCTACTAAGAGAGAGAGAGAGAGAGAGAGAGAGAGAGAGAGAGAGAGAGAGAGAGAGAGAGAGAGAGAGAGAGACTATACTATCTGGCCAGCTTTCATAGTCATCGCCTTTGAATTATCCTATAACACACACCTTCCCATATATAGAACAGACTTATCATTTATATTGCAAAGGGCACCCGAGTGTAGCACAGTAGGAGACATAGCTAAGATTACTTTTCCACAGGTAAAGTTATAAGAAGGAAACTTTGGTGAAAAAGAAAAAAACACCCCCAGCTATTTAAAATATGCATTGTTTTATATTGTTAAAATTCATAGGATTTTTTTTATAAAGAAATATGTTATCCAGAATAACCCTGCTGTGAGTTGAAATTTCTTCAAAGAAAATGTTACTTGATTTACTAGGGAAAATATATTCGAAATTATTCGTCAAGGATAGTCCATCAAAATAAATTTTGTTTCATTTCCATCAGAGCCCCTTGGTAGACAATTTTACAGTTGGATAGACTGAGCCACAGGAGGTAATTTGGCCAATGTCACACTATTAGTTAGTTGCTGGACTTGGATATGAAGCAATACTTGTTTCTAGGCCAAGTGCCATACTGTATTAAGATAATGCTAAATATTTTTTTGTATTACTTGATTCTAAAATTGGCTTAAGGCAGTTGTTTGAAATTCACATAATCTAGAAATACTAATCTGAGTATATGTTCACACTGTATGTGGCTAGTAGTTTATTGAGCTTGGAAAGATAATGAAGTCTTTGATTATCAAGTCCTCAACCCTTTTCTAGCAACACTACAGTTTAATATCTTGGGGTCAGTGCCTGCGCTTGGATTTACTGTGCCCTGATGCAAGACTGTGAAGTAGGCAAATGCGTTTGTTACCACTCATAAGCGAAAACAACATCCTGTGAACACACTTAACAAAGCATGTCAAGTTTTTTTGTAAATACTGAATTTTTACCATCCGTTAGTTATATACTGAGCATCAAAAGAAACATATCACTTATATTTGAGCATCAAAAGAAACTCACCACTTATATTTGAGCATCAAAAGAAACATCACTTATATTTGGATAAAATTCAATTTTTATTGTGCTGATTAACAATTGACATTTACTGTCTAAAATTATGGGGGAACGGGGGATACTGTGAAAGTCACAGGCTAGTAGCGTCTGTGGCCACCGTTGGAAGCAATAATAAGCCAGGAGCTGGAGCAGGGTTCTCTTTCAGCTCTGGAGCCAGCCAGGAGCTGGAGCTGACCTACTGGAGCCACTCCAGAGCTGGAACCAGCAAACCCAGAACACTGCCATTCACTTAAGAGCTCTTGTACCATAAAATTAGATTAAAGATGCTGGATTATTGGAAATGATATCAGTCAGAGCAGGATGAGAAGCCGAGTGAGAGGGTAGCAATAGCACCAAGAAAAGAGCCGTGAACCGCGCAGAGCGCCAGGAACATAAATCTTTCTACTCTCCTCACCCTGTGGACTTGTTGGCTGTGTCAAGTCAGCGTGTCTTCTTCCCTCACAGAGGCGCATGCTTTTGTTCCTTCTCTGTTGTGCTGCCATCCTTGCTTGGTCTTCTTTACAAGCTGACAAATCCTAGCAGGGTCCTGCGCCACACGGAAGACCCCAGCTGATTAGAATCCCTGATGTGCAGCCAGCATTTTTCAAAAAATCTTAATTGGATACATTTACTGTGACATATCTTTTATTGCACTAATTAAAGAAAAATCTTTCAAATGAATCATAGCGATGAATCATTAGTATTATATCTATGTCGTTTTTGCATTATGGAAAGAATTTAAAATTGCACAAAGGTTCATTTGAGTTAGGAGGTAGATTTTTCAAGGTTTACATGATAAAAACAGATAAAAAGTTATTTTAAAACCATTTTTCATTTTTTTGTTTGTTTTATGAATACTGCAGTTGAATAGTGTGTGTAAAAAAGTCAATCTAAGCTTGACCAAATGTTCTTACTTATATTTTTTAATCTGATGAAGAGATCTGTGTGGTCCTGAAAGTGTATGTGTGAGTCTTACATGCTGGCCCTTTAAAATAAAAATAATCATTTTAATATAATAAAAGTGTTCATTTTCAGCCTTTTTGTGTTGCTGTGACATCATATTACAAATACAGTGATGTCATAAAGAAAACCATTGCAAAGAGCCTTTAATTTATATATCCTGCATTTTATCCACTGAAGTAAACATATTTAGTGTGGTTTTCCATTAATGAGTTTGATTTTTGCTTGCAGCACCAACAGGGTTGTATTTAGCTTCCGGGTGAGTACATGTTTAGACTGGAGTTATCCATGCCTAATAGACTATTAGGTTACAAGATTAATTTAGTTTGGAAATGAAAAGTATAAAATATATGTCATCCTGTGCAATAAACAAAGCTGAGCTCTTCAAACTGTACAGAATGATTTGTATTATAATAAGAGAGACCCTACACAGGACTTAATAATATATTATAAATCACACAAAAAAAAGATTGTATCTTTTTAAGAGTATGGTAACACAAGCTGAAAATTCAAAGGTTACGTTTGTGTTATGCAACCTGTCTGATAGGACATGAGTGGACACAAACACACAGACACCAGCAGATAGCAAAACTTGTATTGATTAGATAGGTTACGTCATTTTGTTTAGGTTACTGCTGTTAAAAAATGTGTGCTATTGTGTATGCAGACATATAGGACACTGTTAGATCACAGTAGCTGGAGTACTGTGGGCAAGGATGGGGTTCTGTTTTAACAATTTCACGGCAGCAAAGGAATTCAAATAACTATGTCATAGCAACTAAGGAGCTGATCTGGGATATCCAAGACCTCCTTACACTTCATCCTTTTTCTCAGTTCATTAGACCACCATAATTCTCAGTGCATGTTTGTGCATATGTAGGGAAAAGGCTACATCTTAGCATTTGGATATGAACTGTTGACAACATCAAAACTTTGATTGTGAAGGGTTCATCGTCCCATAAATCTGATCCTTGGGATCGTTTGAGCGAAGTGGCACAGCAGTGTAGAATCAGAAGCATGTGTATGGCCTTCTCTTAAACCCACTTTGTAATAAGGGTATAAATGCAGCAGTGTTAATCTGTGACCCTACAGGCTCAGTAAAAGACTAGTCTCTTTTCTAAAATACACTATAGGTTACAGGCAGGGCCGGATTAAGAGTAATGGGGGCCCGGGGATGTTATTGTTTTGGGGGCCCCTCTTTGCATATTCAGTTCCTTCCCTTTACTGTTTTACTACCACCACACTCGATTAACATTAATATCAAATTAGCTTTAAAAAGTAATTCTCTTTGAAGTTAGTCAGACCAGATGCCTCAATATCATGTTTGGGATGCATAATAAAGCTGACCTTGTTCTACACTTGAACCAAAGTGATTTGTCAAAAAGCTCATTGTAGCTAATAAACATGCATTTACACTATATGATTAATTTCGAAACAGAGAGGAGCTCATTTAATCTGATAAAATCAACAAACGACAGAAGTAAGAATAACACACTTAGACAAGATGCTGTACTGCAATCAGTCAGTCAAGTAAAAAAGGTTTCCAAAAAAGATCCATCTTCTAGTTTAACAGTGAATTGTGTGTTACAAAGAGCGGCAGCAGCTGTACATTCCTATAACTCCTGATGAGTTTTGCAGTCAATATCTGTGGAAAGCCATTGTCAAACATTCAGTCAAAGCATTCCTGTTCTGTTCATTGGTGCTCTTCTGAAAAGCAGTGCTTTGCTTTGTAAAGGTATCATTGCTTATCACTGTTCGTCATCATTGTTAAGCTTGGGTTTAAGCATGAATAGTATATATCCTGGCTCTAGAATGTTTATTATAATAACACAAAAATAAATCTGACATCCTATTAAAGTTCAGGTAGATGGATAGATACTGTATATTGACATCTCTTGTTTAACTTTGGGTGGCACAGATGATAAAGATCATTCAAAACACTTATAACCTTATACAGCTTCTTTCAAACAATCATTCTCTTATGTGGAGTAGTTGCATCCACTCAGTTGAAATAGGAAGTTGTTGTTCAAACTGGAAGAAATGCATTTTAGAATTTGAAAAATAAAATGTATTGAATAAATTGATGACAGTTTATTAAGCATCTGTATTAGACGTTGCACACAGTATTAAGCACTAATTTTGTTAATAGTTCTGTAATACTGTTCACTAGTTGGTATTTAATACTATCAAATCCAATCACAAAATACTGACATCAGAAGAATATGGTATATTAGCAGCATTTGTTATACACTATAAAATGGCTGTTTACAACTTCTGTTCTCTGAGGGAATGCAAATCAACTGAGGTGCTATAAAACTAAAGTATATTAGATTTGGCAGCATCTTAAAGTTCATGAATGTAAAATGAATTAGTGCTTAATTAATTTTGGTTTTTTTTTCAAATATTTGAACATTTTTTGGTTTGCCACACAGCTTTTCCATGAAGAGAGCAACAACAGAGGGCTCATTGAGAGGCTGAAACAGGAGCGACTGAGCGACCAGCGGCGCATTCAAGCCCTGGAGACCAGGCTAGAGGTCAGTGTGTGTCAGTTCTCTAGAAATTAGCTACGGCACGCTTTGAAGAAAACTACTAGCAGCTGTGAATGGAAGCCTCCATCTCTATTTCTAATATGTAAGACTGAAGTATAATAATATGCGTGATTGTCCTGACTAGTCTTTAGGACACAGACAATGGAAGCATTCAGGGTGTTTGGGAAAATCTGACATTCTCAACTGCATTTTCACAGTCTATACAGTGCCAGTACAGTTGTGCCCTTTAGTCAGAGACTTTGAAAAACAAGAAAATGGAAAGCGAGACCAATGGATCATAGTAAAATGGTTTGATGAAAATGGTCTGATCTTAAATGAAAAAAAGACAAATATCATGCTATTTGGTTCAGAGAAAAATGATACAAAATACCAGTTCAATTTTTTCTATTGTCACTTGTAATACTACATCATTGGAGAGAGTTGACACTTTTAAATATCTAGGTGTTTATATTGAGACAACTCTTAAATTTGAAAAACACATTAAAGATGTATGTAGTAAAATTGGTAGGAAGCTTATTGTATGGTCAGCACCACTGCTTAAGCTTTACAGTGAGGTTTAAATTAGCCCAACAACTTTTGTTCCCTATTCTAGACTATAGGACTGCTAGTAAGGAATCGTGCCCAGTATGATTTTTTTTATGACAGGTTTGGTGTGGTAGAATAGAAAGAAAGCACCAAACAAACCTGGACCTACAATCCTCTGAAGTATCAGTTCAATCCTCTCAGGTTGCTAAGAGGGTGACTCAGAACTTGGTGTGAGATTAAAGAAGTTTCATTTTTAAAATTAAAGAGCATAGTACAAAGCAGAACCTCCCTGGAGGTGAGCTCAGCTATGGACTGATTGGAAAATTAAATGAAACGCGTAGATGAATTGGGTGTCCATTGAAATGAGTGTCTTAACATGTACAGGTACATCTCAATAGCGCAAGCACTAATACAACGAGAGACCTTGGTTATGTCCTGTTATATGTATTTATATTCTAGGATGGACAGTTATTGAAAACATGTGAAACAAATATTAGGCATGGGATGCAGAACAGATGTGGAGAATGTTTTGTTTTAGTTGTTTTTATGGAAGACAGCACCTTTTCATTTGTGCCTCACAAGTGCCAGGTAACTACAAACATTGTTCTTACTCAAGAACAAATATCCCTTGGCAGGGCTTAAAAGAAAACAAAACCACGAGAATGTGAAAATGAAGGACAGCAAAAATATAAATCTGGGTTTTACTGTTGATTTATTTTATGTTTGGTCCATCTTCTAAAGGTCTTTTATGCACAAGGATTCGTTTTGATTCCTAGGCTACAGAGGAGAATATCCTTTGCACACTCTGCCGCACACCTTGAAAATAAGTTTCTGGAATAAGCAGTGCCTCGGATTAATACTTTATTACATTATTAAAGGGGATATACTTTTTAATTTTGTCGCAATGGGCTTATTCAGTAGAAACAGGAAGTAAAATACCAGTCTAAATAGATTTTTCCTGAAAACAGGATTATCCTACAAACTTTACTTAGATAAAAATGTCACTATTTTATGCACATAGGTTTTTTTTTTGGTTTTTTTTTTAATACACATCGCTGATTTGTAATAGTAATATACTGGGATAGGATTCCCAGGCAATATAACAGAAATTCAAAGCTTCTATCCACAGGAGGGAATGGAAATACTCTTTGCAGATGGCTTTTTAAATGGTGTATTTCGGCTCCTGAACACCTGAACCACGTTTTGTAAGCTGATTGTAGTGCCTGCACAAAGGCTTGATACATCAAGTTTCATTATTGCGCCTGTACAAGTCAGGGGCATTCTCACCAATTGAAAGCCTACTTTAAGAACCACTTAATAACTTTAAGCCTCTCATGTTTCTTTTCTGCTGCCACGTGCAGGGGAGCACATAAGGGTTTAAGAGTCTTGCGTAATCAACTAAAGGGCACCAGCCAACCTTTTCTTCATAAAGAAATCCAGAGGTTGACAGTCAAAATATATCTAATTCCTTTCTACTGTGAGTAGCAACCAGGGATTACAGAGGGGTTGACTCTTTCTCTGCATGGAAATTCCACTAATTTGGTCAAAATCCAGGTAAAGCAAGAAAAATGTGTAGTATGGAAAAAGCATGATAAACTGCAAATTATTATGCAAATGTATTGCAGTAAACTTTTTAAAAGTTATGTAGGTGGTTGTTGCTAACTAGGATCTCTTTAGGTTGTGTTCAGTGCTCATTAGGATACCCTATGTATAGGCCATTGTTGATCATATTTGTATAGATAGTGAAATGTTTAGATGAAATGTAAATCCAAATGTTATTCAACCCTAGCATGGAATGACTGGAGCCTCATTATCCAAAATCATGATGTGAAAAAAGTACAAATGTGACATTCATATTCATTCCCCATTTGAACCTGAGGTTCAGTGATCAGAAATAACAGAACACAAATAATGTGAAACACGAAAGCTAAAATATGTTCAAAATCATTTTCATAAAATAGCAGGATCATTTTAACATCCATAACATCCACAACACAGAGATGCTACTAAGTTTTATAATTCTCTTCAAGCTCCTTGAAGGTGAAATCAGTTTCTACAGCTCATCAAATAAGCTCATGATTCCAGTTTAACTGTGAATGGCCCTGCAAGCTGCACATTCTGCAGGGCCAGCTCAATATTGAATTAAAAGCAGAGGGGCTAATTAAATTGTATTTAATTAGTTGCTAGTATTACAGTATGTTTCCAAAAGTGCCATCCCCAGCAAAGCATTAGCTGTCTTGGGGCCATATTCGCTACAAAAGCTGCAGGGTTCTGCTAAAACCACCCGCAATGGCAATTTTCAATGTGATTGTATTTGCATAGACCCCTGCAGCCACATTTGCTATCCTGCTGTGCTCCCAGACTGAGCCTCCACTTCACTCTGCTCATTGATAAGCACAGTGTTGATAATGAGGCAGATCGGACTGGGGATGACAAGACCACAATGCCTCTGTGCACATGTATCTCCCTCAGCTCTGTTGGGACAACATTTAGTAGGGCCTTGGTTGTCTCCGGCAAGACCATTTAAAAAAACATTATTTAAATGTTTCCTTTGAGGCCAAAGATTATCTTAGGGGCAGGGTAACATGGATATGTCCACATCCTTTGCAATTCCCAGGTTTCCTACATGCAACAGTCTTAATATTAAATTATTTTGCAGACAGATTTGTTTTACTGCATTGTAAATTGTGTTGTACATTGATTTTCGATTTTGTAAGTAATGTCTGTTTGTAAAAAGAATGTTGCTCGCTTATTTTAATCATCTGTGTGCGGACTCCTCCTTTCTACTAAATGGAAATATTTAGTGATTCATAATCTTTTTTGTGGTTCTGGTTTCTTAAAAATGTAACAGAAATAGTAAAGAGTCAATTAAAATTACATTTGAAACTACTTACAGTAGCACATACTGGCATACACATCTTGCATATATTAGAGATTCTGCTTCGACTTGATCACGTGGTTCATGGGGACAGGATCTGGCGGGATTCTGAGAGAATGTTTTGAAGTAAGTATTATGAAATGCTCTATATGGTTTGGTTTTAAAGGCAAGACTGTGGGCCCTGACTTCTGTTAAATGTAATATTTTTCTGTGGTACAGTACTTATACTATTTGCAAAAAACGATATTTTCTGTGCACTCTTTAGTCAATCATTAACTTAGCCTTAGTAGAATGAGCAGTGTGAATATATAAGACATGTTTGTTGTACTCTACGATTGTAGAGAAACCAAGAATGATGTGTGTGAGTAGTAGTGAGTGTTAATTGTATTTGCTGAATCATTAATTGGGTAATATATTATGCTTGTTTATACACATAATTATATCTGTGTTGTTCTCGAGCTTCTCATATAAATGAAGGCTTGTTGACAGGTAATATAAAATTGAAGTGTAGACCTGAATTTACTGTGACCACTGGAGTTTCATTACACTCCTCATTAACTCACAGACCTATTTATTATTTGGCTTGAGCATGACTTTCAGTCTTTCATTACATGCATCAAATATCAACAATAGCAGGATTATGGCCAAAACAGCTACTAGAGTGGATTTTCCAAACTAACAGGAGTACAAGGTCAGGACTAGGGATTGGGGACCTCCAGGTGCTGCAGGACATGGTGTTGGGGATTTGGAAGGGGGAGCTTTTCTTTTTATGTCAGTGCTAAGGAAGTGCCACAGTATACTGTTTGGGGTTACTGAGCTCTAGAATGTAACGCCCTTCCAATAAGACAATGAATACCATTCCAGGTCAATAAAACTCAGGCCTTGTTTCCATCTATCTGTGGCCATAGTCAGTCTGCCACTGTTTCCATTTGCAGAGAGGAATTCAATCTGCTACCATATGTTTACAGCAGGGGCCACATGACAGTGCTCTACCTGATATGTACTCAGATCAACCTAAATCACAGAAACCAGGACATAATATTTGGGGTAGATGTACAAAAGTGTTGCGGCTGTCGCAACAGTCGCAAACCAGTTGCAAATGAGTCAGAAGTCTAGGGTGAAATGTACTAAACATGCGCAACTTTTTAGAGAATGCTTTGCGGTCCATCCTTAGACGAAAATGTAATTATGGGCGTTCCTGCATAAATTCACAAAAAGGGGGTGGAGACTAGGGTTCTCAAATATTATAATGAGATGTACTAAAGCTGCCGGCAATTGCAACACTTACAAATGCATCGATTTGTTAAGAACTTTTGAAAGCATGCTTTAAACAGTTGCAATTGTTGCTGGCATTTCCCAGTCCACTTTTTCTCATGCGTTGCCAGTTGTGCTCAATTCATTTTTGAGGCGAACACCCAAATACCTATTTTTCCCTAAATGCAGGGTGTACTTACAAGCCTTGAAAACAAATTTCTATCACATTTTTTGTTTCCTCATTGTGTTGGGAGCAATAGACTGCACACATGTGCCACTAACCCCTCCTGCTCATTCTGAACATCTGTATAGGAATAAGAAACACACCTATTCTATTAATGTGCAGGTGGTTTGTAACCAACTTAAATAAAAACTGACAGTACACATTTGGCTCATAGGCTACTCATGATAATACGAATTAGTGGTATAATGCAAAATTTGTAGCAGATTCGTATTAACAAGAATTGACCGTCCTCCTGTAAGTATCATAACTTGTCAATGCGGCACCATAACCCATTTTGTGTTAATTCTCCAGGCTACTAAGTATGCCAAGTTAATAATAATAATAATAATTAAAAAAATGCTAAAATAATTTAGTTTCAAGTTAAAATAATCTTTTATTTGCAATGTACACCAATGATTTATGTTGTGTTACTGGTAGCTAAATTAAAAAGAAAGTGCGCTAGGTATTCATTAGATTTTACTAAATCTAAAAAAATGTTGCACGACTCTCGCAATGCTAGAGATCTTGCTAAGATGACACAGCAAATATTTAAATTAGTATATTGTGGCTCTCTTTATTAACATATTTTCTCTTAGTACATATGACAAAATGTAGACTTTGCGAATTGTTGCAACAGAAATGCAAATTGCAGCATGTTTGCACTGCAACTGGCCCATCTTAGTACATCTACCTTAATATTTTTCTGTTTGGACAGTTTGTTCTTAGTTGGTTAGATAAAGGATTTGATTTATTTCCACGGACCAGGAACACAAAACCAAAACAATGAAACGCTACTGTGCTCAGCTTTTATTAAACAAAACAAACAGTTTAAACAAAAAAAGACACTACAAAACAAAAGGCGTGTTGGCCAAACAAACAAACACTAAACAAGTGGTATCCTCGTTGCGAAACCAGCATACGTAGCAATTGTTTATTTCTATTTTCCCACAGACTTACGTCTCACCTCTGACACTCTCTTCTCATAATGAGCTGGGAGTGGGTCTTTTATATCTGTGGCTGGAGCCTTAATTACCTATTAAACAATGACCTTATTAAGGCTCCAGTCACATTCCCACAAGCTTTTACAGGGATGAGGACTCAACCCCATCCACACCAGCTACACTGTGAGACTAGCATTTTCGTGGTCTCAAATAGTAAATAATGACGGATGGCTTTTGTCCGTCCTCACAAAACACAATATATATATATACTAATAATACTAACAACAACAACAACAATAATAATAATAATAATAATAATAATAATAATAATAATAATAATAATAATAATAATAATAATAATAATAATAAATTACAAAAATAGCGCACAATATATATAGGGTGGGGCTCCCCGTCACAGTGCCTTATGGGTAGAACATTCTTTCAACTTCCTATAGATTGCATACAGCTACCAACAAATACCTGGACCTGGGTGCCTTCTACCAAACCTTCCAAACTTTGTTCCAACCAGTCTCCTAATTATTTTATTAACTCTGCTAAAGGTCAATTAAACAATTGAGGTCCTGGTTGGAAGAAATCCTTGCAGTGAAATGGTCTGGAAGAGGCAAAGTTGCTGCCCCAGGCTTATAGTGTGTCACAACCGCATACTAAATCCCTAATAAAACAGTCCTGTGAAACCTGAGTCACTCGGTCAAGAATAACAGTCCTTTGGCTGTAGCTGCATTGGATTTCTTTACTGGCTACATAAATATTTCCCTGCCCCTTGTATAAACAAACTGCTTCATCTGTAGGGACCTCCCTGCTGAGAGAGAGGTGGGGTTGCAATAGATATGGGTGTTGGGTCTAAAATCATCGTTGTTCCACATACAGCTGTGGTCAAAAGTTTTGCATTGCCTAGAACATCATTTATATATTTTATTTAACATCATGTAATCAAAGAAACTACAAAATGATATTGCAAAATTCTATTGGAAGCCATAATAGTTGTACAGTATTTCATGTCAGATTTTGAAATGTCATATTTTTCAATTGTTGTCAGTTTTCTGTAAAGTATATGGGAAACTACAAAGAAGTATGTAATTCAATATGTTAATGTAACATTATTCAGCAGGTTTCATTCAACTTTATGAAGCAAATTTAGTTAATTCTATAGGGTGATGCAATACTTTTGGCCATAGCTGTACATTGGCTCTTAGCTGTAAAATAAGTAGATGCCACTGGATTAAATTGTTTGTTTAACTGTATCACGTAAAAGTTACAGGTTGTCTAATAGGTGCTCATTATGAACTAACACAAGTGGCAAAATAATAGATGCATATAGCCTGTGAATAAAATTACCATTTTTTGAGAAAATGACAGTTTGACCTAGAGTTCTTGATGCTGTTCTCTTTGGTCCTGATGCTACCAGTTTTTTTTTAAGGTTAATTTTTCCTGATTCATATACTTCTGGTTTGCACATGTTCCTCACTCCATATGTACTGTTCCAGGCTGAAAACAGACTAAATAATCCCAAACAGATTTGCACAGACCAGACAAATGTAAAAGTCTCTTTGATACACCAAACACCACCGGCATTTCTCAAAGAATGTATTGTAAATAAAATTCTTTGTGGCCTACTAACCACATTGAGCAAAATACAATAAAGAGAATGAAACACAGAAACATGCTGAAAACATTGTTTTAAGTTCCATTTACTGTAAGTTCCAACACTTCCCCCTGTTCAAACTTTCCTTTTCTTATTTTAAAACCACTACTATGTCTGCAAACCCACACTTATTGATAAGATTGAAATGAATCATTTTTACCATAACATTTGTGAAAATCTAAAACCTACCAGTATAAGTTAATTAGAAACAGTTTATGAACTATCCCCTTCAAAACAAGCTTTATTAGCTAAATATATATCTTCTAGACTAAAGTTTCTTTAGTTTTACTCAGTTGCAGCCAGAAGGAAAAATATCTGATGTAATTTATTTCAAAGTAGCAAAGTAATAAAACCCAATAGAAGATGGAAGAAACAGCACCAGATATTGCTAATCCTCAGTGGAAAAGAGACATTGCCTTAGCTCATGGAAACCTACTGTCTTTTATTAACAGGAAATGCAGGATCTGCTGCTGGTCAAAATGAAAGAGCTTGCTGACTCTCAGGAGGCGGACGCACCTCTACAAACAGAGCCTGACTCTCTCAAGGCTGTGGTCGATGAAGAAAAAGACAAGTAAGAAGTAAACTTCTAGGAAATACTTTTAACAGTAAGGGGCGACAATTTATAGAAATGAGTATTTGGACCAGAAGACACTGGTATCACGTCCTTTATCACACAATTACTTGCAGTGTGACCCCAAGCACATCTGTTTTACGTCATTGTTTCTCAAACAGCACTGCAAACAAAATTAAGCATCTTAGTTAGAATAAATACAGTGGGATAAGATCCTACCAGGTAAAGGTTAATGGCACTGTTGGCACAGGTGTCAATACTAACTACCCTGTTGTTTTATGTGAGCTAGTGAATATATGACACAGACTTTCAAACCCATTTATAGAGAAAAAATGTAACTTGGCATTGTGCAAAGTGAAACCAAAGACAAGAACACATCCCCAGATTATATATTATGTACCTTATGAAACCACATCTTATGAAATTAATTACTCACTGAATTAAATTTGCTGAAATGTATCCCTCTGCATTTCAGTGTATCTAACATCATTAAATCCTGCCACTGTTTTAGTTGATGTTGTTGCTGCAGTATGTTTTTCATACCTCACATGCGAGGTAGTAGATTTAAAGTTTCATTTGTGACCCATCAATATTGTTAAAGGACAAATGCTTTTTTGAAAATTACAATCCTTCTTTGGATGTATTTAAAACTGCCAGATTGAATATTCAATGGTGTCAAAGTGTTTAATCATGCATTGACCCGTTTTTTCTGGTTAATATATTTTGATGCCACCACAGTAACCAATAGTCATTATTACCATCAGCAAACCTGTGTGCCCTCCAAGCACCCAGAATAGTTCTTTATGTACTGTACTGTAGCTACACAACTACTTTTTAAGTCACTTTATAACCGTTTGTAAGGGTAATTCTTAGTGCACTTTATTGATTTAAGGTATAGCATTAGCTACAAGCTCTAATTTACAAGCATGTCCAGGAAACAGAGCAGCAGCATATACTATGATATTAAGAAAATGTGAAAAAGTTATTTCCAGTTCATTTTAGAATTGTTATCTTGCACTAAAATGGTATTATAAAATGGCTTGGGTGAACAGAGCACTCTGATTGGCTAAACAGGATTCCAAGCAGTCTGTTTCTTTTGGAATAGGCCATTTTATAATATCAGTTATTAATAATTTGTTGACGTTTGAAATACTGCTTCTTTATTTTTCATTTCCCAATAGGTTTTTACAGAACCAGTCCCACCTAAGCTCAGAGAGGCTCCACACGGCAGAGGACCTGCCTCAGTGCACATCTCCTGACCCGACAGCCTTCAGCTCAAGCCATACAGCGTGTATATCACCTAAGCCAGGAAGACCAGCCACTTCTTCTGGGATACAAAGAAGCAGGCAAGAAAAAGGAATGGGTATGAGCTACAAAATTGACAGTCTCTTATTGTATTCTTATACACAACTTTCAAGAATTAATTGACACGCCTATTGGCTGCATCACCATATTTCTAGGGCATTCTGTACTTTTAAACTACCTTTGGATAGGTAAAGGGTGTTTTAAAGTGCTACACACAGTTCACAAATTTTCAGAATGATTCAGGTGTATATTATAGCTCATTTAAAGGGGTCCAGGATTTTCAAAATACAAGGTTCAGGAACATATGGATCATCTTATCCTTTCCAGGCAATCAAGGAGCTGTTTGAAACAAGGTCATGAATTGTTGACCAAAAAATTGTTGGGGGGGGGGAGGGGGGTTGTATTGTCTTGATCATTGCCTTGTTAGTTCAGTGTAGGGTGAATACTGAAATTATTAAAATGATTGCTTTTCATAGTTAGCTTTGAAGAGTCAGAGGGTCCCAAGCGAGCTGTTTCTGTGCCACCTTCCCTTGATCTGGGGAAAGCCTCTATGGGGCAAGGAAAGGATTATTTCAACTCTTTGTTCAGGGAGCTGAAGAAGGAAGCAGCACCCCCTAGTAAGAGCAAAAGCAGGTCTTCCACAGCACAAGACTACCAAAATGCAAACTCCAGGTAAATTTACCTAACATGTCCATTCTGACAAAAATGTTCACAATTTATTGGGACACTTAATTTAAGGACAGGTATCCAGACTTATCAATTAAGAGTAAGTGAAATTAAAATATTACCTACTATATGTTACAGTTTACACAGAAGGATAAATAGGTTTCCTTGGTGGCGCAGCCTTACTCGACAGGGCTTGAAAAATGACAAGAACAGTTTTTATGTTCTTATTTCAAGGTTCACCATGTAGAACAGTTAATACTAGAAAGTGCTAGCTTAGCAAAACCCACATGCTGGGTGGGTAGTCAACATGTGTTTCAAATTTATCTTGTGGTTCACTTTTAAACATTTCAAAGTATGTGGGTGATATTGGGTATTTGAATGTGCTATTTTCTTTCAAATATATATATATGCTCTGCCCTTGAATCTTGTCCTTTCGTAGGAGAATTATTATTTTTTTATTTTTAAAGACACAAAAGCAGAGCACCACATTTTAGACACAGACCCAGATGCTATTGTGGTCTAAGGGAAGCTTTTACAACCTATCATTTTGTAAAGTCATGATAGGATCATATTATAGTAGTGCAATATTGTGGTGGTGTTCAAAAACTGAAAGATGACGAAAAATGACATCCTCTGTGTCACATTTATGCCAGGGAGAGTATTTTTTTGTATATATTGTAACTGTTATTAATATTCAAGTCATATAGCTAAATTACTTTTTAACAGACTTATTTCAGGCCAAGGTGGAAATCTGGCCACATATCCAAGCATCTTACTTTAATAAATGTTGCTTACTTCTAATATGATTGGTCAGAGAGCCTCCTTATATACCACCATTGCAGACTGTCAATCTCTGCAATATACACTTAAACCTGCTCAACGGTATACAGGCAATATTGTATCTGTGGTCTACACTACAGTCAAATGAATAGAGATACTGTAAGTGTTGTGACTAGTGAGATCCTGTGACAACGTCTCTTTCTGAGAACCTTTAATATGGTTACTGGAAACGGCTGTTCTCCAGAGGGAAAAAAACAATTGCTGACTGCAGACACACATTAGACATCAGTGAGAGACTACAGTATAGTTTGAAAAAGGAACTTCCTACATTTCTGTTGATTTTACTAAATAAGGTGAGCGTTTCACTGTGTTTTTTTGTCAGCCATACAATGTCTACCAATGGGTGCGAACCCTTTGCAGATCAAAGTGTTTAACATCAGAACAGTCGGGTACTAACCACCATGCCATTTGATTGCAACTGTATATCATCTGGTCACTCGCAACATGATTTTTTTTTTGTTTTTGTATAATACAGGAGGAACATGCATGAAACATGATCAATAATGTATTTGCCCTCCCTATTGCAGTGCCATTGGGATTATTGAAATAGCTGAAGTCGATCAGAGTGGACGGTTTGTAAGGCTGGTAAACAGTTCACCTGAGCTTGAAGAGGACATTGGTGGATTCATCCTGCAGCAGAATGTTGGTGGCCATCCTGTGGCAGTGTATAGATTCCCACCAAGGACACGAATGAAGGCAGATGCCACAGTAACAGTAAGCAGGCTGACACGGTTCTGCAATTTGATAGATTGTATCAGCACACAAAATACAACAAGTTTAACATCAAGAGACTCTTTATATTTAAGACATTGGGCTCTATTCTTTAACCTATTGAGTAGGTAAGTGCAATGTAGTCAGGTGTATTTAGCTCTGAGTCCATCATCAGGATAAGAGAAAAATACAAGTTAGTTGTACAATCTGGGTATAATGATGTCACTAAAATGCAGTTGCCTTTTCTGAAGGCCATCATATATTGCTAAACTACTGTACCTTGCAATGTCATTTTATTACATGATCAAAATATATGCTCAGGCATCACTCCCATAAACATAGAGTGATGTCTGCTGTTTCTTGAAATGTGTTTATTCAGGAAGAAGATTTGTTTTTTTAGTGTTCATCATTATAATGGCAACTTTTACTTTACCATGACATACAGTACAGACCGTCATCCTTAAATTGAGCTTCCTTACTATTTTTTGAAAAACATCTTGATTTGCCCTTGTGACACTGCAATCTGAATTCATTTTGTGTTTTATTGTTCTTTTATTTTAGCTGTGGTCAGCAGCAGCAAATGTCTCTCACAAACCTCCAAAGGATTTTCTATGGAAAGAGCAAAATAGATTTGGGACTGGTCCAGAATGTACAACCATCTTCTGCAGACCAAATGGCCAGGTTAGCGATTCATTATATAGCATCCAGTCTGTAATACAAGTGGAATTTCTGTCCGTACAAGAAGTCCATTGTTGTTTTAATAATTTTCCTAAATGAAGTCAGGGAAAGCTTTATACTTAAGCATGTATACATTTAGTACACGTTCCCTTCTAGATTCTATACTTGTAATTAGCATATACAATATAAACAGAGGTTGTTGTTTCCAAGTTTGCTTATTTGTCCAAGCAGACCCTGTCGAGCGCAGAAATCCAACATGAAGACAGCTCATTGTGTTCTGCAAGAAAACAACATGAGTTTTAAATACCAGGCAGAAAAATAGGCTTAAACAATCCAAAGGTGATCAAAAAAGTGTAAATGTAATGCTAACTGTAAACTAATATACAGAATACACTGCTTTCCCCTCCTTCCTGTTAGCTGTGTCTGTTGTCTTTGTTCTTTATAGCATATTCTATGTTTGATTTTTTTTGTAGGCAGTAGCTTGGTATACACCGGCTCGATGGAATGTTAGGTTACAACAAGCATGGCAAGACCCTGTCTCTGATGAAGAGGTTCAGACCAGAAGCCATTCAGCTTTACTGTCTAACGATGGTAAGCTAGCAGAGAAAGTGGAATATGAGACGGCTGGGAATCATGTAGACCTGCCTAGTACTAAACACTCAAGAACCCAGAGTAACCAGAGAGAAGAGGAGCCACCTGTTTTACTGAAAAGGTAAAGGGCATTATATAATAATTTTAGTCATTTAGCAGACGCTTTTATCCAAAGCGACTTACAGACGAGGGGCTGAACTATGCATCACAACTGCTGCTGCAGATTCACTTATAATAGGACCTCGGTTTTACGTCTCATCCAAAGGTCGGAGCACAAGGTTAAGTGACTTGCTCAGGATCACACACAGTGAGTCAGTGGTTGAACTGGGATTGAACCCGGAACCTCCTGGTAACAAGCCCTTTTCTTTAACCAATGGATCACTAGGCAACAAGTCATTAGGATGTGATGACAACGCTGGGAAATTGTAAATCTAAGCAATAAGAAGAATACATGTTGTGCACATATTAGCAGTCAGAGTTAAAGGAAAAACATGCTACTGCATATTTAAAAAGTAGGTTAAAACAGAGTTTTAACATTTTCCCAGGAAGACCCCAGCTCACATAACTAAATACTAGTTACATTCTGTGTTTTTTGTATTAATTTGAAGGGAGAAGGAGGCTCCACTTGCTCTATTCCCACCTCGCAGTCCCTGGGTTCAGAGCACCAGCTCTCCCACACACCCTGCCTATGCACCCCCCAGACCACTGTCCATGGGTAATGACGGGAGCAGCCTGTGCAGACAGGCTCGGTCACAGTCTACCAGGCCAGACCCAGCAGCCGGTGAGTGAGGGGATAGGTGTGACACTATAAGGAGTCTGTAGAAAATAGGTCATTCTTGATATTATGCCTCGGTACCTATTTAGAGCTGGGTCAAATAGCTATCATACTTACTATACCACAAGCTGGGCCAAAAATCTGAACTCCCCTTTAATTATGGTTAACAGCACACCTGGTGGTTGAATATTGTAATGTTGTGTTAAACTGTAGTTTTAAAGATACATAGTTAGTCACTGTGTTAAAAGTACCCATTGTTATTATTTGTCTATACTGTTGCCCTCCTTCTGTTGATAATGCAGTTTAAATAAATACAATAATTATTTGAAGTATTGAGTGTTACATATAAGAAAGGCATATGTCTGCGTGTAACCCTAGTTAGTGCTTACTCTGAAAGGGAATGTGAAAGTGCCTGATGTAAGAACAGTGTTAACTCTTTCCCCAGGTTATCTGTGTACAGGGAGCAGCAGTGGCAGGAGTGCAGCCTCAGGAAGGGAACGCAGCAAAAGAGGGCCTACTCGCTCAGCAGGGGTAAGTGTGTTACTCATTTCATTAGCCTGCGGCAGGATGGACTATTTATTTCTGCTTTCCAGATTTCACCCTACCAGCGGTAGTTATTGAAATCGGTTCCACTAAATGTGTTGCGTAAGGCAGTAGGTGTAGAGTGGCAGTAAAGAGAAGCTACCCACACATGGTAAAACAATACATATAAACACAAAAGAGGCAGGATAGTACATCACTGTGACTGTTTCAGACACAACTTTGTCTTTGTTAACTTTACAATATGTCATTTGATGTGAACAGTACTATATAGGCAAACCACTTTTCATATTGTATACTACATTCTGTACTACTGTGACCCGGATGGCTTGGTGGTGACGTCAGACCAGGAAATGATGGACACACAACAGGCAGTACTGCAGGGTATGAAGCGATAATTCAACATAAAACAAAAACACTTTTCAAAAGTAAACCGCACGGTGGCCAAAACTAACAGACAAAACACAGAACAGTGACTATCGTTCTGTTCCAAATCCAGCACGAGTAGCAATTGTTTAGATTCTTTTATATTCGTACTCTCTCTCTCTCTCTCTCTCTCTCTCTCTCTCTCTCTCTCTCTCTCTCTCTCTCTCTCTCTCTCTCTCTCACGTACCTCCTCTGTGTACACCCAACATCGAGTGCCCGAAAGCTGCTTGTTTTTATATTGTGGCTGAGGGATTAACTGGTTACCTAGTTTATCCCTCGACCACATTCTGCACAGGCTTTCTCATATGCATGGTCAACAGCCAGTTTGTCAATGATCACTCACTGCTGACCATGCATTCTCACGATTTTATCTGGATGGGGCATTTTAACCCCATCCAGTCTGTAAAACAATAATAACAATGAAACAGTGTTTAAAATAAACACAAAGCAGTACATTTAAATCATAATAAAATAAACACAGGGGCAACTACATATACAAAGAGGGTAGAAAATACCGCTTTACCGCAATGCAGGTATAGCTTTAAAACATATACAATTATTGTTACTGATAAAACAGACACATAGGACATAAAAAAATAAATAATTATAGTTTGCTCAAAAAATACATTTGGTTGGTTGATCTATTTAAGAATCTGGAAAATAATTCCTATATTATTGCCTTTGAAAGTAAAAATGAATTTACATTAAAGGGTTAACAGACAATAAGACGTTAATTTAACTATATAATAAAGAGGCAGTCTCTTTTAAAAAAACAACAAAAGGAAACATGTTCAAGAATAAGGTCAACCCAGGAACTTGCTAATGGAAATGTTTTACAGTCCAAATCAGATTAGGAAGGGATTAGTTTCTGTGCCATGCAGTGATTCATGATAGATAATGGGCTGGAACTGGGCCAGAGCATCTCAATCAATAAGCGTCATTTGTGTTCATTAATTCTGACATTTTACACTGTAAAGTATGACAACAAGCAGAATGAATGTCAATGAAGAATTCATCAAGTCATTCAGTTTGAACCTCATTCAAATTTGATTGTTTTTAAGTTTCCAGATTTGATTGTTTTTGAAGTTTTGTGTTAAATCTTTAAGTTGTAGGTTTTCATGGGCTAAAGTCGGGTTTCAGTCTCAGAAAAATATTAGAAAAATTGGTGTTTGGGACACAGATTTGTCTCAGTCATCTCCGCTTAAAAGTTGTCAAAACTACTTGAAGTAATTGTTGCTAAAAAACAGTTTCATAAACCATACCTGCTTTGCACTTCCAATAACTACACATATCACAAATGTGCCATTCTGGAAGAAGCATCTGTTTTAACAAATTTGTATTATCTTTAGGATAAAGAAAGTTCTCCATTTCTATGCTTTATTCACAGGAAGTCTGTTATACTTGCACTTCCTGGGACATTTTATCCCAGCAGGTCATCTGGGTCAAAGCATGTTACTGGCTGAAAGAATGTCAGTCAACAGGGGAAGCAGTTGAAGTGAAATAACCAATCAAGTGTAACACTATTTGAAAGCATGGCTTGCAAACTGAGATTTCTTTACCCAAGTGGAGTACATGTGTTTTAAAATAAAATACATGTTTACTGTAACATCTGAGACCTATATAAAGAATAGCAGTGCCCTAACAGTTAACATTTATGGAATTTGTTTTGCTATCTGCAATCACTTTAATTAAAAATCAAATGAAAGGAAGATAAGTGACTTTTTGTTACATTCATGTAAAATTCTTCTTGGGAGTACTCACCAATATCATTTCTAATTGGTAGCCTACTTTTTGAAACTTCTAGTGCTTGTATGCCATTTAATATGCCGAATTCATGAAAAAGCCATATTCAGAAAACAACTTGACTGAAGTGTGCTTTCCTAGTGTGAAAACCCCCACACACACTCACTGTTTTTTATGATTTTATTTCTGTTGTATCTCTGAGACAACATATTTATGATGTGTTACAGCAGGGTCTTACAAGAGGAGGAAACTGGTCTCCCGACCCCAAGGTACACAGCTTTTACAGTCTATTGACAAGCCTGGTACAGATTAAAAAATGTATTACTGAAGGGCATAATAAATTGCACCTGAAATTACATTTACCCTTACTGTACCTTAGGGACAATACTAATTAGATTGGAGGATTATCAGTGTGTGTCATTCAATTCAAGGACATATTAGAGCCAGTGCTGCTTCTGGCATTTATTACAATACATCTATTGCTTTCAAATACTGAAATAAAAATTATAAGTAAAATCTTGTTGGCATCTATGTAAAATATGGCATGCATTTTTGTCTGTTTTAGGGGGAACATTTTTTTTTTTAAATACAGCATTAATATAAAACATGTGGAATTTTGTCAATACCTACAAATACATTTTTGGTATAGTGTATTCATTTTTTGATAAAGGTTCAGAATTATAGATGCTAAACATTTCAGAAGCCAATAACTGATATTCCCAGGAGGGATTTTAATTTACCCTGGATTCCTTTTGGATAGTTTGTCAATAAAAATGTATTATTAAAACTGTATTTTCGGACACTAGATCAGTTAGTGTTATAAAAAATAAATAAACGAGTCACCGGTAATCGATATTAGAAATCTCAGTTGTTGACTGAGATTATACTGGCATTCATTTAAGACTTTGACTGCCTCCAAGATCTCACCCCATGCTTTCAAATTCACTGACAAAGTTGTTCATGAGATTCCTGCAAATTAGTAGTACAAGTCTAATCTTTGTTCTTCTTAACCAAGTTCCCTCTCCAGTTCAAACACTTCTCTTTTGCTTGTCTGTTAACCAGGTCTGGTGTTCTGTCCTGTGCCATTTTTTTTATTTATTTTTTTATACAGGAATTTAACCCATTGAGACCTAGATCTCATTTACAAGGGCATCCTGTCAACAAACATATACAATAAAACAACACAATAGCATATGTGGTACTGATTTAATCATTTTAGGAGTCATAAGCAAAGGACATTCACCCAAACATGTGCGGATCCTTAATCAGGATCAAAACATTTACAAGAGGCCCTAAACAATTTACAGAGATCATATTTAAAACATTTCAAAAAGACACTATCAAATCTACTCCTTATAGCATGGTTAAAAGAGTTAAAAGTTTTTGGGAGCCGATAGGCAAAAGACATTTTGGAACAACCAGGTTGGCAGAATCACAGGAACGCAGATTATAGTTGGTATCATACCTATTAACCAGAGCAGTTAAATAACAAGACACCAATCCTTTAAGAAACTTAAACACAAAACAGTACCAATGATAAAGCCTTCGGACTGTAAGTGAAAGCTAATTATTATAGATCCTATTAGATACGACTAAGTGGTTTGTTTGTGAATTGAGTAATAGTTTTTCCATTCTGTAGGTTTAAAAAAATTACAAGCACAGGGTATCAATTTTATTTGATTTAATGGCAAAGCTTGCTTTACTGGCTGTGATTACTTGTTAGCAACAAGATACAGTATATATTTTAAAAAGTAGGTTTTTGTACTGAACAATGGCTGAATATATAAACTACTTGTGTCAGTAAGACAGAAAACAGACTGTTAAAGGAGTGGTAACCAATATTGTAATTGTTTTATTAATATTACTGGTTCACCTTTTATATGGAACCTTTTGGATCATCACTTGATTTTTTATGTTAATCCAAAACTGTACATCAACTACTGGTACATTTGCTGCAGTTCAGAACCAAAAGACCTTCAAAAGAAGAAAAGGGGGACTGTGGCAAAGTGGTTAAGAGTGTGCAGGTGCAGGAGTGCTGCAGTGATTAATAAACAGACAATGATAATCCAGGTGCAATAGTGTTTTATTTGTATATTCCAAAGTCTGACAAAAACACTGTAAATACTAATGAGAATACAGTGGCATTATTGCTCCATTTTAAATCATGGTTTGGTCCTGTAATAATAGTCCCGATCTTAAACACCCACACGTAACACAAACACAAGTCCACAGAGAGTGCTGTAGTGCTCGTGGTGTAAATACAGTTATTCGTGAACAGTGGTGCAGTGATGTCCGGGTAAGTGCTGGCCTTTGGCGACAGCTCCGGATCGTCCTAATAACAAACAAACAATTTTTTACACATGACAAACAAACAAAACACTCACGATAACAATACGAGTTTTCCTTCCGGTTCAGCATTAACCATTCAAAGGAACAGATCACTTCGCTACATCCCCTTTTGTACCGTCAATCAAGACCCCTTGGTTAACGAGTGCAACCGCTCCTCCAATCCGCGGCTGCCACATCGTTTCCCTTCCGGGTCGATGATTTAGTGTACCGTAGCTCTGCCCCCTTTCTAGATGGCCAACTTCCGTCTAACCCTGGGAATGAATTGTTTGGCCACCCAGTCCAGGGCACTCTGCTCCCTTTACACAGCGCCCTCACGGGTCGGGAGGGAGATTTATCACCAAGAATCATTCTGTCTGTCACAGGGACACATGATAATAAGAGGTCATAGTGCAAACAAGAGGTAAAACATGGATTTTAAAACTTTGACTAGCACTCCTTAAACCCAGTAGGTCACCTGAAGCCACTTTCAGCTGCACACTCTACAGTATGTGGCTAAATAGTTTCAAGGGGTTCAACACTGACATCCACGTTTGTCACAAATCCTACAGGGATGTAACATTATAAGATGAACAGCGTGGTGGTATTTGTGAATGTGGATTGTCTCTGTCACAAATTGACTGACACAACTGCATGCTGGAGTCCAGTTGGCTACTGTTTATTGTGTATACAAAATTTGCATCCCATAAATTATCCTGTCAAGAAACAGACATTTAATCAAACCCATTTTTTTTTCTTAGTTGTATAATTGTGCAGAAACAGAATATAAGGTTAGAGTCTGTGGTGTGTAGTGACAGCATGTTGCTTTTGATGAGCTCTGGCTGCCAGTGATGATGGATGATGTACAACTGGTTTTAAAATCTCAATTCAGTCCCGTAGAATGCTTTATAAATTCCATTACAACCACTGATCTCATTTGATCTTGACTTGAACATGACTTAAAGCTCCATTCCCCTGTTGTTGATTGACAGCCCACAGGAGGTCCCAGTTATTTATGAAGGCCAATACAATTTGGGAAAGCTATCTAAACCTACCAATTCTGCACACATGCACAGAAGCACAATAATGCATATGGGCCACTGGTAACTAGGGCGATTTTAATGTAACAAGAAATTTAGAGCAATTGATGACCATTCTACAGTGAAAATGACATCAGGGAAATTGTGAGGTTGACCCATAGTCATCACTTTTAAGACAGTTCTTGAGGACAGTCATTTTTTAATTACCGAGAAAAGAAAGCACCTGCCAACTGAGCTATCAAAGTCACAGAAAATCATGTTTAAGGGGTTAAAACTTTTAAACTGCCATCACTGAATACTAGAACCCCAGTCTTAAACAGCTGCAGATATCTCCCTTTCTACAATGTGCCTAGAGTTGGAGACCCGTTTGTGCCACAACCAGAATTGACTTATCCCTAATGCTTCTCCCATTGTTTTATCCCAGGGTAGATCGGACACCCTGAAACTCCATCTCCCTGGGTCCTTTTCCTCCCCTGGCCAGCAGCACAGGGTGGGGCTTCATCTGCTCCAATCACTGCACTACTTGGCTTTTCAGCCCCCGATGCCCCGCCCACCCCCGGTGGCCTCATGGTGAGGAGTAAACGGGACATAGCCTAGGCAAGGTCAGATATATGACTTAAAATCTTTCAAATGGTTACAGTGGCAATGTTATTTTATAGTGAGGTGATGCAATGACCATGTACATATAAAGTACTATATAGCAGCATGACATCCATCAATCTACCTTGTTTATTGATCAATCTATGTGAGTGAGTGGACCAGTGTCTAAATCACTGAATTAGTTAGCTGCAGTGTTTTGTTTTCTGCTGTGATTGTTGTTGTGCAGTTTTGGAATAAAATTTGAAGCAGTTGGTGAACCATTTTCATAAACCAGCAAATCCAAATGATCAATAACATGGGACAAATATGTTTAAATCAGCATAGTTTTCATACAGAGGAGTTTATTTTGACATCATTGTGTACAATTTGTAAAGCACATTTTCTAGCTGTTGATTAGTTGCCATAGTGGTTATCAAGAAGTGTACATTGTTCGTCTCAAACCAGCTGCAAACAGTTCTGTCACAATGAGTAGTGTATGCCTTGAATCCAGGGTAAGGTGTAACTTTAATTGGTAAGCTTGATATACTCAGATATGCACAGACTTTAAAGACGCTTCAAAGGAACAGTATTTCAAGTCCATGCATGTTCTGTACCGCTGGCTTAGTAACAGGTGCAGTTCTCCATGAAGCTGTCTCTGTACTCTAACTGTCATCAGTATTTAGCAACGCAGAGGCTGATTTTTCAGACCACATTATATTTTTCCACTCGGTTCGTTCAATGATCAATGAATTGATGTTGCGCTTTCCTGATCCGGGGGGGGGGGGGGGGCTAACCAGGTTTGTGTAGGAACACAATTCAAAATATCCATTCTGGAGAATTCCTATGCATTATTATGGTCAGTACAGTTTGTGCTCTACCTACAGTCAGTGTTTGAGTTACTGTTCACGTTGACACATTTCAGAGTGTTTAAGGGGCTAAACATATAAAAATCAACAAAGCTATCAGTCTCAAGAAAGTGAAGTCAAAAGTAAGGAAACACTTTTTGTTATGTTCTGCCAACTGCTCTTTACTACTGATACATTATCTCTTATCTGTAGTGATTTATTTGATCTATTACTTTGTATGCAGGTAAACATTTGTAGTGTGTTTTGTTTTTAACTAAGATATTGCAGTGTTGGTTGAATAGATTCTACTTAGCCTGTACCTTTCCTGATGCAGGCCAAGTACAATCTAAACTGAAAAAGCGTTGGAAAATAGGCCCATGCTTAACACCACCATACTTATATTTCCCTACATCATTCAATTGAAGATCTACTGACACCAGAGAGACCTAATACAGGTTGTAAAATTCCTGTACAAGCTCAAGTAGGTTCAAAGCACACTTTGCAACAGCCAGCCAGCACCAGATAATTTTGGTAATGATAGTTCTAATAACCAGAACTGGGTGCAGGACAAATCCCTTTGCCACAACTTTGACTAGGTTTTCCCAGACGAGGTCACAATATGTAATACAGGTGTGTTTTTGTAAATGGAGTCACACGTTGAAAGATGCAAGTTGAGGTAGACTTTAATATTATGCAAATTGCTGGTATCAGAGAGATATTCTCAATAAAATGTATTGACTTCATATTCAGAAAGAATAACAAACTCCAAGTACAGAGTAAAAGCAGAATGAGATCTTGGTAAAGCACAGGTAGGCATAGTAAATCACAGAAATGTATTATAAAAACCATGGTTTACTAAGGTAATGCATTGTTTCTGACTAAACATTGTAGCATGGGAATTACAGTGTGCATATGTACTATGCTAATTTAGCAAAAAGAGTGATGGCAATTACAATTCTAACAATCCTTTCCCTTTTGTTCTTGTAGCCCAGTCTAGGTGGAGTAATGTACTTGGGGCACCCCACTCCCTTTGCCTCCCCACTGCAGAGATACTACGCCAACGCCTCGTACAACATCAAGCTGTCTAGCCAGGCACCTCTCTCACCAAGCCGTCTAACTTCTAGCAGAAAAACCTGCTGAACTGTACCTAGTTCTGGAGAAAGCGAAAATGCCATTGATTTATAAGTTTATGTTAATGTGTAGTCATTAAGCTTGTTAAAAAAAAACACTGCTTTGTAGTTTTCCATATACTTAATGAAAAAATGACAAAAATAAAAGAAATGTGACATTTCGAAATCTAACATGAAATACTGTACTACTATTATGGCTTCCGGTAGACTTTTCCAGTATCATTTTGTAGTTTCTTTAATTACATGATGTTAAATAAAATATCTAAATTATGTTCTTCAGATCAGCTACATCTTTGTGAAGTACCGATCTCTTTTTGAGCACTTTAAATGCAAAATGATATAATTAAGGGTAAAAATGACATTTTCTTCTTAACACTTGAGTTCTGTTTTATGTCCCTGTCTTTATTATGAATGCTGCAGGTATCGCATGTTTCTAATGTTTAATTCATTTTTCTTATTTATCTAAATCCAATTATATGTTACGCTACACTAAAAAAATGACTGCTCCCTTATCTCTATTGTTTAATGCATTGTGTTGCATATTTCAAGGTGTTCTCTTCAATTAAAAGTAGAAAAAAAATAGGCGCAAACAACACAACAGTGCCTGAGTGGCCTTGGTTTGGTTCTAGTTTTTTTAATTGTTAATTTAATACCTTTTTTTGCAGCCTTGATAATTACATTGTTTTGTTTTAATGGAACTTTTTAATGTTTTTTTTTTTTTTCTTCTTAACGGTCTAATTGAATCTCTGGACAATGTTTACAAAGTCATGAGCAAAGACCTGTTGTTTTTTTGTGTGTGTTTTTAAATAAAGTTTGGTATTAATGAAACTTCTAGATTGTTGTTATCACTGTTTCAGCACTCATGGATTTGTTGAGGCATTCTATGAACAAGCAAAGTGCTATTTCTGTAATGAGGGCAGTGTGGAAATGACAACTGTGGTGATGCACCAGTTAATTGAAACAGTAATACATGATGATGATCATTGTATAATAAACAGATGCACAATTAATTTTGTGCTGTATTAAACATGCTGTTTCAGGATGGGTGCTTTGGTCCCCTTCTTTGCATTAGATTTTGTCTGTAACAGTGTTACATTATTACATTTTTTAGATGTATATATTCATCCTTCAGTGCATAGTGTGCAATCAATACTGGTACATTTTAGTGTTTATTATTGAAGACAATGTATTTGATAGGAATTTCCCAGTCATTAATCTTTGGCCGCTAGACAGTCCAATAGGCTAGTGGTCACAAAACTGAAACACACTGCAATCATATCTTACTTGAAGTACCCATGTTCTTCTCATACAAGTGACAAATGGATAAGAATGTTTAACTGTAGGCTCAGTGTAACAGAGGTTAAAATGTAAAACTCTACTTTTAAATCCGGACCATTTGAGTCTTGTACTTTGTTATTTTTTTAAAAGAAAGAATCTTGGATTCTATCACTAATTATGATATGTAAACCTTACATTATTTTGTGATATTTCTATATATTGTTTTTATATGAACGAAACAAAAAAAACTGACTTCTTGGTGATTGACTAAAATGGTTAAAAGTGCAAAGGTCTGGTCTGCAATGAATCAAGTTTTTCTGCCCTTGATTGTTTCAAGTAAGGTTGTGTTTTTGATTCGCTCTGTATGTATTTTGTGTTTATTTAATATTATTTAACATAAATGTCATGATTTTAGATAAATACATGTATTTAGATTAATATATGCATGATTTTACACTACACTATATATATATATATATATATATATATATATATATATATATATATATATATATATATAGTGTAAAAGTATGTAAAGATTTGTACTTGTATTAATATATTTTGATTTAAACTGAGTAGCATGTGTGATAGACTAGCTTTTTTTTACACAGGTTTTATTAAGAGCTTTGAATGTAAGTATTAGAACCATGAAGAGATATGTTGCATTATGATATTCTACGGATATTCCTTGGTACCTACATGCCTTATATATCGCAGCTATATAGAATAAATAATCCTGAATAAATAATTGATTGGGACTCCAAATTGGTTTATTTTAAAAACATTGGACAACATTTTTCGTGCACAACTACTGCCATCCAGAGGTCATCTTGATAAATGGTTCTTACCAGGAAATAAAACCAAACCAAACCTTTATTTTTTATTTATTTTTTTTTTTTACTATTTCTGCGCGTCCACAGATTTTGTACAGCTTTATTCTGTGTCAGAGAGAGAGAGAGAGAATAGGTGTACAGTAATTCTAAAAGATGAAAGCTTTATCAATAACATCCAGGGACTGAGTTCCTCAGCATTCGGGCTGAAGAGCACAGCCCCAGAGTTTGTAAATAGTATTAAAGATATAGATGTGATTTTTCTACAGGAAGCATGGTACAGGGCAGACATGTCCACTCACTGTCCCTCAGGCTACTGGGAGATCATAGTGCTGTCCCTGAAACACAGCACAGTCAGGCACAGCAGACACTCTGGGGGGATAATAAGTTGGTACAAAGCAGAGCTCACCAATTCTGTACAGCACATAAAAAAACAGTCACACATGTGGCTAACAATTAGCAGAGATGTTGTCGCAGGTCAAAATGAGATCTTCCTATGTGCAGTATATAGTCCCCCCTCAGAATCCCCATACTATGACGAGGAAATGTTTTAAGAACATAAGAACATAAGAAAGTTTACAAACGAGAGGAGGCCATTCAGCCCATCTTGCTTGTTTGGTTGTTAGTAGCTTATTGATCCCAAAATCTCATCAAGCAGCTTCTTGAAGGATCCCAGGGTGTCAGCTTCAACAACATTACTGGGGAGTTGGTTCCAGACCCTCATAATTCTCTGTGTAAAAAAGTGCCTCCTATTTTCTGTTCTGAATGCCCCTTTATCTAATTTCCATTTGTGACCCCTGGTCCTTGTTTCTTTTTTCAGGTCGAAAAAGTCCCCTGGGTCGACATTGTCTTTACCTTTTAGGATTTTGAATGTTTGAATCAGATCGCCGCGTAGTCTTCTTTGTTCAAGACTGAATGGATTCAATTCTTTTAACCTGTCTGCATACGACATGCCTTTTAAACCCGGGATAATTCTGGTTGCTCTTCTTTGCACTCTTTCTAGAGCATCAATATCCTTTTTGTAATGAGGTGACCAGAACTGAACACAGTATTCTAGGTGAGGTCTTACTAATGCATTGTAAAGTTTTAACATTACTTCCCTTGATTTAAATTCAACACTTCTCACAATATATCCGAGCATCTTGTTGGCCTTTTTTATAGCTTCCCCACATTGTCTAGATGAAGACATTTCTGAGTCAACATAAACTCAAATTGAAAACACAAATTAGAATGCTATCGGGCCCTAAAAAGACACTACACCCTGGCTGAATACCTGACCAAGGTGAAAGACAGTAAACAGAGACAGACTTTAACAAAGTACAAGCTCAGTGAACACAGCCTGGCCATCGAGAAGGGCCGACACAGGCAGACATGGCTGCCCAAAGAGGACAGGCTGTGTGATCACTGTCAGCACAATCAGGTTGAGACAGAGATACACTTTTTACTGCAGTGCACAAAATATAATAAAATAAGAGAAGCCTTCTTCCCGAAAATAAAACATCTCTGCACAGAATTCCCAGACCTGCCAGAACCAGAAAAACTCCCCATCCTCCTCGGAGACCAGACAAGCTGTATAGAAGTGGCAGCCCAGTACACATGCGCCTGTCACAGCCTGAGGGACAGAGCGTGAACACTAAGGCTCCTCACACAGGGAGGTAGGAGAAAATAATATAAATGACTGTTGTCATCATTATTATTGTTGTGGTTTGTTTATATATACTGTTACTTTTGTTTTACTTGCTTTTTGTTATAATATTTACTTGTTAACATGTTTTAAATGTTAATGTTTTATGTAAAAGATGAAAATTTGTCATCATTGCTTTGGCAATACTATGTATTAGTCATGCCAATAAAGCAATTTGAATTTGAATTTGAATTTGAATTTGAGAGAGAGAGAGAGAGAGAGAGAGAGAGAGAGAGAGAGAGAGAGAGAATGTGTGCATGCATTTCTAATTGTCAATCCCTGAATCAACAGTTTATGAGAAATCCTTTGTATATTCTAGTTTTCATTCATCTGTTGAGAAGTGATAATTAAGGTATAAATATACAAATGCTATTTATATGAATATGAAACTGTATATTATATTAACCACCTTGTAGGTTGAGCATTGTGAAATATGTGTGCATGTGTTGAAAAACTATAAAAGCAGTAAACAGTACATCACTATAGTTAGAACAAACACACATAGCAAAAACAAGTACATTAGTTGTTTAACTATAACATTGTTTTGGGAGCCCTAATAGCAAAAAAAAAAACTGAATGGTAAATGGAAAGGTATGCTGACCAAAAAACAAACAAACAAACAAACAAAAACAGTTCAGGAACATAAATAGCCAAGTTGAAGGGATTTTAACCATCAATGTTACCCAATACTCTATACTATAAGGGCGTCTGCTAAGAAATGAATAATAATAATAATAATAATAATAATACTGCATAGCCTTTTGTGCTGGTCTCTAGAACTTGTTACATTAGCCACCAAGGGGCGCATAAGCCTGTTGAAATTTTGACCACTTGTTTAAGGACAACCAGACTGAAAGAAATGTGTTATTTAGCTCAGATAAATCCCTATTTAATTTACTACGTGTCAGGTGAAGAAGAAGTTGAAAATGTATATATTTTTTGAAAATGTCTTCATAGAAACAACAATGATACCATTTTAACAACTGGAATGATGGCAATACCCTAGAGTTCTCTTAACAATTCTTACCTCATGAAAGTAATAAAAGAAAAGTTGCTTGTATATATTTACATCATATACCATCAGCAAAGCCTTAAAGAGTAGGTGTGAGAAGCTGACATTTTGTATAAACAAACTTTGACATTCTTTATCTGTTCTTACTGCATTGGTATGATACTGTATGCAAAACAAAGGTACTTGATGTGCAGGGCAGCATTACATATCTGGTTGCAGAAAGTCCCACAGAACAGCATCAATCTGTGTTTATATGGTGTAGTTGAGAAAGTAATATCAATCTACACCAGCCAGCAACAGCTGGGACAGAGGCAGAGCACCTTATTCTGGAAAATAGATGAGTAACTGAAGTCATAAACGATCCTCCATGAACCCTTCATTGCGCCTGAAACCAGGAGTGTGTTCAATATGCAAAGCACTCCAGAGCGTTACGTAGGGCTTTCTATTGACCGACCTGCACGCCGAGAGCGCTTAACATTAGGTAACATTCTGACAAGCTTACTCGATGGGCGTTTCAAAATGGCAGAGGTGCAATACTAGTGCGGTGACTGTAGTGTAATTTCCCCACATATTGGACTTTTTGACCAATATATCTGTGTGCATTCTTTTTCGTAAAAAAATAAAATATGATGCTTCAACCAATTAGTTAATGAAAGATTGTTTTTTTTTTTTTTTTTTTTTTTTTTTTTTAACAACAGCAGATTAGCAAACCTTATTTAACTGATTAAAAACAGTACTGAAATTCTTCATGAGTTAACACTTTGCAAAAGGGTTTCAGGATTACATACAATTTACTAAGCCTGACAATGACATGATTTCGCCTCAAAGACACTGCTAAGATTAAATGTCTTTGAGCTTAAGGTCCATATTTGGATGCAAAGCGAATTAACATTTGGAGTTGCATTTAATTTTGCTGTAAACACCTTGATAAAATAATACTAAGTAGTTTCTGATGCAGTTCTTAATACAACTGGATTTAATTTATCAACATGCTCTATTATGGACCTCTTTGCATTATATTGTTTTATCTATGCAAGCTTTCAGCTTACATATTGTTTTTATATGTATTATTGTATGAGCATGCAATAACTTTCTATAGCATCATTTGTGTGTGCACACTGCTGTTTTTTTTTTTGTAGTTTTTTTTTGTAGTTTTAGGCACCCTAGTTGCTTAGTGATATTGATAAGGACAATAAATTGCCCTTGGGAGTAACACCAGAGGGATTAATACAGATTTAAAGTACTAAGGTTTGCAATATAAATAAATTATACATTATTGCACTAATGACTGGTTTCACAGACACTGAATAGCAAAAGTAGTGGGTTACCTTAAAGTAAAATTAGGTAGACCAAGATTAGTGCTAATTAGGGTGTGTGAAACCAGCCAAGTTTTTTAAAAGAAACATGCCTAAATACAAGCTTGGGTAAACTAGACAAGTAATTGGCAGATGGGATTTGTAAATTACCGGTAACATGGAAGAATTGGCACTCATTCATTCATTGAAAAAAGTGTGTTGTGCTGTAGGTTACATTAGACTTGGTTTAAACTCATGTAACACCAGCACATATATTCCAGTATATATTTTTCTACATATCGGTCACTAATGTATTATATTTAAGGTTCTCTGGATTATGTTTGCTCAGTTCAAATTTCTCTATAAAAAATAATATTTGGCTTGCTTGGACGTAACTGTTCTACCAGAAACCATTCTTCCTTTGGGTGAACTAATTTTGTTTGAGGTTTCAATTAATATAGCATGAGGTTCTGTTGAGGGACATCAACCCAAGTACCATTTGAGTGACATACCAAGATGAAACTGAATTCTGTGTTCCACAGACATCTTGTTACAAAGCCTTTCTTGCGTAAATTATTTAAATGATACACATCTGTTCCTCTCCTCTCTGATAACAATGCTAATCTATTCTGATAGTGCTAATGTCAAAATCACAGAAGCATCAATTCTTGTTTAATTGAGTTTTGTTCAATTGAGTTCTCAAGCATATGTTAAAATGTACACATTTAAATTTGAGTCTGTGAGATTTTGATTTGAAAAAGCAGCCTGGTGGTGGGGTTGGCATGTGTTTTTGAAAATGTTAAACTTTTAGGAATGCAGAAAAAAATGATTGGCGTAGTGGTGTATTGTTAAGAAAATAAAACATTATGTTAAAAATGTCCTTCAGGAACCACTGATACATACACAATCCTTTCACTGTTGACATCGACTACTTTAAACTCCAAGCACAGCAAAAATAAATGTAAAACTAAATTGCATTTCCCTTCTGCATTCTCTAAAGAATGTTGTCCCTGTGTATACTAGCCAGTTTTAGAACAGATATAGTTTTCACTTTTCTTTTATTCTTTTTTTTGGGCCACTACAGTTTTGAACTATATACTTTATATAGCTTCACTGTTATTTGCTTCCCATATGATTATGCTGCTAACCTTTTCATTTCTATGTTGAGAGAGCACTGGGGGCCTGCAGTAACAGCGGATGAACATTGAAAAGATGCTCCTCTATGATCTTGTACCTTAAGACATATTTCAACAGTTATGCAAATGTGTAAGAAATGATTCGACCTTAAGCTAATTAAGTGTGTTTTAAATAGATTTTATTTTAAATTACTATAAACCAACTCTTTTCTTTCCTTTTGTACAATACCTACAATAGTTTCCTTTTATAACTGAAAGGTGATCTAAAAGGTAATGTATAGCTTGAATGTATTTGAAAATCCTTGCTGTAAATTCCTGCTTTGCAAATTGGGAACTAATGTCAGTCAGTAAGTCAGGGCAAAATATCAACACAACAACCAGTATAAATGATGTTTAAAACTTATGACATCACAGTATAACACAGTGGAAGGTTCTAACACAACCCCAGTATGGAATATACAGTAGATGATTGGAAACGTCACTTGTTCCAGTAAATATACTGCACTGACATAATCTCTCAACCCAGGAAGAACACTACAATAGGAAGGGATGAGTGACAAACTTAACAAAACGTATTTGATGCTGCCTTTGAATGGATATACATTGTAGCACGTATTGTGTTGCATTCACTCAACAGTTTGTCAGTCTTGTTATTAGGTTTATTATAATATTTTATAAATAAAAAAAAATACATTTTCCCAAGTGGGAAATAAAGTGGACTCAAGCTAGTTAAGGCAGATTTCATGCCCGGACAAGTTACATTCCTATTAGTCAATATTATTTATTTAATTTGATTGTTGTATGTGACTGTGACTGTCTAGACAAATGCAATTAAAAACAAAACAAAAAAAAAACCCAAACAAACAGCAGTGCAATAAACACGACGTTCGTGGAGAGACTGCGCTTTGGCAACATTGTTATTATATTGCTACACACTATCACACAGGTTCCAGCAACAAACACGCCACAAGGAGGAATCTTGGGTTACAATCAAGGTGCTCTGTCACGCTGAAACGTCATCATACCTTGAGCAATTTAGCCTAATTGACAGGGAAGCGCCAATCAGGCACTTGCTCGTCAGTGACGTCGGGTTAAACATATTCCGAGTATTTATAGAGCCTATTTAAGGCCGTGTGTTGCTCCTGAGCTGTTTAGATAGATTGAAGTCTTGTAAAGGTCGTGGTGTTGTGTTATACGTGAATTAAGCATTGTATGGTTTTAATGAATTCTTAATAATCTTGGTACCACAGGTAGACACATAACTAGTTTGAAACACCATATTATGTGTATTAATTTACATGGTAATCTTACTAAGGAGTTAACTCAAGCAGTGACGAGGGCAGGGTATATATATAGAGGTTTAGACCCCAGTATTAATTATTCGTTTTTTATTTCTTACTGCCACAGACATGTCGTTTGAATAGTTCAACAACCAAATACATGTAATTTGATGGCCTATTTTTAGTTTGCATTCCTCAATTAGGTAGGTAGTCGCTAGTGACGCCCACTACTCCTTTGTGCTACAGCAAAGCATCGCAGTGCTCGTTCTCTCTGAGGCTTAAGTTATAAGCATAGCCTCATTTGTTTATTTATCTTTTAAACACTTCCAGGTCCTAAATCACGCTAGGGCTTTCTGAGGCACATTTTCGAAAATACACTGACGAGGAGGAAGCAGGGGGAAATCAAACAAAACTGGGTTTCCCCAGATTTGTACTACTTTGCTTTCTGGGTAAGTGTTTCAAGTTAGCTTTCCGATATGCAGTATCCGCCCAGTTTTTTTTTTTTTTTTTTTTTTTTTTTTTTGAGGGCCGTACATCAGCCTTGCAGTAATCCGGCCGAGCAAGGATCAAAAAAGTTTCATTGATAACAGAACCTGCAAATTACTGCATTGTAATATACAACAAACCCGGACTATAATGCGCTTTAGAAGGGCAGCTGTATTCTAAGGATGTGGATGTATTTACGGAAAGAATTGCTGTAGCAACTTAAACGGGCTTGTTTTTGACAGTTTGGACGTGGAATCCCTAAGCAAAAGGTAAAACAAAATAAAATCAAAAAAAGAGGTAGCACTTGTTATTTTATTGATTTAATTTGAATGCGCACACACTGTGACTGCAAGAACTGTGCTTACTTTACTAGCCTGTTTATATTGCAATTGAAATATGTTTAATAATATGTATCGCGTGTATGTACTACGATCGAGTTAAAAAAAAAAAAAAATACACAACGCCCATGGAGTTTGTTTCTCGGTAGCTCCGCAATGCAGATCTATGCGGTGTGTATGTGAGATTGTGCTACTAGATATTTAAAACAATGCAGCTGGTATTTAAAACGCTGGGCGCTTTGAATGAAGTGGCTGGTTTTCCAATCAAAATGTATTTTCTTATTGTCATTTTACTGTGAACCCCTAATGGGATATTAGTAGAAGGATCCTAAATTGGCCTACTATCTATGTGGACCTTTTACTTTACTAGTATATTTGACACTCAAATGCCATTATTTTGCAAAGCAGGTAGTAGTATTTTTTACAAGTCATTAAACTTGTTGGGGCGAATGCATTTATATAAACTAAGAGCATTAAAACTTGCCTTGTTTAATTTCCTGAGACCAATGCATTACAGGCTACCATTCTGAAAATAGGAGAGGATACTGCTTGAAATGCCCCAGACAAAACAAAAAAAAACTGGTTGGAGGAATCGGTGATTTATCGAAGGTTAGTTACAGCCACTTGCCACGCTTTCCATTTTGTGACTTTTTTGTCATGTTTATGATACATTGTACACACTAGATGACGTTATGTTAAATGTCCTCGATACTATAGGAGGAACATATCGGTATATGTAGCGAAATTGAGGTTAATAGTCTTCAGCTATGGTCAAACCAGTATAGAATTAGCGAATTTTGCTTAAAGTCCAGTGAAACCGGCTGAAAAATGTTACTTTAAGATAATTACATACTGCTTTGTAGTTTTCCATATATAGTACTTAACGAAAAACTGACACATGTGACGTTTCGAAATCTAACATGAAATATTGTACTTTTATTGCTTCCGGTACACTTTTGCGATATAATTTTGTAGTTTATTTGATTACGTGACGATTTATAAAATATCAATTATGTCTATATAGTGTTGCGTATTTCGTTTTTCTTTTTTTATTATTCGTCTCAATCGTAAAATTCTAGGTGATGCAAAACGTTTGGCCATAACTGTAGATTTGCTAGTATTTTGTTTGTGTCCAACTATATATATATATATATATATATATATATATATATATATATATATATAATATTATTTATTGTTATTGTTGTTATTATTATTATTATTTAGGAGAAGTTGGTTCTATAAAACAGAACACTTCCACAATGCTAATCGGGTGTAGGGCCGGGAGCATTTGCTGATAGGACACAGATTGAAAGTCTTTTCTAGAATGATAGTAATGTAGGTATGCAACTTTTATATATTGCAGGTTTATGTCAGGGACCAGATCCTTACTTTTTTGTTTTTCTCCAACCCCTGTATACACAAACATGATTTTAAAACCTTGATTGCACAAGGCTATTTTTCATATAAATCAGAGGCAGATTTCAATCTACAGGTTTTTTTCTTTTTCCTTAATTGTTAAGAATGCTTTGGCTTTTATAGTTGAATTGTTAGTCATGGTCTTTCAGGTATGTGGAGCAAGCAGCTGTATTTTAGTAGTTGGGTGCTAAGGTTCTCTAGACTTCATTCAAACAGTGAGGCACAGTCTACTGATTTTACAGTATTGCGTTGATAGTACTTAACGAGTTACAGCCACTTGCCACGCTTTCGAGTGAAGGGAATGAAGCCCCAGTGGGGAGAATGAAATGAATATGTGGAATGCAAAACAAAAAGGTAATTTTTTAAAAAAGTCTGTCCCATTCAAACACCACAGTATTAAATTGATTAAAACTTTACATGCTTTTTTTTATTACATATGTATCTAAATACATTAACCCATTGTATAGCTCTGTAATCAGGGAAATATATTTTTATATTATGCCTTATAACCAGTTCTACAGTATAAAGGGACAACTTATAACCAATTGGCATTGTATTTACTATCCTAATTTATACTGTATGTTAATTGTTACTGTGGCATTATTTTGTAGTTCCAAAATAGATGAACTAGTGTTTATACCATTTTATTTTTGTGTTATAATATGCTAATGAAATTAGGTTACACATTATTTAAACACTATAGTGTAACCTAATAACTCCCCACTAGGGATGCATATCCCATACATGTATGTTGCACAGTTCTTCTACTGTGTTTAGAAAGTATCTGATGTGACATGGTTGACCTTCTGTACACATTTCTGACACATTACTGAATGTGTCAGAATCCGAGGATATGAGGAGGTGTCTGTCTATGTAGCTACATATGTCACTGTTTCATTTTGGTTAAGCTAGTTTTGATTTCCTGTTGTGCCTTTTTCATATTTTATCCTTTAAGCTGCCAGCTTCTTTCTAGCTGTATTTAATTTTTAGGACAAACTGTTTGTTTTTTCGAATGATGTACATCTAGTCTGTGCTATATTATATTCTCTTGTGCTTGTAAATTCCTAGAATGTCACTGATGATTAAATGAAAAAGTAAAATGTTCATGTCCTGTGTAGCCGAGCTATCTTGGTTTCGATACTGTACTGTACACAACCACCTACAAAGACACATTTATTTGTGTACTATGTGTATAGAACTGTTAAAAAAATAAAAATAAAGAAAGAAATGAAAAAATACTGGTTCCAGAGGTGTACTAGCTATGTACGAATAGGTATTGGGGGATTGCATCTATTAAATGCAAGAAAATGTAAGAGTAAGCTTTGGTAAGCATGTTGTAATAATATTGCTTCTTACCTCGTATGATGAACTCCACACACAGAGTGAATTCCCAGTCTCCATGTCGCTTGGGTCAGGAGAAAAGCCAATCTCTTTCCCAGAGATCCTTTTCTCTTTATAGGGCACACATAAAATCTGACTTGCTAGAATTTTTCTTTGCTCATATTTTGAAAGACTGATGAAAATAAGGTAGATTACATGTCTCATTTTTACATTTTGCAAAAAAATGAAGAAAAACAAAGTAGTTGCCAAATGTGTCCCCTAGCTCAAAAAGGGTTCTGTACCTCAGGTTGGAGGTATAGTTGTATATGTATGTAAACTAGCAATAAAACAGAACACAACACTTTCAGTGCATATCCTCCTAACAGGCTCAAACACTGGGAAATGTTCAAAGCCATCACACCTCATCTCAGTGGTAGGTCTAGCACACCCAGGGGCTTGCTGGCTCCCTGCATTCACAGGGGCACATAAGAGCGACTGACACCCAGGTTTCTTTACTGAAATAGCACCATAGCAAATCAAGTTTATTCATAGAACTGCAATATATATATATATATATAAAATCATAAAATGTCTAATTTTTTTCCCTTTCCTCTTCTCTCTAGCACTGCTAGTTATTCCTGGTGGCTATCGGTCTTTTCATACACATTCCTTCTGTGTGTTCACTGTGTGGTTCTCCTCTTTCACCATCTTGTGGTAGAAAGGTCTGTCTTATGAGTGTTGACATGTCAGACACACCGATTCAAAGGGCAAAGGCTCCTTCTCCCCCAGTTCTGTGTTTTGAAAAATCACGCACTTCATCAGCTAAACTGTCAACTAAAAGACAAATGTAGCTCCACCCGGTCTCCCCCAAGGAAGAGAACGAATAAATCCATTCATTCCCACGGCAGCAGAGAGAGATACAGCAGCCATTACCGAGACCCCTACCTGTACCTCTACAAGAGGTAACACCGGTGGCTGACACAGATGCAGCAGCTTGGAGTGCGCAAGACCAATACTACTGTGCTGACACACGCAGTATGGGAGAGGATGATGACGGGTCAGTAACTGGAGGTGGTGTTTCAATGGTATACACTAATGCAGAGGCGGTTTTGAGAATGATATGCTTCTCTCTCAACGCCAATACCCAGACTTCAGTTAAGATGATTTCCTGAGCATCTTAGATGCAAAGGATAAACAAGCGTTCAAGGTTTTCCCTTCCATGAGGCAGTCTGGAGGCCCGTTGAGGCTTTATGGAAAAAAACCTGCATGTGCTGCATCATATCTACACAGAGTAGATATATTCTATAGAATACCTACTGGACACAAAGAACATCTTTTTAAGCAGCCCAAAATAGATACCATAATGTCTACACCAACCACCAGTGCATCTTCCAAATTCTCTACACCAGTGGGTGCAAACAGGAAAATTGATACCTTCTTGAAGAAGGACTACGCTGCCTCCACTTGCAATATGCGCATCAACAGTTATTAAATCCGCGCAGCCAAATATCAACACAAATTATGGAGCAAGGTGTCTGATGCCTTACAGACTCCTCCTCCAGAGAACATCAAACTCGCCATGCAACTTGCAGAAGAGGGAAACAATACTGCAAAAATTCTGCTGCAGGCAGTATGCTAGGGCTGTAGCAAGTGTTCTCTGCAAGATGAGTTCTTCACATGAAGACGTCCTCCTTAACTCTTGACACACAATCCAAGATCATGGAGTTACCATTTCAAGGAGACTTACTATTTGGCACTGACCTCAAGGATTACCTAACAGAGATGAAGGAGGCAAGGCAAGCCATTAGATCCTGCTCAACAACAGGCGGAGACATACCCCCTAATAGGTAAAGGTTTTTCAGGCATCAGCCAACACAATCAACCCTTGGAGGACAGAGCAGGTTCCAAAGGGGACAAGGCTCCACGCCATACGGATCCTTCCGTGGCTTTGCCAGAGGTAGAGGCAGACCCTCTGCATTCTCCTGACATTTTCCTGGTCAGCAACCGGTGTCGGTCCACCCCTCACTTCTGCCAGTAGGGGCAAGAGTTTCATATTTCCTCATCTTCGCAGAGGCAGGGTCACTACTCCAGGTATTTCTTAATACTCAAAAAGAACGGGAAGTTAAGACTCATTTTAGACCTCGGAGGCCTGAACAAATACGTCTTAATAGAAAAGTTAAAAATTGTATTTTTGGACACTGTCATAAAAGCAGTTCAACCCGGAGACTGGATGGTCTCTATAGACCTCAAGGATGCCTATTTTCATCCTCCCATACACAACAATTTCAGGAAATACCTTTGGTTTGCCATCAAGTATGGTGTGTACCAATTCAAGGTGCTTCCCTTTGGGATCTCCACAGCCCCCAGAGTGTTCACCAAGGTGATGGTAGAAGTCACTTCACATCTACGAAACAAGGGCATCCACGTTTACCCCTACATTGACGACTGGTTGATAAGAGCCCTATCCAGGGAAAGGGCATTATAACACAGAGACACAGATCTTCAGCTGTTTCAGGACCTGGGCTTGTTAGTAACCAGGGAAAAATCCTCGCTCTCCCCAGCACAGTCTTTTGTGTTTTAGGGCCTATTTCAACACAATATAAGGGAAGGTGTATCTCACAGAGGAGAGAGTGACCACCATTCGACAGTTGGCAGGTCATTTCAACATGGGAGCCAGGCTAACGGCACATTTTTTTCAACATTTTCTGGGGCACATGGCAGCAGCAGTTTCCCTGGTAAGAGACGCAAAATTACACGTGAGACACATCATTGTCTCCTTCATGGAACCCAACTCTTCCAACCTCTCGTCGCATCAAGGTGTTTCTGGAAGCGGCAACAGAAGCAAGATCCTCACCTCGAGTAACAGGCAGGCTACAGCTGTCTCAACAACATCCGACACTCCGCCTGTATACAGACGCCTCCCTACTAGGGTGGGGAGCACACCTAAAGGAAGCACAAGTACAGGGAACCTGGTCACCAAGATAAAGAAATCTCCACATAAACCATCTGGAGCTTTTAGCTATCTTCCTGGCACTGAAACACTTTGCACCAGTTTTAAGACAGGAACACGTGCTAGTTCTTACCAACAACACCACGTCAGTAAAATACATAAATCACCAGGGAGGCACAAAGTCGTGGGAACTGTGCCTCCTGGCCTTAAAGATCTGGAATTGGTGCAGGACACAGGACATCCACATACAGATGGCTTACATACCCGGACATTTCAAGACATTTGCAATGCAGCCACGTGGGCCTCCTCCGAGACTTTTACAAAACACTACAACTTAAATGTCTCTTCTTCTCAGCCAATTTTTGCTCACTCCATGTTATCTGTGGCTTCGGGCACTACTATCTAACCTACCACCCCTTTCCTATTTCCTATGGTAGGGTTCACTATGTGTGTGGAGTTCATCATACGAGGTAAGAAGACGAAGATTACCTGTAATATGGTTTCTTTGTAGAATGATGAACTCCACACACCTATATCCCACCCTCCTGCCCCCTTTTCTTTGTTTCACTTTGGGTAGTTGGTTTGGAAATTTGGATATAGATACTCCAGGAAGGGGAGACTTTATAGAGGAGGGACATTACTTGGTGCCAAGAAAGGATTATATAAAGGATCTCTGGGAAAGAGATCAGATTTTCTCCTGACCCAAGCAACATGGAGACTGGGAGTTCACTCTGTGTGTGGAGTTCATCATTCTACAAAGAAACCATATTACAGGTAATTTTTGTCTTCATAATACCTGTGAGTGAGGTATTGTACTGTACAATGAAGAAATCATCTTCAGGGGTTTACTGAAATGTTCTCTCTATTTTTTTTTTTTTTCATCTGAGCCAAGTGAACAAATTATTTCCTGGTGTGGCGCAGTGGGATATGCATTGTTTACTGTAATACAGTATGTACTATCAGGTTACTCATACACTTCATCTGTGGTATCGTCACTTACCATATGTCATCAAGGTAGTTAAAGGTGATTGATTTCGGCAGCTCACATGATCGACTGTATTTTACTGATGCAATAAAACCAACAACAAAAGGCTCATTTTACTAAAACAGTGTAAAGCAACGTTTGATTTACATGGAGGAGCTGTAATAACAGAATCCTCCTATTGATATGCAGTCCGTTTGAGAGCAGCGCACACAGGAACTCTGGAATTTAGATGTTCCTGTGTTTTTACAAGTTTATTGATGTCTGTGCAAAAGTGAATAAGATACCAGCTGTACTGCCTTTTTTTACCCTGTGCTCTGGAATCTGTCTTCACAACATTTCACAGGTAAAAATTAGAAACTGGAAAAAGAGTAAACATTCAAACACTCTGAGTAACCCTTTACTGTATACCTTTTATTTACCCTGTTTTTATATGTTCATGGCCTGAAAATATTAAATCACATGGCAAGCGCTTACGGGTGGTATTGTTTAATATACTACCTCATTCACTTTATCAATTTAGTAAATATAAAGTAATGCTGCTGTACAGCATTGATTTTTTTTTTTCTTTCTAGTTTTAAAGGAGTTAAATGGATGTTTCTTTTGTGTGGTTTCAAATGAAATCCGTTTTGCTTAAGGCAATCTTTAAGGCTAAATTAATGTAGAGTCCTATTTCGAGTAAGTAGTCTGTGCAAGATGGGGTTGGGCAAGATGGGTATTGCTGGACAGTAAAACTGCTCAGTCTGGCTTGTGAAGGGAAAGTTTGTTGTTGGGTATATATATATATATATAATATAATATATATATATATATATATATATATATATATATATATATATATATATATACACACATTTCTGTACTACACAAGTACTTATTTTAAACCCTGCTTGCATGATCTGTTAATTTAATGAACATTTTGTTTATACCTGTATATCCTATATATACATATACACATAAAGCAGCATTCTTTTTCCACAGTGATTTACAATAATCAAAAGATTTAAGATCATGTTTTTACACTATAGGAATTGGCTTGTTTCAGGCTTCACTTGGTATTGGAGCTTTCTGTATGTATCATGTAATTGTTGGTTTAAAACAGAAAGCAAATCCTTAACCTTACAGTTGGCCTATTTTTGATGTGCTGTTTAGAAATACAATTTTAGGGACTTTTCTGGAGGTACTGTATTGGGTTTTCTATATTCAAAATCACGCTCCCAGACTTAGGCAGTATAGAGGACATAGAGGTAAATATTTTGAGAAAGGAGCACCATTCATATTGTATGCTGTTTCAATTTGGAAATCACATAGGGAAGCTCTTTGGTAAACATAACCTTGTTTTTGTAATTCAGAGGTAAAATTAAAGCACGTTTCCCACGTTAACACAGAAATGTCGAACTGAACTGGGATTCACAACCAGGGTTGTCTTGATTTGTCAAGAGCTCTTATAGACCACTGGAACAAGGTCAGTTTTACACAAAATTCACTGTTACTTTTAATGAAGTGCCTTCTAAAAGTCAATTAAACCTGAGATATTAGGCCCCCATTATTTTCTATTAAAAGCATAGGCGATCGTTCTGCTGGAAGTATGCCAACAATATGAAGGATTTGTGTGAACTAGGGTTGGAATGCGAAAACCCCTTTGTAATGATTACTGTACATTGTTTATCCTGCATGATGAAAATTAGTGTTAGCAGACTTAACTGGGATCAACGAAATGTACCCCCCACCATTGTGGATGAGTGTTTTATCCCTTAGTGGAGGACTGGCTCATTCCAGATAGTAGACAGATGAATAATTGGGTAGGCCTCCCACTTGTCAAGGGTGGAGGATAAAAACAGTGTGGTGAAAGAGCCACTTCTATGTTCCTGTACATAAAGGTAGTACTGTGAGGCAGATGTGGTCTTTTGAAAGTTAGCAAGCCGCTTTTCTTTATACAAGTGATTGATAATAACCAGGAAAGACTTTTTTTATATTTCAACTGTCGATTTCATGGAATTAATTAGTCATTTGTTGTGTAAAAGAACAATCTAAAACTTTGTTTAACCAAGGGACTTGGAGCCATTGTGAATGAGTTGCCTTTTGTATAAAAGGGTGCAATATATAGTAGCCTACAATACTGAATTGTTAGTGAACTGGGTTCAGGCTACTTTCTGAACAAACTAGTTTAGAAGATATTTCTAAATATATTTGAAGATATTTTACAGTAAGTAATCCACACTAGAAATTGTGTTGGTCAACTTGCAGTTATTTTGGGTTCTGAGGCTTTTGGAGTATGTTTTCGTAATCCAATATCTAAACATTCAAATAACACATTTACACTTTACAAGCTTCCAAACTACTTTCAGAAGAAATTAGCCAATTACACATGTTAAATGCAGAATAAAAATGGCAGAAAATACATAAAAATAAAGAAATAACAAAGTTGTTCAGTATTTAATACTTTGCTGCTATATTATGCAACGTTAATTGTTTGTGGTTAATTGGGGAGGGGTGGCTGCTTCTCTGTTCCAGGTTATTGTAAAGGGACAGGGTAAAAACAGACTCAAAGTTGTTGTTTCTAGTGCCTGTTCAAGTAGAAACTCGCACTAAACTAATCTTAATCATGTGATGTGATCATTGCTGTACTATTCCACTACTTTAGGGGCATTCCAGAATTGTGTTCATTGCAATTACATGCCTGTCATATAAACTTTAATGAGCTCATGCTGCCAAACCCATGCTTTGTATTATTGGCCTTCTTCCTTCTCCTTTTTATTAAATGTCTTGCTGAAAAGCAGAGCCTGACCAAAGCGCTTTGTGCACACAGATGGAACCTGACCAGCATCAGATTGAGTCAGACTGATTTGCTTATTGACAGCCCGACAGCCTTATTGATGTCCCTGAATCAGACACGGAGCAGTGGGTGTTGACACGCCGCACAGGCGCACAGATTTATTAACAACACAGGCCCGACTCTAGGGTACCAACAATGGTAATCCTAGCGCTGGATTTAATAAATAAAACAAAACAAAGCTAAAAATAAGCTTGCCACACAAATGGTGAACTCTAGTCCCACTAAAAGGAACTTCCAGCTCTAGGAGCCTACTACGTTTTGAAACCTCTCTATATACTTTTTGGGATCAATGAAACATTAACCTATTTCTAGCTACACAAAATATAAATCAAGAATTCTTGCGTTTTACATCATGAATATCTTGCTGCCTGTAAAAATGGGTATTTGAACCGCAGCTGTAAAAACTTGCCGCTAGTTCTCTGATGGCAAACCACAGGATGTTTGTTGTATGGCAGAGAATTGAAGCATGGTATAACCATAAAATAAAAAAAATAGGTTGGTTGGTGGTGGTCAAAAGCAGAGGACATCTGTTAACTTCCCAGATGTGGATTAGTAGTCGGTAAATTCAAAATGAAATGCGATGTTGTGCATGATTCGTTAACCATGAACCGGGTATAAATAACTCATTTTGTTGTACTATTTTTTCCAAAGGCTAGAATAACCATTTTGTCCATTTTGAGTATTTGCATAAATATCTTCAAATGCACTGTTCAAAGCATCCGATTAAGATTCGCCAATTATGTTTTGTATTTTAGCCCGTCCCCAATTTGGCTATGCCCAATCGTTACGTTTTACTGAACTGTAAAGTCTCAGGACAGATCATGCCAACTTTTAATATTATATTATGGTTTATTCTAAAGGCTGGTATTGCTGGTATTGTGAATACCCTGGAATGCTGTCCATTCTAACACAACACTGGCATGGTGTATTCTTACGGGAGTAATAAGACACAGCATGCCTGAGTTTATAATTTTACAGAAGGTCCTGATGTACTGTAACAAAATCAGAGGACCTCCTGAGAATTATCTGGGCTAAAAATAAATGGACGGTTCGCACGGGACAAAATTTCACTGATTTGTCAGTAAACATTCTGTGGTGATTTTTAGTTCTGTGCAAATCATGCTTCTGTTTCTTTTGTACATGGATATTTTGTAGCTTGAGTTGAACCCCCACCATATCCTGATGCTTCTTTATGTGTAATCATATTAAACCAGTAAACTTACAGTGAAACCTGGTATAAATATGATCAAACTGCTATAAAATGGGAGTCCTTATTTCCCATGCCTGAATCTGTGTGAACATACTATATAAATGTATAGGGTTTCTATGAAGTCAGTTGGTACAATGCGGTCTCTGTGGAAGAATCGTTCATAGCCAAGTTGAAACACCGACTGCCACTGTAAATAATGCATTCTGCTACATTTTTTGTTGCCCAATGTCTGGTACACCCACCAGTCATATTTGATTGTGTTCTTCCATAGCAGTAAAGTGACTTCATTATAAACACCCTGTCTTTTGTATGTCAAAAAAAGCAAACCTTTTACTGTCGTGATAGAAGTGTGTCATTCACATGTAGCTTTTAAAATGCTGCACGCACAGACCCTGAGCCGTAGTAAATGAGACGCAGTACATGTTTTTATGTTTTTAAGGTAGTTTAATCGGACTTCAAAATGCTGTACTTTTGAAATCCATTGACCTTAAACAGTGTACAGTAAAAGTTTGAAGTACAAGTCAAGCACTGACTTGTGCCCCATTTACTGTTTTGTAAGGACATCCATTTTGATCCTTTGTCACAAAAAAAAGTGAAATTATGCATGATCATGTCGCCTTTGCGTTCTCTGATGTGGAAAACATTAAAGACATGTAATAATTACCTATGTTTATTGCTTCTCAGTGTGTGAAACTGTGGAGTCCAGAGAAGCTGATTGGATTGAAGTTGCTGTTCCCTGTCCTGCATTTTTCTTTTTTTAAAGTCGTCTTGTTTTCTGTGTCTTGCAGTTGAAAATGACAGAATATAAGCTTGTGGTGGTTGGAGCTGGAGGCGTTGGGAAGAGTGCCCTGACAATACAACTTATTCAGAACCATTTTGTGGATGAATATGACCCTACAATAGAGGTACATGTTTTCATCGTATCAGAACTGTATTGGCAGGAGAAATGACCACTAAACCCTTTGTCTTTTAAACATGAATGGCTTACTGAAACATGTGTTGACCAAAGACTGATTAAAACAATGTTCATAATATGACAGATCAATTTACACACTCTGTATTGTACTGCCATGTTTACATGTTACAATATATATACAATATATTTGTGTGTGTGTGTGTATGTATGTATGTATGTATAAATATATATATGTGTGTGTGTATGTATGTATGTGTGTGTATATATATATATATATATATATATATATATATATATATATATATATATATATATAATATATTACACACAGTGCCGTGAAAAAGTATTTGCCCCCTGTTTGATTTTCTGCATTTTTGCACATTTTTCACATTGTATTTGGTCAGATTTTTGGTGGGTTGTAGTAGTATAGAGTCTGAGAGAAAAAATGACACCAAAGTTTGGTGCTTCTTTCATTTGTTTGGTGTGCAAGGTAATCAAACATGCAATCTTCAGGTGTGAAAAAGTTATTGTCCCCCCTAGTTAACCCAATTAAAGAAATAATTAGGGTCAGCTGTTTGAGTACTTTGGTTAACAACCAGGCCTGTTTTTGGGCCAGCCCTGCCCAATATAAATCTGACTAACTTTGGCCCTTACCATCAGAGTGAAGTTGTCAGCACACAGGTTCTAGAGGCACATCATGCCACGAACAAAAGAAATTTTGGGCCCCGTTATGTCTGGTGAAAACCAAACACTGCATTCCACAGTAAGAACCTCATACCAACGGTCAAGCATGGTGGTGGTAGTGTCATGGTTTGGGGATGCTTTGTTGCATCAGGACCTGGACGCCTTGCCATCATTGAAGGAACCATGAATTCTGCTCTGTATCAAATAATTCTAGAGGAGAATGTCAGGCCATCCGTCCGTGAGCTGAAGCTGAAGTGCAGCTGGGTCATGCAGCAAGACAATGATCCGAAACAATGTTCTACATCAGAATGGTTGAAGAAATTTAAAGTTTTGGAATGGCCTTGTCAAAGTCCAGACCTAAACCCCATTGAGATGTTGTGGCAGGACCTGAAACGAGCAGTTCATGCTCGAAAACCCACAAATGTCACAGAGCTGAAGCAGTTCTGCATGGAGGAGTGGGACAAAATTCCTCCACGCGCTGTGAGAGACTAATCAATAACTACAGGAAGCGTTTGCTTGCAGTTATTCCTGCTAAAGGTGGCGTAACCAGTTATTGAGTCTAAGGGGGCGATTTACTTTTTCACACGGGGGCATTGGGTGTTGCATAACTTTCTTTAATAAATAAATGAGATATGTATCAAATTTTTGTGTTTTGTTCACTCAGGGTCCCTTTTATCTAATATTAGGTTTTGGTTGAAGATCTGATAACATTCAGTGTCAAAAATATGCAGAAATCAGACAGGGGGCAAATACTTTTTCACAGCACTGTATATATTACTTTAATGTTCTGGCCTTTTTACTGTGCTTTTTTTTTTTTTTTTTTTAGTGACAAGGTCCCTGCAACCACTGTAAGGTTTTCCCAATAATACAAAGTAACATGGTTGAAATATTCAGCTTTAAATCTCTCAATTAAGCCACCGCTTCTTTGTTTTTGGGCAAAGCTGAGCAACGCGGTCAAAATAAAACAGTTTGTTTTTATTCAATTAAGTCCCTTTGAATAATAACAATGGTGTGAATGACCATTTATATGGGTACTAATTATATAAAATTAATAAGTGCTAACTGGCGCACTTTTTTTCCTTTTTGTTTTATATATTGACTGAAACACGGCTTTGTTTAGCTAAAGCCTGCGCTGGATCATTGCAATGCTTTCATCTCCCTCGTAGGACTCGTACAGAAAACAAGTAGTAATCGATGGGGAGACGTGTCTGTTGGACATTCTCGACACCGCAGGTCAAGAGGAGTACAGTGCAATGAGAGACCAGTATATGAGAACAGGGGAGGGCTTTCTCTGTGTCTTTGCCATTAATAATACTAAGTCATTTGAAGATATACACCACTATAGGTAAGTATAAAGAAAGAGAATTTTGGATATACAGCATGGCAAATATATGAACATTACTGCCACTGGGTTAATGATGCCATGCGGTGACAAAACCTGAAATCTTCAGCTGTCAGAAGTCATGGTATTGACTTGAAAGCTGCAGTGTCACACTTCCATGTTCAATTTTACACTAAGCACTGTTCATTATATTTTTATTACAGCGGTTCAGAAAACAAATGTCCAGCATTGTTGTGAGAGAATCATATTTACAGTCTTCCACTAACACTGTAGTTCAGTCTTTTTATCTTATTGATGGCATTACAATAACAATTTAAAAGTAAACAGTTTAGTAATAGTCCAGCAATGTCATGGGAGAGTAAGCCTATTTACAGTACACCACAAATTAAGTTTATTGTTTTACTGGCATTAACCAGGATAAAATATGAAACACTTTGAGAGAAAAAAGGCGTGTTGACTGACTTGTTGCTCTACACAGGTTCAGTGCTGTGTATCACCTGATTGTAATTTAAATATGTAAATGCATAATTAATCCTCCCAATTGTTTCTTTGCTGATTCTGCCTTCATGTTGTTTGCTAAGTTTAATACTATGATTTCATTAAACGGTCATGGTTTAACATTGCTAATTATAGCTTCATTAAAACAATAATGAAATACGCAATGAATTTAGCTTCCTTCGGGAAAGCTCTGCCTTGAGCGCAGTACCTTAGATCTGAGTTTTTCAGCATGGAAGAATGCAGGGCTTTGCCAATAGGTTTTCAGCATGGAAGAATGCAGGGCTTTGCCAATAGGTTGTCATCTTTTTTTGCTTTCTTCTCTACGTGTTTATGACTGACAATGTGATCTTTAATGGTATTGACTCGTGCATAACCAATCAAATGACACAAAACTTGCAGAATAGGATCCCACCATCCTGATATAGACAGTCAGAAAATGTTTTAGCTGTCTTTTACTAAAACATTGCATTTTTTTTCTTTGTTGGTGCAGCCACCATGTTGAATTTCAGCAGAGAAGCGTGAGAAGTCACATTATGAATTAACAACTTGGCTGGGAGTAGTGCAAAAAAAATACAATAAAAACAGAAATAAAACCTAGAAAACTGGAGTTGCCAGGAGAAAAAGGCAACAATGCAAAATTCCATTCCCAAAATGCCTAATTTAGTTTACAGTGCCTAATTCTACAATCGCAGAAAATCAGTAGCCCTAAAAGAGATCTTTGTTTTCATTCCACATAGAACATCTATAGTGCTGATATTTTAAACAGTCTACATATGGTTTACAGCAGTGAGGAATCTCCCTGTATTTCATCAGCTGCCCAATTATTTTTCTTTATACATAATCCCAAGAAAACGTTGATCAATGCAGACCTTGCGCTGTACAATGCTCCAATAAAATCCATCTGTGGCTTATTCTGATGGGGTAGAGATTGATCAAATTGTCCCAGCGACGGTCACATGTTGTTGTTGTTATTATTAGTTTAATTTTAGACATGTATAAAAGCTTGCACTGCATACCAGTGCCTGTGTGTTTAAAAGCTGTAACTGCTACTTATTTTGAGCAACTGTAGGCTGAAAGTTCCAGAAAGGAAGGCCTTTTTGTTTTGATGGCAATTGTAAGAGCGAGAAAGGAAGCAATATTTGAATATCATCCAGCATGCACACAAATGGTTGTGTATACCCAATGCAAGCCAATAGAGCTGAACTTGATGGCTAACTTTGGTTTGTTGTGTCATTTGTATCATAATGGCATTTAAGGAAAGTATTCAAATCCTTAACCAGTGCAGGCCTGAAACTTGCCACACTCATCAACAATGAAATTACAGGGCCTTTGGTCTGAGGAACAAAAGGGGTTCGTCTTTTTTTTTTTTTTTTTTAAACTAAATGATTTAAAAATGTCATGGCCTGAATAGCAGACCGATTTGAAATCTGTTTAATTCCTGTAAGGTACTGTGCATTTTCTGTTTAGCCATTTATAGGGTTACCATATGGCTCCAGATTAACCGGACGCTTTGAGACAGACCGGGATTTCAAAATTTCCCCTAAATTGAAAGTAATTCACATATAAATGAGCTCCAGCTTTGCTGAGATTAATCCTGCTGTGGTGGAATTGCTTGGGCACGGCAAACAATTCACACTGATCAGCTGCTTCTGATCAGATCTTAATGAACGAATAGCTAATCTATCGATAGAGCATCGAGATGATGATGCGATTGTATTTGCAGAATAATATGGGCGATTGAATTTTAACAAACAGAAAAAAATAGCGACTGGCTGCAATTCATTCTTGGTATAATACAATTATTTGAAGCGCATGCGGGTATTTAAGCACCATTATTAATTGTAGCTAAGGATGGTTCATTTACACCTTCATTTATTTCAATTTAGAGGCAAGTTTGAAATCCTGTTCTGTCTCGCAGCGTCCGGTTAATCTGGAGCCACATGGTAACCCTATATATCCCCTTTAAGTGAGCCATTTTCTTATACTGTCAGTGACTAATAGTCACAATCCATTCTAATAATAAGCTCAAAAGGCAAATACTGTCTTGTCTGTACACACAGGTACAAATTTGAGTGTGTGTATATATATATATATATATATACACACACACACATACATATAAATACTAATAATCTGTATAGAAAGTTATGTATTTCACACTTATTTTGGTCAAATACTGTATTGTAGTTTGGTGCGTCTTTAGAACTGTTCATGCAGTTTGTTTCAGGTCATTACAGGACCTTGACTCAATTATTAGTATGGAATTTAACAGCATACCAGCTGAGGATGTTGTAACAGCTCAAAATGTGCACATGTAGGCATACACTACAATGACCAAATACACAGAAAAGGCAGATAATGAAAGACACAGATATGGAATAAGTGCATTACTTTTTTGACTTTTTACTTTTTCAGGATACCCTATAATGATGTAACAATAATCGGAGCATCCCGGTGTCAGCTCTAGAATTGATTAGAGCTTCATACTTCATCCAATGTTTTCTCCACAGGGAGCAGATAAAACGAGTGAAAGACTCTGAAGATGTCCCTATGGTCTTGGTAGGCAACAAATGTGATCTTCCATCCCGAACGGTGGATACGAAGCAAGCTCAGGACTTAGCTAGAAGTTATGGAATTCCTTTCATAGAGACATCAGCAAAGACAAGACAGGTAGGGGAAAGCACAATTCACTGTCCTCGGAATGGTCATAAATGTTACTCAGCGTCTGTTTGAGTAAATATGTGTTATAACCTAAAGTAATGCTGTGATTTGAATGATTTATAACCTGGAATTTATCTCATCATATGTTTGGCAGTGAACAGGCTGTTTACTGTTGACGTCGGGCTGCAATGACATTCATTTCATCTGAAAAAATGAAATTATCAGTGTTACACTCTTAAGGTTATGTTCTTTTATATTCAGTTTTTTAAATAACATACAAGCAGTCTTATAATACAAATATATAACTTTTAGCATACATTTATACATCTAAACCCATAACTTTAGTGATAATTATTATATAATAGGAATAGTATGATAACAAATGCTACAACATGTTTTAAAAGCCACTGTAGTAAGCTGACAGTAATGTATAGCATGTATTTCTTTTTGTAATGCATTTATTAATGGGCCCCACATTAAGGAAGTTATTTAATTATCCTGTATCTGTCTGGTAGAGCCTCTCCAGCTGTAATACAAGTATGGATATTCTGTGATTGAAATGAATGCCTTGGGTTATTTTGTGTGTTTTTAAGTTTGATAATTGAAAATTAATTCATTCATTCATTCTTCCCACTCTGGTTCTGTGCAAAATGATGTCTGTTTTTAATCAAGGGCTGGAAGTAAGAGTGCTGTGCTCCAATTAATTCTATAGCAGGGTAATTTCTTAACTTTTCAAATTAGATATGGTGCAACATATAAGCTAATGGGGAGAGTAATTCTTGATTAGCAGATTTGCATATGAATTTAATTCACTGATCACTTCATTGCAAAATTAATCAGAAAATTACCCTGCTAATTTTTTTCTATGCAGAGCAAAACAATCATGGCTGCTGGTGAAAGACGCTTAAAAGCCAAGCAATCCAAATTAATGAGATGGCAAACAAGAGCCTGTTTCTTCACACAGAGCTATATTTAAATATCCGTAGCTGCCCAATAAATCCTATCGGTGTGCAAAATCATTAATAAGACATTGTCACACACGTATACTGATTGGCAATGATCCATATTAACATTTATATGTAGGCATAGGAAAAAAAAAAATATATATATATATATATATATATATATATATATATATATATATATATATATATATGGGTGCTGTAACTGTCAGTAGCGATATGTATGTATTGCATTTCTCAATCAATATGGCGCAAACAGCATATCAATTCGCTTCTAATTAAGAGAACTGCAATGTTTTTTTAACAGCCTAAAATAACTTAATAGGACATGCCAGGAAACTGCCAGCTATACATTTTAGTCTTAACACTAATGTTTTTTCAGGATACTAATCATACCATTTGCACTAAACTCGAGTTTAGACTGGCATGCCGTGCACAGCACATTACTGCTATTCAAATAGGGAAGCTGAGTAGCCAGATTCATACAGCTCACTTTTCTGCTCTGTGTTGCTAGTTATTTCCAGCCCTGTTTCAGTATTATTGGGCATGAGTTGTGGTGGTGGCAGTTTCTCTCTCTCTCTCTCTGCATTGCTAAAATCACAACTCCTGATTTATGGTGCTTGGGACACTGACACTTGTGATTTATATTGTAGCTGGGTTCAAATTAAAGGCACACCCACAAATCTTTTGAAATTATTTGCAACACTGAAAAATAGTTACAATCCAATGCTTGAAATATCTGGATACTCTACTTTGTTAATCATAATTTGTATTTGTTCTGATGATGAAAGAGTATCCACTGCAGGTTAATATATATATATATATATATATATATATATATATATATATATATATATATATATATATATATATATATATATATATATAAAATAATACACACACACAGTCTAACTTCATTATAACGAACCCCCCTGGGACCTGGAGAAATGTTTGTTATATCAGGTTGTTCACTATAATAGGGTTTGGCAATCTGCTGTATCAGAATAATGAAGAAACACCCAAATTGAATTGAACATCTTTATACAGTATACAGTAGTTCTTTCAAGAACTACATTTAAACTGTATATTTAAGAAATGAAAAAAATAAAAAGTACACTTACATGCTGAATACAGTAATTACGTGAACTTTCTCTTGAAAAACATATCCAGCGTAGATTGCTTTTCTCAATGCACTACAATAGATTATATGAATCAGCCTTATCTTCGAATTAGCCTACCAAGGTCTTTGTTTTCACTGAGAGAATAACACATTCACCCTGGAGAAAGTTCAGTGTCAGTCACTATCAAGATTGTTTTATCCGGGTAGATTTTGTAAAAGTGTTCATTCTAATAGGGCTAATTTCCATTGGAAAAAAATGGTTCTTGCTGCTTGGATCGTTAAAGTGGGTTCATTATTAGAAGGGTTCGTTATAGTAAAGTTAGACTGCATATATGGCTAAAATTGTACTTTTAAATTCAATTAATCATGAATACATTAAACAGCCTCCCCTAATGGATCAAAATACATTGCAAATAGTCTTTCAAATAGTATTTCCATTTTCTGCATTTAAAAAAACAAAACAAAACAAAAAAACCCCTCTTAAACACACATTTATAACATGCATCCAGATTAAGGCTGGGAGACGGCTGTGTTGGTGCTGGGAATGGGGACCTCAATGCACTGTCAGTCTATAGTGCCCCCGTGGTTTGTGGAGTATTCAGGGAGTTGTGTTTTGCACTGCAGAGAGTGGAGGATGCCTTTTATACTCTGGTACGGGAGATCCGACAGTACCGGTTGAAAAAGCTCAGCAAAGAAGAAAAGACCCCTCGCTGTGTGAAGCTTAAAAAATGTGTTGTAATGTAAAGGGGTAAGTTTCTCAAGGTGGGATTTGATGGGGGTTGAGAAGCTAAACCAGAGACACACAGCATGACCATTAAGAAATTAAGATAGTGGTTCAATTGGTTCAATTAAATTGGGGTATGGTAAGAACAAATACCAGGTCTAGAATGGCCTGAGCTAGAGGACTATTCTTGAAGCATAGCTTTCAAGCTATTCCTTGTTTTTATTCACACTAGGGTAGACACACAGTCATTCATGCACAGTCTGGTTAAATAGCTTGTGTGTTTCTTGACATACTAGACTACTTCAGAAGTGACCTGGGTTGGGAATCGCTGTGTGTGTTAGAGATTAGCAGGAACATCCCAACTTGAAACCATGAGATTTCTTTCCTGAAGCAGAATTTTTTATGAAAATGACTGGGCTAAAGTTGTCTTGGCTGCCCTTTGTGACATTTGACATTGTGGGCAAAAGTTTTTCATCACCTAGAATTTTAAGATATTTTAATAAAAAAAAAAACAAAAAAAAAAACCTATGAACATTATTTTGTTTTATTTAACGTCATGTAATCAAAGAAACTACAAAATGATATCGCGAAAGCCGCAATAGAAGTACAGTATTTCATGTTCTATTTTGAAATGTCACATTTTTAAATGTGTCAATTTTTTTGTTAAGTATATGGAAAACTACAAAGCGGTATGTCATTTGATATGTTAACGTAACATTATTCGACAGGTTTCATTCGACTATGAAGCAAAATTAGTTAATTATATAGGGTGATGCAAAACTTTTGGCCATAGCTGTAAAGCTGAGGGTCTCTTGCTAAAGCTGTTCAACAGGACAGTGTGACTATTTGATATTTATTTTTTTACAAATGTTTCAAATGAAATAAATGTCATTGGTAATGTACCTGTCTACATAAACACAGTAACTGCTAAGCCCCATAAATACCAAGTACCTAAAAATGACTTGCAAGCAAAAAAATCTCCACTCTATTTATAATCGCAACATCTGAATAATCGTAAGTGTGGAGATCTAGCAAGGTCTTTATGCCAAAACTGTACTTGCACTTGAAGTAAAAACCTAATTTTGTGTGTGTGTGTAAAAAAAACAAACAAACAAAAAAAACACCTCTTTTCTCATTGTCTCTAGGGTGTGGATGATGCCTTTTACACATTAGTCCGAGAAATTCGAAAGCACAAAGAGAAGATGAGCAAAGATGGCAAAAAGAAGAAAAAGAAGTCGAAGACAAAGTGTATAATCATGTGAATAGATGTTTCCCTTTTAAACAAGAACAATCAGCCTTCTTTAGATGTACTGAACTGAAAGTAATACTTTTGTTTTTGTACATTACACTAAATTATTAGACTTGGTTTTATTAGCACATCTACTTAATCTGGTTTTATGAATCATTAGCTATTGATGGTTTGCTTGTGTTTTCCCTTTTTTTTTTTTTTTTAGAAAACAAAATAAGCTTTACTTTCCACTCTTTCTAAGTGTAAGTATTACTTAAGTCTTGGCCCTTCAGCTAGCTGATCAGTCTCTGTTGGGGCTTTTGATGCATGTACTTTTGCTAAACCTTTTCATTTTCCTTAAATGTATATTTTATTGGTGTGTCAATAGCAGTAATCCCTTTCTATTTTACTTTTTATTTTTAAAAATGAGCTTTCTGTATTTTTGTATATTGTGCTGCTTGTTGAAGTTGCCACAATAAGGGTCTGTTTTGATCAAGTCTTTACAGGACGTACAATTGTTATAGATTTTGGTATACATATAGAAAACTAAAACAGGGTTTTTAAAAAAAAAAAAAGATTTCCTGATGTTTCAACTTTTAAGCTCAAATACTGATAAACTACATTATAGTTCATCAAATGTGCAGTACTATTTGTGGATATTCTAACATGCGTATGGATGGGACTGAAGGTAACGCAAGTAAATTCAGATGTAATTGTAGGCAATTTTAGTGACAAGGTTTAATAAAAGGCTGCACCATACTATACACAGTATACTAAACTGAGGGGGTTCCCCGAGTGGCGCATCCAGTAAAGGCGCTCCACATGGAGTGCAGGATGCGCTCTATAGTCTGGACGTCGCGAATTCGAGTCCAGGCTATTCCACAGCCGACCGTGGACGGGAGCCCCCAGGGGACGGCGCACAATTGGCCAAGCGCCGCCAGGGGGGAGGGAGGGTTAGGTCGGCCAGGATGTCCTCGGCTCATCGCACACCAGCGACCCCCATTGTCTGGCTGGACGCCTGCGGGCTTGCCTGTAAGCTGCCCGAGAGCTGCGTTGTCCTCCGACACTGTAGCTCTTGGGTGGCTGCATGGTGAGTCCGCAGTGTGAAAAAAAGCAGTCGGCACACGCTTTGGAGGACAGTGTGTGTTCGTCTTCGCCCTCCCGAGTCAGTGCAGTGGTGGTAGCGGTGAGCTGAGCTTGAAAAAGAATTGGCCATTCTAAATTGGGAGAAAATAATAAAAATAATTGGCAACGACTAAATTTATATAAAAAAAAGAAAAAGTAGACTGAACTGAATCTGAAATAGATGTGTTGTGTGCAAACACTTTGGATGGCAATAGTTTCAAGATTTTGTTTTGTTTGTTTGTTTTAATCCGGCTACTTGACCTTCATGATATCTTTACTTGGGGTTATAGCATTACAGAATTATCTTCACAAATTTTGTACACTTTAGCACTCTGATAATAACATTTGGGAACATAATTATGTAGTGCTATAGCCCCAAATAAAGATATCATGAAGGTTAAGTAGCCAGCAGATTAAAAAAAAAATAATAATAATCTTGAAACTATTGCCATTATTCATGGCTACACTGATATTGTGGAAAAGACTGCTCCTTACGTCCTTCTGCATGGCATTATCTCCTATAGTTTTCCGGCTTTGGTACTAATAACAGTTTGGGCTTTTCTGTAGGTGGTCCAAACAACACCTTTCATGTTACCTTTTTGTTTGTTTCTTTGGATGAAGGTTGGGTTCCTCAAGTGGGGGAACATTCAGTTTAGTGTATTGCACCATTTGGTGTTTTAAAAAGCACAGGTGAATTTACCACACACAACTCAAAATAGATTGGAATACACAGATTTCAAATGTAGTTACTTTACAATGGGGTGGAAAGACTTTTACCGTAGAAAGCCAAAAAGCCTTGTACACACTCAAATTCACAAACACATTATATGGATATTACATGGATGTAAAACTGTCCAGAAACCATGCTTTTCTAAGGCTAAACCAGACAAAATAAGGGTCTTGAGCTGTAACGGTATAATTAAATACAAACTGCCACAATTCACAATATCTCGTATTTTTTTGTAATGGCTATATGTGAGTGGCAACTTCTGCTTAGATTTATTTCTTAAATGTAACGTGTTTACCTGGAATGTTTTAACAACCTTTGTATAGTTGTAATACTGAAAGGTGCATATTTTGTACATTGTGCTTCTTTTTTGGTTTGTTTATATGAATGATGTTTAATCCGGTTTCAATCATTTTCTTTGTGCTGATCTGGAATGTTGGTCATAACGGATCAAATGAAATGAATGACCACTGTTTAATAAGTACTTTGTAATGTTTTTATAGGAGTATGTGCTGTGTGGTGAGCTCAAATTAGTCACTATATTTTTGTCATGAATTTCACCACTCCTATTAATGTATAATAAAAAATAAAAAAACAGGAATGGAGATTATTGTGCCTTTTTAATTGTGCTCTAGTCATATGAATATGTGACAAAAACATGAGCGATACCTGCCATACCACTGTTAAGAATAGTATTGATTCAGTGTGACAGGTCTGTGATCCAGGAGGTCAATTGCAGCGTACCAGATTTAATCCACTTGAGGAACCCAACGTGGGGATTACATTAGTTTGACCTGTTTGCTTGGACTAATTTCAGTACCACTGCTAATCCTGATTGCATTTTACCAAAAGTGTTTTAGATCATTGGGATCAACAGTTAAACTAGATAGCACTGATTGCAGCGTACTAAACCAGACCCTTGTGGTCACAAAAAATCTACATTGTGATTTAAGGTAGTCCTGTGAAGTGACGATAGTCTGCTTGCTATGATTTGTCCCTTTTTTTTGTTTAATATGAGCTATACACATGGAAACTTTGTTATTTTATGTTTCTCCCGTCTGTGTTGCATCACCCAAGAATAATATATATTTTTAATAAACTGAAGTGTTTTTAACTTCTAATACAACCTTGCAGCCCTTATGAAAATTACCATGGTCATTTTGCATAGTAGCATTACACTTTCAAATGCTTCTCCACTATTAATACTGTATGTTGTGTTTTCTATTAAGATTACTGTTCTACTTCCCATACCTTTTCGTACATTGTGCTTTTCTTTGCTTTCACATATTACACTGCTATGTTATATTGATTTTTTTTTTTTAAATCTGTAACTTATACTTGTGTTTTTAAATCTATAACTTATACTTGTGTTTATCTTGATAGAGTGCAAGGGATGTTTATTTTGAAGAATATTAATATTTTCAGCTTTGTACCTTTTATAATAGTTAATCTATAGCAATACAATGTGTTGAGTCTAGCTATTAAGAATGCAACCAATTTTGAATTTTCTCTAAAATGCATCTTTTGCTTTCTTAGTATATTTTATTGTGGAAATTCTCCATGCAAATGATGCATATTAATTGTAGTTTGGATGGGTTTTTTGCATATTAAAATACCACACAAATGTACTACAAATATTTAAATTTAAAGTACAAACACCACACTGCCTCTATCACCACAGCAGTGTGGAGTAGTGGTTAGGGCTCTGGACTCTTGACCGGAGGGTCGTGGGTTCAAATCCCAGTGGGGACACTGCTGCTGTACCCTTGAGCAAGGTACTTTACCTAGATTGCTCCAGTAAAAACCCAACTGTATAAATGGGTAATTGTATGTAGAAATAATGTGATATCTTGTAACAATTGTAAGTCGCCCTGGATAAGGGCGTCAGCTAAGAAATAAATAATAATAATAATATCAAGCAGGCTGTATAAATTGCATGTAGGCAGAACACAATGTAGGGGTGTGAAGATTCCCCTGCACATGTGTACTGTTTTACAGGATATGCATTGTGTAGATCATTGGATTACACTTACAGGTACCTCTTTATATGACAGATAAAAATGAGTTCACGTCCTGTCAATGTTAAGTGAATAATGGGGGAGAAAATGACAAGATAATGTAAATCTATATAAAAGAGGGGGGAATAATGTGTTTTAATTATATTTGCACTACAGCATGCAGAAAATGTGTCTTCAAATTGTCTAACATTGTGGTTTATATTTTCTATACCTGACTTTGGATTAGTTCCCATGATCAGTCTGCTTGATCAGATCAACTAACTAATTAACTGTATCTTCTGATTAGTGCGCTGCAGTTGGTACCACTGTCATTTTGTTCAGTTCCCAAGGTTTTAAAGTTAGTCCGCTTGAAATGGACTGGTATGCGGCAATTGACCACAAGATGTTTAAACCAGGATTTCCCAATCCTGGTCCTGGGGACCCATTGTGCCTTCTGGTTTTCATTCCAAATTTGTTCTTAATTACTTAATTAAACCCCTAATTTAACTATTCATTTAGCTTAATTAGACAATTTTTTAATTGTTCTCAGCTCCTAGAAAGTTGCCAAATTCAAGTTTACTTATAAAATTGTATAGTTGAAATCTCCAAACGTTTAAAAACTGAAAACAATTAAAAAAGGTCCAATTAAGCTAATGAATAGTTAAATTAAGGGTTCAATTAAGTAACTGAGAACTCAGTTGGAATGAAAACCAGAAGACACAGAGGGTCCCCAGGACCAGGATTGGGAAACCCTGGTTTAAACTGTTCTGGAAGGATGCATGACCATTCCTCCGATTACTGCCTAGGATGTTGTTGAATCTGCACCGAAGTGTGTTTGACACCATGGTGTCATCACTTTTGAGATGGTGCCTTAGGAAACTAAGAAAGGGACTAGGGATTATAAATTGGGAAATTGCCTAATCATGGAATTTCTTCACTTTCACATATTTAGTGCTTTTCATTTTGTTATGTTGCCAATTTCCCAATTGTATAATCCTAGTCCTCTAAATTGTTTCGTATTGAAAATGTAAGCACCAGCAAACCAGGTTCGTGGTAGGTATTTAAATGTTAAAAAGATTCCCGAGCAGAATTACACAATATATAATAATAATAATAATAATAATAATAATAATAATAATAATAATAATAATAATTCGGCATAGAAATAATACATACAAAATACAAATAATGAGAGCTGGACTATAGTCAATTGTTCCTACAAGGTCTGATTTACTGGCTCAATACCTACAGTATGTGTTGTCATAGGCATAAGGCATCATTTAGAAGGGGGGTGTTTCCCCCTCACATTTTAATTATTTCTGATAGAATAATCTTTATGCATGCATCAGCTACAGAAACTGCCCCCCCTCCCCCCCACACACACACACACTTTTGGAACCAAATTCACGCCACTGTGTGTTGTTAATGTTTATTCTTATCACTATTAAGTTTGGTTAAATTTGCTGTCTTACTTCAAATTACAACAGGGAGATGCAGTTTCTATATATCACAGAAAAAATGTCAGTTCTGACTATTGAAAACTAACTGCTACATATCACAGCTATGCACCTATATTTTGGCTTGTGCCCTAACACAATCAATGCTAACCCCCTGTGAAGAATGCATATTTTCAGCATAATGCATGAAGGCGCCCATAACCTACAGTAAATATCAGCACGTGTCATGATTTACATTTCTAGACAACAGCTTTTTGTGTACTAGTCATACAACTTTTAAAAATGTGGGGGTATAAATATGTAAATAAATAATTGACAGAAAATTACTTTGATGACTTTGGCTATGTATTTGCCGTCCACTCCAGGTCGCCCCTCTGGAAAAAGGTGATTTTAAAATCAAATGGTACTTCCTTAATAAATAGGTTACTATCTAACATTTCCACTTAGATTAAACCATAATGATTCATACCAGTAGTCAATCAAATAAAAATGTGGACTGTATGAAATCTGAAGTGTAAACGCACTGAAGAGTAATAGCTGACCACAGTGCCTAATGCAGCTGAACAGGTGGGCCCAGGTGGAAAACAAATAAATAAAAGTTTGGGAAAGGGTTATGGGATATAGTTCGGGAGAAATTTCCTATTGAGAGTCAATGGAACCGCGTCAAATTTTGATGATTTTTGCAGATTTTCACTTTGTTAAAAAATGCATCAGACTTAGCTCCAAGATCTCTTGAAGAAAACGTTAACATTGGCTAATTATACTTATTTATTATGAAAAATGCTATTTTCTGAGCAGTCCCGTAATGTAGCACATGCGAAGAAATGCAGAGTAAATAGCAGATATTCAAATATATGATATATTTATTGATTTATTTGTAAAATATGTCTTTAACAGGATTTCAAAAATAACTACACAACAAACAGATAGCGATGCCTTTTCAATTACCTGCTTCGTCCAAATAGCTCTATTGTTGTGTATTGTTAATATTTGTAATGTCATTCCCAGTTACCACTGATACTCAAACATTACATAATTAAATGTACACGTGTCTTCAAATCAAACTGATTTGACTGACAGATAACACATAATAATAACTTATGAATATCCAGCTCATACAGTGATCCTTAACTTTTTTTTTTCTTCTAAAAAGTCTCTCGTATCTCAGTTACACTGTATGCTTTATTACAGTTTTGGTAAGTTTTACTAAATAAGCACAATCACCAAAATAAATGCTGGGTAAAAAACCATTTCATTGCATATTACGAAGAATATTTTCAAATAAAAAATAAAACAGAGAGACACGTTTATATTTAATAATGTCCCATTTGGGTAAAATTGGTAACTTTGGGAACACAATAGCCGACACCATGGGATCCTTCAAGAAGCTGCTTGATGAGATTGTGGGATCAATAAGCTACTAACAACCAAACGAGCAAGATGGGCCGAATGGCCTCCTTTCGTTTCCCCATCTTGCCTGTGATATTTGACGTGCAAGTCTGAATACCAAATAAATAGCAGCGAAACGTCGGGCAAACAAACGCAGCAAATAAACACTGCTTTCTAATGCTGTGCCAAAATCAGAATATCTGTATGGGCTGTTACATTTCTGTGCATATGCCACACTATGGGTCTGTGCTCAGAAAACAGCATTTGCCATAATAATTACGTACGGTCATATTCATAATTTGAAAATACTGACGTTGGGGAAAAAGTAAAATCTACTTCAAAAGTTCGATGTATTTTTTTAACATAACTAAAAATCTGCTAAATTTGCAGCGACTGAAAGCTCTTACATCACATAACGCAGCGTGACGGAAGTAAATGCAGAGTCGAGTATCTTGGTACCATAGATATTGAAGGATGGGTTAGTTGATCTTGCTTCAAAAATACCGGATGTGACGTATTTTTACATTATCCAATCCCGGCTGAGCAGAAGCAACCCAGTTTGTTCAACCCACAGTAGTGAAGGTACGAAACTACAAGTATGTGTTGCTTTAATAGTGAAACAATATATATTATTGTAAATGTTCAAATTTAACAGAGAATAGCTTTATTCACATGATATGGGGCGATCTATTAATACTTGTATAAGGTCTTTCCTGCATTTCAACTTTTGGTGCCGGTTCAGTAGTCTCTACTTACATTGATCGTAGTTATGACTCACGATTTGAAATATGCAATCGTTATCAAGCGTTAACGAAGTACTATTTTAAAATGTTTACTGTAGCTCATATGACAGTTAACAGCACCAGTCATTGATTGTGCCACATGATTTTATGTAAATGTACGAAAAACAATAGATTGTGGCTAAGCTATTTGCAAAAAGCATGTGTTTGTGCAGCGCGGTGTCGCGGTGAACCTAGGCGGCGTTCTCACTCGGGTCTGGTTCGTTTCGTTTGAAGCAATGTATTAATTTTTTTTTCTGTTCACACATGTGAGCATAGTTTAGATGAAAGGTAAAGTTATTATTATTATTTTTGTTTGGTCCTTTTCCATTTTTTTTCAGGACCGAGTTCGTTTGTGTTCATAATTCAGTTTGCAAGTTCACTGGGTTCGTTGATAGTACAGACCAGGGGGGTGGGCAAACTTCCTGACCCTGCGAGCCGCATACCAATATTTTCATATGGCCGGGAGCCTGTGTGCAGTAGTTATTTCTTGATGGCAGCAAAATACACAAGAACAAGGCATAGAACATTGGAGAGCCTTACACAGTATGTGCATTTTTTATTGTACTGTAGATCTACAGTTTATTAAACTATAAATATAACATTGGTGTTTTTACGTTGCAGTCGGTGCCCGCCTAATCGGGATTTCTGCTTAAATGAGACATATCTCTGGGAGACGATTCTTCCTAACGCTGTTTATGTCGTTTGGGACGTCAGTTCGTTTATTTGGGATACAGTATTTTCAAGTGATGAACGGAGATCGCTTATCAGAGCAAGACAGTTTCGCGTAGTGCAGTGAGTAGATGATTATACTGTGACTTGTGTATATTATTACGTAAACCACGCTGAACTCTGAAGGAGCTGGAGGGAGTCTCCTGTGATTTCTCACTAGGCTACTGTGGCAAAGAAAGTCTCGCCTTGTTGTGATAAGATGCGATTTCCTTATTTTTTTTATTTAATTTAGAAATAAAAAAAAAAAGTTATTCATTTTGTTAAGGAATATATAAAAAAAACAATAATTGACTCGTATTTTAAATAATGTATTGTAACATTTATTCATAAAGCCTGATACATTTCTCACAGTACACATTTGAGAAATAAGTGCCTGCGCAGTACTTGCATCTCTGTCTCCTTCCCCATGTTGGTAAATGACCATAGCCATCATTTCTCACATCTCACATCTCACATTTGGGTGCTTAAAAAAAAAAAAAAAAACACAACCCTGCGCGATCTCAACGAGAGTCGTAATTGTATGTATGATAACAGCTGCATTTTGTTTTAGTATGTTTTTGTAAATAAGTTGAGAATTGTTTTATTTTCTTTCTTTTATATTAATATAACACAAGGTCAAGGATGAGAAATTTGATAGAATGTTGTGTTTGAGTGTGTAAGTTAAGCGTGCTGTACCCACGGTTTATGTCTATTTGCTTAAAGTCCCCAGAAATCTGGGCTTAAACTTTCTTATTTCTGACGCACGACTCCAGATCTTCCTGAACACTTATATCTGCCCACAGGTAAACTAGAGCCTGCACTTCCTCAGCGTCCCAAGGCTGTACTTTTCTCTCATTACGTTGATTGACCGGCATGTTGTTTGTTGATCTAGTCTAGCTCCAACTTCAGTTTTAATAAAAATAGATTATTGTGTTCATTTCTGGTCACCTCGTTACAAAAAGGATATTGCTGTTCTAGAAAGAGTGCAAAGAAGAGCAACCAGAATTATCCTGGGTTTAAAACGCATGTCGTATGCAGACAGGCTAAACGAATTGACTATTCAGTCTTGAGCAAAGAAGACTACGTGGCGATCTGATTCAAACATTCAAAATCCTAAAAGGTATATACAATGTCGACCCTGGGGACTTTTTTGACCTGAAAAAAGAAACAAGGACCAGGGGTCATAAATGGAGATTAGATAAAGGGGCATTCAGAACAGAAAATAGGAGGCACTTTTTTACACAGAATTGTGAGGGTCTGGAACCAACTCCCCAGTAATGTTGAAGCTGACACCCTGGGATCCTTCAAGAAGCTGCTTGATGAGATTCTGGGATCAATAAGCTACTAACAACCAAACGAGCAAGATGAGCCGAATGGCCTCCTCCTCGTTTGTAACCTTTCTTATGTTCTTAAATTACTCGGCTATTTATTAACTTGCTGAGCACAATCCCAGTTTTACCGGGAGGTCTGGTAACCCTAGTTCCCTGAGACATTTCATTTTTTGCTCTTCCTCATAACTATGCACAAAATGTTTGCTTCCAGGTCAGGTTACCTTGTATAGCTTGTTTCCTATGTGCAAAAGAACCGAGTCCAGCAGTTGAGGTTACATTTGAGGTTTAGCAACCGAACCAAACTCGGTTAATTTGCTAACCATACCTAAAGAGGTTTTGTTTCCCAAGCAGACGTTGTTGTTCACACTTCACACCAAATGTACCGAACCGCACCGAGTGCAGACCAAACCCTCTAAACAGACAAGGTGTGAAAACAGCCTAAGCCAAGGTGCCAGATCAGCTTTCAGATTTAGTCTTGTCAAAAAAGTTGTGCGACATGTTCTGAATTATTTTTTCTTCTAATTACACATTTTGGCCTTATTTTATGTTGCAGGTCTTGGAAGTTGTGAAAAAAGGGTGTTCTGATGAGACATTTTGAAAGTAATTTTTTTACTTTTTAATAACCTGTATAGTTTATGCTTAAAGTAAAGAGTGATAATACAACCAGGCGGGAGCAATGAACTCTTTGCTTGAAGAATCTGATGGAAATGCTTCATGCTCGTTTTTGACGTCCGAGACCAGCAGCCCTGACTCCCTGAACAAGGGCTATTTGTTCGATTCCTCCGGTAACAGCAGTTTTGATGATGCAGATTATGTTATTCCTGAAACACCAAGGTAAGCAAACAAAAAGTAGTGTGAGCACAACAAATCCTATGTGTGGTGGTATCGCATTGATAATCGCTAAAGTTATTATATCTTTGCATGGATGTTACTTTCTTGTGATCTCCTTTGTTTACATTTTCAGCCCAGTTTTCTCTAAAATGAGTAAGAGGCACAATGAATTAAAGCCATCCTGCAGTAGAAATCTCATCAATGAAGGAAAATGCAAGAATGTAAGTACAAGTATTAATTAAAAGGTGTATTATGGCCAAGGTTGTGGGTATTGGAGGGCTGAGGAGCAATGGCTTTATATTCTGTAAATAGCAGCATAGACCAGGGGTGAGACTGTGACAGTCTTGAAGGGCGATTTTAGTACAAGGTTTTGTTTTTATTGTTGAATGTAATCTGTTCGGAACATAATAGATGTGGGTGTGAAACTGTATGGGTATTATCTTGAATGTATGCTTTTTTAAAATCAGGGACTGAGTAAAGCAGTTGATTTAAAGGAAGATGAAGGTGCACTGCCCAATACTCCCTCCCTTCAGAAACCAAAACGACAGAGGCTCTGTCCAGTTGATGCATTGCAGTTGTCCAGCAAGAAGGACAGTAAAGAGGCGAGCTGCAGGAGGAGGTCCTGTGGAAAAGCTGCACTGCACAATGGATTCATGCCTGGCTCCCGCTTGTTGGACACAGGAGAGTCTACCTCTAACCATCACTGGCCAAACATGTTCCCTGGCGCGCTTGGCATGCCGTTTTCCTCTGAAACGTTCCGGGTGACAGGAGAGAAAATATCTGCTGCTTCATTACTTTTGAAGGAAGGTTCGGGCCAACCCAGGTGCACCAGGAGCAAAGGGGAATCTGATGCAAAGAGTCGCCAAAGAGGAAGCAAGGGGAAGTCACATTCTAAATCCAGATCAAAGACTGTTCAAGCTTCCCCTATGGCTCTGCAGGGCTTGAGTTCTCCAACTCTAGATCTTGCAGCAGATCCTGTTAATGGTGGTTCTAACAGTAGCTCTCCTAGTTTAGCCCCCCGCTCTGTATTGGAAATAGCAAATTCTGAATGGATTGATGTGTTGGAAAGGCCAGCCAATCTGTCATGGGGTAAGGATATTTAAATATATAGAAATTTGAATATTTGTTAATGCGCGCATACAAAACTGTTTCATCTCCATTAGGCTAGGCTAGTTGATTTAACCATTTAGAGTTCCTACTAATACCAATGCTGTTTGGAAGGTAAGTTTTTAGGACTGAGATAAATGAGGTGCCTCTCACAAATTTCAAACATCTCCACGTGGCAAATATTTTTCTTCTAGGCCTATTTGGTTTTGCACACTAGTTAAAGGACTGCATAGGCAAGTTGTTATTGGGAGCCCTGCAGTAATGAGAGATAATCTGTTGAAACGTAGGACAGAATTCCGCCTCCCAGAGGAGCAAGCCCCCACTGCTGGTGATTAACGATGAGGCAGAAATATTAATCAGCGATGATGAAACAGGCAATGAAGCTGTGGTTCGAAATGCTCAGATGGAAGAAGATGAAGCCTTCGCTCGATGCCTCCAGGTAAGTGGGATTTAATGCACTGCAGTTTATTTAGACATAGTGCCTGGTGTCCCTGTGTTGTTTAACCTTTAATTCATGCCATTCAAATATTGAATCCTCTTTGGTAAAGCAAAAAGTGAGGCATTCAAAATTATTAATTAATAATAGGTAATATTTACTGGGGTCAATTATTTATTTTTTTTAGCTCAGTGTACTTTGTATACAGTTTTACATAGAGTACTTGACTGGGTAAGGAAAGGTTAGTCCAAGATTTGTGCTTATCAGGATCTGTGGATCCAGGCGATTTATCTAATTGGTTTATGCTGGTTTTGTACTGTTTAAAACTGATTTATTCTTCACAAAAACTGATATCACCTGATAAGTTTGTAATTGGAATGTTTCCTTTGAAAAGGTAACATCTTTAAACTAGATGCTTCCACAAAGGAAGATGTCTATTAAAATTCATTTTCTGTTCCTTTATGCTGTGTTGCATACCAATCCATACTAAGGGTGTACCGGTATTAGCCTATCAGCATCGCACCGATGTAAAGGTAAAAATCCGGTTGTCGGCAGTTTTTGTTATTTTAGCCGATAATGTACACCAATATTCATGCTTCAGTTTCTTCCAGCACAGAATTTAATGTTTTGGTTTGGCATGCTTACTAATGACGCAAGAACACTGAGACAGTAATTTTCCTTGCACTTCTTTGTAACGTGCGATTAACCTGCAGTACATATGTCTCAAAAGTGTGATGTTTTGAATTTTTTTTTAATATCTGAAGACAACAGTAGGATAGCCGTTCTGTGCAGCGGAACAGACTTGATGCTACATTAAATCCAACGATGAACTGGCAGTAGAATATTATTCGGATGCCTTTTTTTCTTCTTTTTTCTTCTAGTTTAAGTTGATAATAATATGACTAGTACACAATGTACTTCAAACTGAGCTTTTGTAATTTGTTTATCTTGTTTAATCTGCATTGGTTGCGGGTGTATTCGGCGGCATTTGTTAAGTAACAAATTCAAGTTTGACTGAATTTTGTAAATGGAAATGTAATATTTTATGACATATTTTTTATTTTTTTTGGTTAAGTGAACAATTTAAGTTGTGCTGCATTAAGCAGTGTATGATTAAAATAAGAATTCAACAAAAGTTGTTGTGTAGGCTACATTTTTCTTTTCTATTGTACAGTATAGGTAGAAGTTATAATATGCAATGTTTGACAGCAAGTGGCTATAAAATTTAATGTCATATTAATATATTTAATATTTTTCTACAGACGTGTTTTTACTAGTACAAATGCTAAATGTTGTTTTTGTGTCTTATACCTGTTCATTTTTGTCATATACAAGTAAATGATATCTGTTCATTTTTTAACATCTATATTTATAAAACAGTTTAAATATAGGTCCTATGTCATGTTCTAGTAGTTTACAATAGCTTATCTGCACTATCTATTGTTATCGGTATCGGCCGATATGGGCAGATAATCATTGGCTATTGGTATCAGCCAAGAAAATCTTATCCGTGCACCTCTAATTCATCCCAAATACCAATTCAGGGGGCTTGTATAACACTACAGGCAGAACTGAAAACTGCAGCAGTGTCCCTATCCTCTGTTGCATTGCTTGATAAGTTTCTTTGTTTCTTGGTTTATAGGCACAGTTTGACAGTGAAGAACAACAGCCTGCAGTTGGGCAAGGTCCATCTATGAGGCCCAGAGCAGTAAGTACATCCATGTTATGGGTTTCATTTACATGTTGTCCTAACTACACATGCTACTGTCACCTATTTTGTCTAAGTTGTCTATAAAATTGTGGTTATTTATTGCTGCTGCATTTACTTTTCTCATTTGTGTTTTTAGCCCACGTTCGGGGTCAGTGATTCAACAGGGTTCTGCGGTATTCCAGGCTGTTATGCACTTGCTTCCAGTCATGTAGGTTATTGTAGGAGATTTGGGTGTAGTGAAAACTCCATGACAGAGGGGATTCCTAATCATTTGGAACATTGTCTCATGTTTGCTCACCAAGCCACAGGATACAGTAAGTGCATAGTTTTATTTCTTTGGTTGGGGTGTTCAGGGGTGTTTTCATGTATAATGTATCCTGGACAGCATTCCACCCATCTCTTGCCAATCACTTGTAAAAGTTGGTTTCTTCAGGTTTTTGACTGTTACTTAAATCGGAACAAGAAGTCGCTTGGTCAGTTATTTCACTTTTGTAATCTGATACAGTATCACGCCTCACACTTAACTTGCCTATAAGTAGGGTTTCTGTTTTTCTGCGTATCTAATTGTAATCTATTTTTAAGTCTTGCAAGCGTGTGCAATTCTCCCTGTCTGCAGTCTTCAATAGAAATTTAGAAATTTGCTGCTACTCAGTAGTTGGGGTGGGTTTAAAGTATTCAAGTCCATGCTAGATACAAGTCAAGAAGGAGGGACATTGCATAACTAACTGCACTGGGAAAGGGGTGAAGTCAATGTTAATTGAGTACCATTTTCATTGTTTTTCTGGTGTTTATTGGATATAAACAGATTTATTTATTTTATTTATTTATTTATTTTTGTATCGGGTGTTTTGTTTTATCAATGTTAATCTGTTAAAACCGAAAAACAGAAGCCCTACCTATAGCAATACTTTTGAATTGGGTTTGGTGTCAATCTAAATTGTTTGTGAACCACTAACCAGGCAAATGCTGTAAGAAAACTCAGCATACATTTCTATGTAAAATTGTTATTCTTTGTATTGTTACATATTTAGTTGAAACAGAATGTTTGTGTTTAGACAGGCCTACCCGTTCTCGTGGAAATGGAAGATCCAGGCGCTCAAGGCAAAGGCAGCACATTCAAGATCTGCTTGATGAGAGTCAGGGGGACAATTATGAGGTAAGTCTGTTTGTAAAAGTGAATTGATCTTTGGTGTGATTTCTAGCATATTAAACCAGTTTGTTTTTGTTGAATACTCTTTTTTGTTTGTTTTAGAGACTGAGGTTCTTGTTTTGTGGTCTTCTTTATGGTAGGCACTTCTAGCTTTTGAGGAGAGTCAGGGTACAGCCTTGGGGAAGAAGACTCTTAGCAAGGGAGAGATCAACCGCTTACCTACAAAACTGTTCAACCCTGCCTATGCTGCTGGAAAGACTGAGTAAGTAGACTTTACAGACACAGTCCTGGATTAAACTTAGCATTGGTGTGTATAGTAATGCCGTGGGCCTTTTTAAATATGCTATTTTACTTTTCTAATGCGAAAAATGCAAATATTCATTAATCCTTGGAAAACAAAAAAAAATGTCAGTATCAATAAAAATGTAAACCTGTCATGGTTTAGTAATGAATCTGTATTTAATTTTTGTGTTTAGCTGTCAGATCTGCTTCTGCAGCTACACGGAAGGAGAGCAGCTAAGGTTGCTGCCTTGTCTTCATGATTACCATGTGCCATGCATTGATCGCTGGTTACAGGTAAGTAGTTTTATTCAGAAATACTTTGAAATATACTGGCAATTAAATTGCCTTAAAGTCACTGTATTATTTAGACTGAGCTGGTTAGACTTTTCTACAGTATATACATTTTTTTTCTTGGGGACTTTTATCTTTAAAAAAGCATTTAAGAACAGAGATAAATGAGTGCATTAACAGCAAATGTGCAATTTGTATTTCAATTTAATTAACACTTTATTGTCGATGAGTCTTCATAAAAAATTGTTCTACATTAGCTCTGTTTATTGCTTGAATTATTTTCCTGAAGCGTTTTTATTTTTTTGAGCTTAGTTACCTGAATTGGACCCTACGTTGTGATAAAAATAGTAATCATAGCTTCGTATATACTAATGAAAAAAAAATGCCTTTGAGAAAATGTATCCTGTCTTGATTTAGTGTTACAGTACACCCTGCAGTGAAACATGTTACATTACCTTTGCTGTGTCCCATGTTGACCCTATTGCAGGGTTATATTAAAAAAAAAAAACAAAAAAACATATTACCAACTCTTTTTTTTTTAATCTTTTAATGAAATCAACTGGGAAAATACATTTACTCAGGAGTAATCACTAGGAGAATTTATTATCTAAACATTGCAGTTCCCTCTTGCTGAATTGCTGGTTTTCTGTTCCCACAATACACCAGCATTATTTCAAGAGGGAGCATGATCTGGATACACTGCAATGTTTATAAGACAAACTTTTATTCCCCAAGCAAAAGTTGAAAAAAAGCAATTCCCTACTGTATTTACCTATGATATGTGAATAAAAATACAAAAACAATCAGGATTATGTTGAAAAATGTATTGTAACTGATTAACTGTCAAAGTTGCACCCAAAATAGGATGGAGTTACTCCAGATTCAAACAGGTCTGCAGGAACCAAAAATTCTGGGTCAACAATATTAGCTTTTTTTAAAAAAAATTTTTTTAGGAAAATACAAGTCAATCCAAATGAATGTTTATGTTGTACTTGCTTCTTTCCAGGAAAATGCAACTTGTCCCATCTGCAGAGTGGATGTTACCACAGATGAAAACCTCATTGGAATGTGAAATGTGAATGTGAAAACTTCATTGGAAAGTCAGGAGCCATTCTCTGCAATCTGGGTTGATTCGATACCTTAACTACTTTAACCTCAGGATATATTGATAGTGCTTTAACCAGCTAATGCCTCCTTATCAGAACAATGGATTGAGGAAGCCAAAGGTATCATATGACCATTGAATGTTTTTGTTTTAATTGTAACTTTTAAGTCAAAGATACAAAAGGAGCTTTAATGTCAGTTATCAGCCTTAAAGCTTCAAGTTGGTAAATCACTTTGCCCAACATGGTTCTTGTATCTGAAATGTTTTTATTCTGTAGTGTTAAATGTTTGGTCATTTTGGGGGCCCTTTGTTTTATTTATTTTAACACTTTTACTACTTGTTTTACCACCTGTTTGGTGATGCTTTTGCACCACAAGCATCACTGGTACATATGGCCATTTTTTTAAATAAACTATTTGGCAACAAAAAAGTGTTTTGTCCTTAAGTGTTAATTGTTTTGTATCATGAAAGACATTTTTTATAAAATATAAAAAGTGTGTTTTTATTTAATATCTGAAATCTCATGAGTTGTTTCTTGGTGATTTTGAATATTATCTTTTAAACATATATATATATATATATATATATATATATATATATATATATATATATATATATATATATATATATATATATATATATAAAATCTAGCCCATCTTTCAAAATGGATGAATAAAAAATTTGTCGACCACAAAAGAAGTTAGCAACCTTGAGTAAATTTCAAAATTTTCCCTTTTGAAAATCATTCTGTCGTACCATTCTCAAACTGTCATTTACGTAACATGATGGAAACCAGACATCTACCCCATCCCTAATACATTTTTAGATTTAAAATTTGAATTATGATTATGTGATTTTCTGAGTTAATGCATATAAATAAAAATAATACTAACAATTGGAATAACTATGTTAACAAAATGTCATAACAAGCACAAATAAAGTTTAAACTCTCAAAATATCTACTGCAAATACTGTAAATGTGTAGTGGTTATAATATGAATTGTATCCACCCTGGCACATGTTTTGGTTTACAAGTTTCTGGACAGCCCTCAGCAGACCAAAAGCAAAAGTGTCTGGTTGCAAACCATATCGGTTATAACTTCTGTAACTCACAACGGATGTCAAGGATGTTAGTGGTGTGTTGCAAATATTTCATGCAGTGCACCTCCCTGTCGAGTAAATAAAAATAAAACACTGTTTTGTATGTGGTAATTGGACAGAAATAATAGGAAGATTACACCGTAACACTACACAAGGTTTACCTGTTTGCAACAATGCCATTAAAAACGAAGTACAGTGGTTCTTACTTATTAGTTTGGCATCCTAAATTAAAATGAATGCAGTTTATAAAAGAGTTTTTCTCAACTTGAAAATGCATGTCAATTAAGGCAAGTCATTCCTTTTTCCCTTCCTCATAATACCGCTGCTTCATGGCTCTGTACTTTCGAAGGTAATACAAAGCTTCCAATTCCTTTATAACATACTCTCCACGCCCTATTAGTTCTTTGATCTTTTCAGGGTCTGTGACACCCTTGTTTTTCAAGAAAGCCATCTTGAGACGATCTTTGAAGTAGTCAGCTCCTTTAGGGTATTCTCTCCCAAGGTATAGCAACTTAAATGAGAAAGACAAACAGTATTTTAACAGACGTGCAAAACTAACAAAAAGCTTACAAAAAAATAAAAAATACTGGAGAGAAAAAAAAAGAATTGGATTCAAATCATGTCAATATATATTAAACCTATACATTTATTCCAGTGTTTTTCTGAATTTAAACATGTTTTTCTTCAGCCGTTTTTAGTTTAAATGGTGAACCTAGGAAGTTAAGCTAGAGATTATCTCAATATTTCAGCTGACATGACAGATTGTATTGATGATAAAAGCCTTCCCCTTATCAGCTTCCTGTGAGTGGATACCATAGGGCTAAGCACAATTTAATTCTCAAATTAACATGGATTGTTAATATTTACAGCTGATTCTCAGTTATTTCTCATTGTAAGTTCACTTTTTAACTTGATCTGTTACTGTTTTTCTGCAAGATGTCCTGTTATTTATACATCAATTCCTACTGTTACTTTTGGCACAAAGTTTACAGCACAAACATATGTGGCAGTACATTTTGTATATTAATTTCAAATTTAATCGTATGTAAGTTGTCATTTTTTCATAGGAAGAGCAGAGCACTTACATTTTTATAAAGTCTTACGACTTCACTTCTTAAGGGATTGGCCATTGTCAACCGTCAAATCATCAAGCACTGAAATGATGCACAAAAAAAATCTGAAACTTTTTTGTTTCCCAACATTCTTAAACTAAATCTAGTAACAAATTGCTATTAGTGATATACCCGTCACTTCAACAAACATCAACATGATTTAATTTGAACCATTTGTTTTTGTATTTGAGTTGCTTACAGTAAGTGTACCTGCTGAAATAGCACCTGGCCATAATTTAAGACTAGCAAATTACATTTCCGTGTATTCCACATTACTGTAAATGCTGAAATCACAATAATGTAAGCATACTGTCAATAAAGTATTATTGGCCATTTATCAGGAGTTTACAAGACTTAAAGCATTTTTTTTAACTTAAAATTCTAAAATGTATAAATAAACCCTGTACATTTTTTAATCAAACCCGTTGTTTGTGTAATCTGGGTTTAAATGTATATCTGTAAATACTTTACCAGTACCTTCTGAAAACCTTGCCCTTCGTCCCTTAATTTCTGGTAAACAAAGCCGCAAATCAAACCTGACTGTCGCGCTCTCGCCTTGCCATGCGACACTGTTATCTCAGTGCGGGCACGCACGCGCTAGCGTTTCTATAGTGACGGATCGAAGCTTGTAAACACTGCGTGGAATCTAGCTGCAAGGATGGTGAGTAAGGCTAGTTTGTAAAATTGAAGTTTAAAAATATATTTTATAGGAACACGGGGTATGTGAAAGATTTATTGTTTGTTTGTCTGTCTATCTATCTATCTATCTATCTATCTATCTATCTATCTATCTATCTATCTATCTATCTATCTATATATATATATATATATATATATATATATATATATATATATATATATATATATATATATATATATATATCCGCTCCTCTTTCAACGCTAAACGTAAATTCAAGAATTGATATAAGGAAAATAGCAATGGGAGAGTCCATTAGATATTACAAATTCATGCTTATTCTAATGAGTTTTAAAACAAACCTCATTTCAAAAGGAATACACCTTTTTTTATATATTTTAACACAATTAATTTTTAAGGTTCTAAGTATTTCAGTACATTTTCTTTAATTTAGTACCCATTCGAGTTTTTCATGTAGTTAATTTTAATGTAGCAAATGATATTGCCAGCTGTATAAGACATTGTGGATTCTCTAATCAAGGGAGTGCTTTGTTCAACACACACACACACACAACTTCTGTATCTTCTTTTCGGTGTTTCCTTTGTTAGTGGTAATCAAGCATGCCTTTATTTATATCTCTAACTTTTCTCTTTGTCTTTTTCATCCTTGACTGCCGTTAGCCACCAAAGAAAGGAAAGGTATGCATGCAGAATGAGAACACTACGGTATCTAGTTACAGTAGATTTGTAAACAAAATTAATAAGCTTAATAGTTTATTAGGTAAAAATGGATTAACCTCAAAACATATTACATGTCAAAATAAAAATCTGATATGCTTGTTTTTTTAATTGGCATAATATTCTTACATATCCACTGTTTTACTCCATATTCTGCAAAAAACTGTAATGTTAAATGTGTTTTATTTAAATTAGAAATACAATAATAAGATCTGTGCATTTATCTATTTGAAGTCTGGAAAGAATAAAGGGAAGCTCAGCAAAGCTGAGCGTGAGAGGTTACAAAGGGAAGAAGAGGAGAGAAAGGTCAGAGAAGAAGGTAAAATATCTGTTTTCATAATACAGCACAAGTTCAGAAACACAACTTTCAGCATACACAATGGAACAGACACATATATCTGGGATCCTGGTTGTTAACATACATATTTTGCAAAATGTATTTCAACATATTCCCATATGTTCCATACTGAGTTTTCAGCCTATACTTTCTGGCAGTCTGTTATGAACAGATAAAAGCTTAATGGGTGCTGCACCAAGTAGATACCCTAGCATGTGGACACACTTTTATATGAACAAATAAAGATTTAACAATAATAGTCCAGAATATGTGAAATTACTGGTCTCCTGTAACCAGCTTATGGCATTCTTAGAACAATTATTTGGGGATATTACCAAACCATTTCAGTGCAGTAAATTAAAACAAAATTTGTTTTTGATTTTCTTTTACAGAAGAGGCACGACTTATAGCTGAAAAGGAGGAAGCTGAGAGGCTAGAGAGAGAACGGAAGGTGCAGGAAGAACGTGAAAGACTTGAGTCAAAGGTCTCTTCTTTTTAATATTATACATCATCTAATTATATAATATACTATTCAGTGCAAACCAAAATGTTACAATAGTTATCTACATTCTTTTGGGTAATCGTTATGATTTAAAAAACATACAAACATATTTGTATATATTAAATATATTTAAGTTATTTAGCTAATGGAGCAAAGCCCTCCAACAATTTTGTAATATGTTATCAGGACTTTTTATTTTAGGATGTTTCAGGTTTGCCAGAATATGTTCTATTGATATATTCTTTATGATATAATAGCAAACCACACCAGACCTTTCCTGTCACATTTCCTGTTGCATGTGCTTTAATGGTGAGGGATGTCAATACAGGTTTCCTCTCTGTAATAAATTCACTTATTTTACAGGACAGAGATCGCAGAGAGGATGAACTAACTGAACTCCGCCTTTTACTACAAGAAAACAGTCAAGCTGCAAATAAATGGTATGGAGACCTCAGAGCAAAGGCTAAGGTAACTATCCATGTATCTTTTATATCATTAAATTATGCAATTTGAACAATTACAAATCAGTAGTCTCACTGAGGTTGACTATAGTAAAGAGCAGTAAATGCATGTGGGGAAAAAAACTGCAAAGCTACTGTGCAAATATAATGTGATATTTCTTTTTTTTTTAAATAATGGTTCAGAAATGTTGCTTTAAAAACCTGTTAAAATCAGCAGTAGAGCAGTTATTTGGTTTTAATCACAAATATTATTTTTCTAGTGGGATCGTTACATGCAGTGTGATGGCAGTCCTGATCCATCAGTGCCACATGAGATAAATACCTTTATGAATCTGTGGAGGGACAACAAATGTGTAGACATTAACTCTGTATGGTTGAAGTCTACATTAGCAATAAGTGTAAGTGCTATAGCTCATCTGATTTTCTTAACTAAATAGCTGTACGCACACATTTTAAAATGTATTATTTAAATTATTTATAATTAAAATCAGGATTAAAAATACAATTTTTATAACTATAATATGCTGCTCTTAGCTTATAGATGAATTGGACCAGTTGTTGGCTGAGACACCAGCTTTTGAGCTGAATGAAAAAGATGTGATGGAGTACAAAGAAACGATTCTCAATTTACAGAATCTCACTCACTGTAAACTGAATAACGCCACTGAAGAAATACTAAAGGTAATGATCTTGACTTGCTCACATGCATGTCTTTGAAAAGTCAAATTGCCTTTCTTATTGAACTGTAATATAAAAAAGGTTACAAAGTAATATTGAATTCTAATGTTTCTACTATTCAATAGAAATAGTACCACCTTTCTTTTTAAAAAAATAATAATAAAATGACACAAAAGGACATTAGTAATTTCACTGGATGATTGAAAATATGGTCTATTTTTAAAAATGTTCCATTGCAATTCAGGAGGAACTCCATACTGTATTTGAACTGGTATTTATACTTATTTTGTTAGAGTTCTAACCTTCTTGCTGACACAGAGACTGGGAACATGCAGACCATGATAAAGAACAAGAACTTAACTCTATGTATATGGGCAAACTTGAACAAGAATCCAAGGTACCTTTTCCAAAGCCTATTTACAGTTAAGTATTTCCAAATCTCATGAGGTGTTGTTTGTTTCTAATCAAATTTGAAATGTATCTAATTTAACAGGTTCAAAGGCTATGAATTTAGTGACACTGGACTTTCATTCGAGCTGCCCAAACAGCTGGCTTTGAGTGACATTGCTGTGCGGATTCTGCATACTCAATACGACCACCTGTCCCACCTGAGCAACACATTTTACACAAGGGTAAAGAAGTGTGTAACCCAGAGCCACCCAGCATCATTAGCAGGCGAGAGTAAGGATGAAAGTAAAGAGGGTGAGGTGGAGCTACTCGAAGGAGAACCGAAGGAAGACACACAAAGTGTACCGCTTATTGAAGACGAAATCCAATCTCTTAAATCTGAAGACAGAAAGGTGAGAAATAAAGGTTCTTTTAATCTCTCACTTTATGGATGGAGATGCGAATCGTGATAGGTCAGATGACTTCAAACCATTATTGCAAGTTCAGCTCTTAAATACATCTTTGTTATGCAGTTTAAAAATTAGCACAGTTGAGTAAAAGAGTCTTCTGTTTCTCTGTGCAAATACTGTGAGTAAAAGAGCACCCCCCCTGCATTAATTTAACAATCCGAGGAGTATTAACATTGCCACTAAAGATGATTAGAATTTACTTGTAAATATTTGTAAGTTGTTCTGTAATGTAAGACTATATAATAAATTATAGCAAGTTTAAAAGTAATCTGAACTGCAGTTTCTGAAAGTAACTCATCCTCTGTTCATATGTGGAAATGTTCTATCATTTATAAGCAGCAGAGTGCTATGAGCTTAGTTTCAACTAAAGATGAAACTAGAAGTTTGGCAGAGAAAAACAAAGAAGAAGGAGAAAATAAGACAGATAGCCTCATTGAAGTGAATACTGAAGGTAAGTGAATAAATCTTTCACATTACTGGGAGATTATTAAAGAGAAAAATGGTATGGATTTGACATAAACGCATTATGTTAACTAATGTATTCTTTTTTTTTTTATTTACTCCAGTTTTATCGCCAATTGTGTTATTATTAATCTCGGTTCACCGCTGCCACCCCCCGGCGTCTCAGGAAACTGAGGCTGAAACACGTGTCCTCCGAAACGTGTTCCTGCCAAGCCGTCATTTTTTGCATTGCGGATCCACAGCAAAGCCATCAGACCTATAGTGCCGGAGGACAACACAGATCTGAATGGCTCCACTGCAGACCCGCAGGTGCCCTATCAGTCACAGGGGTCACTGGTGCGCGGTGAACCATGGATTGCCCTGCTGACCTAAGCCCTCCCTACCCGGGCGGCGCTCGGCCAATTGTGCGCCGCCCCCCTGGGAACCCCGGATTTGCCCCGGTCATGGTCGGCAAATGACATAGCCTGGATTTGAACCTGCGATCTCCAGGCTATAAAGCGCATCCTGCACTCCACGCGGAGCGCCTTTACTGGCTGCGCCACTCAGGACCCCCCAACTAATGTATTCTTGTTGCTGTTTAGATTCACTTTGTGTAATCTGTGTTATAGTCATCACGCCCTGGTGAAGTTTAACCTTCAAGTACATCTGGCCCACCACAGTGTAATCATTAACCATCCCCTCTCCAACATTCTTACCAATGTATTTCTCACATCCACTAAAGGCAGTGATGTGGGACATGTGAATGGTGTACCTGATGTACTTGGTTAAGACATTACTCTCAATACTTTATTGAGGGGAGGTTTAAAACTTTTCATAAAAGTCTTCAGGATGTGATGACTGAAACAGAAGAAGGTAAATCTGATATAAAGTGAATCTAAGCAACAATAATACAATATAAATGAAGTTAATGATATTATTATTATTATTATTATTTGTTTATTTAGCAGACGCCTTTATCCAAGGTAACTTACAGAGACTAGGGTGTGCGAACTATGCATCAGCTGCAGAGTCACTTACAATTACGTCTCACCTGAAAGACAGAGCACAAGGAGGTTAAGTGACTTGCTCAGGGTCACACAATGAGTCAGTTGCTGAGGTGGGATTTGAACTGGGGACCTCCTGGTTATAAGCCTTTTTCTTTAACCACTGGACCACACTGCCTCCATTACCAAGTTGCTATTTAAGTTATTCACTAACTTTTAACACTAATTTTAAACACCTTTAAAAGATTGGTTGTGTGCAGTTCAGGAAGCGTCACTACCTGCACCAGCGCAGGATCAAGAAGATTTTCTTCAGGAAGATACAGTTGACCTGCGTCAGTTCACACCTTTGGGTGGAATCTATTACTTTGATGTGTTTAAGCTTCCACCTCAACCTCAGAATATAAAGGGATGGACAATTGTGCAGGTAAATATCTCATCATTTTTCTGGTAAAACATTCTATTTTGATTGGAAGGCATTTAGTAATTGTAACACTAGTTCTTGTGTTATAATGTAGGTCAGTGGTGCGCAAACTTTTTATATGCCACCCCCTTTTCTTAGCATACATTTTGTTGCACACCCCACCCCACCCTGCCCCCACCCTAACTTTATATTTTAACAGGTGTTTTTTTTCCCCAGATTTAATAATTATATTATTTAATATTTATTAGTCTAGCAGCTAGGACCAAACATTTTCAAAAGGTTCACCCATAAAGCTAGAAAATTTCTGATGGTACCATACTTTTCTGTGACACTTGTGGGCAACCCCTAGGGTGGATGTGGACTTCTGAAGTAGTGCAGTTTTTTTTTCTACAGAGGGGTTTGTTGAGGGACTCTGACATAAAAAATGTCTGTCTATGAAGATGGGATATTTCAAGATAATCTAATCTACTGTACCACAGGATGACAATAAATCAATTTACTTGCAGAAATTAAACTTCAAGAGGATGTCTGGGTTGACTGAAACCTGATTCTTCTCAGCATCTAAAATCAGTATCATAAACATGATAATTGGATGATTTTAATATTATTTATTTATTATTATGTATTTCTTAGCAGTCTTGGCTTGTCATGTGAATAGAATACAGTATGTGTCTCAAAGCATTAATTAGCCTTCAATCACAAGACTATGAGAAATGAGGGATAGTTAAGACTCATCATTGCTCTCAGTCAGACAAGGCTTCAACAAGTCTGTTGGTGCATTCTTCATTAGAGCAAGCATCAGAGCACACCATTCCCTCTTTTCTACATCTGCACTGCTGCAGGAGCTCTCCACCATCATCAACTTTCCATCCATTGGCAACAGGTGATGGGAGATTCAAAAACTGCTCTGTAGCATGCAACCATATTAAACTTTGATAGATTACTCTCTTTACATACTCTGAGAATGCATCCGTTGTAGGTGGCAGCTTTTCACTGGTAGCACTTTTCTTTGAGAAAAGCTTGTATCTTAGCATGTCCAGTGATGAGCATTTTCTTTTGGCATATACCAGTGATGTGAGTTGTAGAGATGATGCCATGGCTTCATCAGTGATGGATACAGAATACTGACCAAGTTGCTTGAGCCCATCCAGTAGGTCACAATTTGCAGTCAGGGTTTTCATTCACTTTCTTTTTCCTATCCCACTGAATGCACTTGAGAGTCACAGCCACTCAAGGCATGGATTGAGGGCAACACAAGGGAAATGTCGTGTCCAAGATCTTGAGCAACAGTGTGCATTGGGATGTAGCGCTTCTTTTGTGCAACTCCAGTCCTGAAGAAGAGCTCTTGAATATCTAGCAGAAAGATCTTGGGCACATGGCAGCAACATCCGATCAATGCTCCACAACACAACACGTTTTACATTCAGTGTTTTAAGTGCAAGGCTGATGTGTAGAAACATTCTTGAGTCAGCCTCTTCGTGGTCTGACTGGACCTCTTCTACTCTGCTAAACTGCCCATGTTCCACCATAACTGCCTTTTGTGTGTCTGTGAAGCCCCCTGCCAAGAGCAACTTTCTTCCATCTTCATCAAAAAATTTGCCATGTTAGCCTTGTTAGCAGGATTAGAAAGCATTTTCTGTCGCTGTATGGACAGGTGAGTAGCTCTTGAAGACTTCCTCATTTCCTGCATTTGGAGTCTGCCACATCTGGCTTTCTCCACTTTTGATTGTCTGGTCATGAGAATAGTTGTCACCAACCACTGCAAAGTTTTGAGAAAGAATCATTCCTAGAAGTTTCTCAGAAAGATTTCGAAATGTACCATAATCACTTCCATCAGTGGAAACCATGTGGATGATCATCATGAAGTCGACTACTAGTAGACTTGGATCTGTTGTGTTTGGTATTTCTGGCAAACTATGGTCTTGTTCTAACCAAAATATGGTTGCACTTTTGATTGTTTTGTAGAAAGATCCATCCAAATTGAACAATGACAAAGGAACGGGAAAGCTCATGCTTGAGTTCATGGACATCAACATCTCTAGCTTGTGCTATCACTGTCAGTTTGCTGAATATTTGTCTCTCAATGTTTCTGTTTTTTGCTTCTGTTTGGAAGAAATTGTCTTGTTGAGACTGTCAAACGTGTTCAGCTTTGGCCTTTGTATCGGGGCAAAGAAGTCCACTTCACTGGTAGAGATTCTCTTCTTAATGAAGTCTGCAAGCCTCTTCTGTTCCTGTTCATGAATTCCACCAAGATTGTTTGCCACGTCTGGTGGTGCTACTGTGGATGTAGCGATGTTGATTAAAGGCTGCATGATTTCTGAAGATAAACCAGCTTCAATCTCAAATGGATTGACTATCCTCATACTCACAGTCTTGACAACTCTTTCCACATCATCTTCATTTTTGCTTATCCTTCATGACCAAGCTTCCTTGTGGATTCCTGTTAGTGCACTTTGCATCCCACACAGACTTGACAAATGATGTGCATTCTCCCTTAGGTGGGCAGTCTGGTAATACTTCTGAAGTGCCTCTTTGATACACAAGTGGCGATATTTACCACAGTCTTTAATGATTGACTGCTCGATTCCCAACATGCTAGATGCCACTGAAAGGTCTTGTTGTGTGATGAACAGACCAGTTTCCATCACAGAGTTCTTGGTAAATCTCAGGCTGGTTCTTTTCTAGGAGTTTCCCCTCAATGACATTGATCGTATCCCACCTGGCATAGTTCCGGTGACCACACATGAAGTCAAGTGGGATCATTTCAGCAAACATTTCAAGCTCTATTTGTGTTTATCATGCCGCTTTGCTGCAATGTGGTCTAGCTGCAACTGCGATAAGTCTGTCACATAGTTGTCCCACAGAACAAACGTTTCAGAGCACTGACACCCATGCTCTGTAAACTTGTCCATGACAACTTGTATTGGATGGAAAACCTGGATGAACTTTCTGATTTCATCTTGCATGTCTGTTTCATTCTCATCACACACTTTAGCAATGTCAACAAGAAGTTGAATACATCTTGTTGCATGCTCTAAAATCTCAGCTCGCTCCTCTTCAGTAACAGTTGCATCTTCCTTTGCAAGCCAGTCACCAAAGGCCATCCACTTTAGCCTTTGCATGGCCTCATTCATGATCTTGTGTGTGCGAACACCCGTTGTAAGCTTTGTCTTTCATTAGATCAGATATAAAATAATTATTTTCACCTTTAAACAAAATCAAACAACAAAAATACATATACAAAATTATATAAGCCATAAAACATTAACTATTGACATAAATCATAATTGGACGGCTAGTTTTAAACTTTTTTTTTTTATAGATTTTGAACAGGGACTGCTGAGATAAGTAATAAAAGAAGAAAGGAAAGAAGTCACGGGCTGCTTCTTTTCGAGTCCAGAGAAGTATAGTTTATTCAAGATAAAAGTTTTGAGTTGCAAAGTTACAACCAGACATCTTGAAGGTTACATGGTGACAGCAGTTTGCAGGTATCCTCTATCCAAGCACGGATCAGAGCAATACAAAGAACATTTCAGGATTTTCAGTTTAAATGCAGTCTTTCAGTGACATCATGATTTTTCTTTAAACCAATCAGACAAAGACACAAATCTCTTATCACTTGGTTAATTGTCCATTTGTACTAACCCTAGCTTCAAAGCATCTGGTTCAATCCAGTTTTTCTTGAAGTAGCTAGTTTTTATAACCCTCATAAAATCAACTGTAATTTCCAAAGAAAACCTGTTTTATGTCTAGTTTGTTAAGATGTTTAACAATATGTTGGTACATCTAACACAAAAACAATGATCCACCCTAAATGGCAAATGCCTTTGTTATTAGAACTGGACATCAAAGGAGAGTCCAACACCTATTTCAAAGTGTCTTGGAGGTCAGCCTTGTCCTAGCAAGGACAAAGTGACCAGAAAGATTTTTATCAACTTACTGTCTAACTAGGAATTTAACCAGAATCTGACTTAATGTTTAACCCATTCTGTGAGTTGTATTCTAAGACCAAAAATTCATTTATATCTAAATAAAATGTTCCAACAGGGACATTTGCTGCATCTTGTCTTCAATGAAAACAACAAGTGACCTGAGTCATGTGATAGGGTGCTGGGTCAAGTCTCCCCCACATCCATTTTTAGTAGTCCCCCTGGCTGCTAAACACTATAATTGTTTTGGGAAAAGATGCAGAAAGCCACCAGGCTACACACACTAGTGAAACAACCATTCTGCATAGGTGGCCGTTTTGGGATACCAAGTCCCTCAACAAACCCCCCCTGTAAAAAAAAATAAAAAAACAAAACACTTCAGAAGTCCACATCCACCTTAGGGGTTGTCCACAAGGGAAATATATATATATATATATATATATATATATATATATATATATATATATATATATATATATATAATTTACACTTGCTTTTTTTCACTTTGCTGTTACAAGTTAGTATACTGGTAGATTATGGTACACCATCATTATAATGTGTTGTACCCTTATCCTGATAATCTCTTCTTAAATTTAAATGAAACTACCTCAGATTCTGGTTCTCAGTCTGGCAGCTGTGTGGCTAAAATGTTATCTGTAGGTACTTTAGTTTTCAGTACAGTTATTTTAGCACCACCTACAGTTACAATAATACTGTATGTTGATTTAAACATGTAAGCCAAAATTACATTATTTTTGGTATACACATTGACCTTTCACACTTTTGAAGCAGTTACGTTTTTCTTCCTAGCTGTTGGATACAGGACTACAGACTTTTCCATACCCCATGGAAACAATCAAATCAAGTAATTCTGGTTCTGGGAAATTGGATGAGAAGGAAACTGATAGCAGCAGTTTTACTTTTCCACCAGTAGGTGTCACAATCAGTCTTCCTGACACAGTCATGTTTTTGGAGGACCCTCAGGTTGCTAGATGGGACGCAGAAGGTATTCTTTTTATATTAACAAACACACCTTTATTTATATGTCAGAGGCTAAAGTGGAATCAGCTGTTTTTGTTTTTATTATCATTACAGGTTTTTGATTTACCCACTGATAGGAAATGTGGTCTCTATTTACTTTTTGCTTTTTAGCTAGGGCTCAAACAGATTACTTGGTGGGGGGCATCATGTTATTTAAATTGAAATTGTTTTGAAATGGCTATTATTTAGATTCTATTGTTAAAATGTTTCTCTTTAAATATATATTTTTGCAGGCAAACAATGGAAAACAGACTGCATTAGTGATGTGAAATATGATAAAGAAGCCAAACGCATTTCCTTCAAGATGGATACTTTTTACACTTTCACACTCCTGCAGGAGTCCCACGTGAACATGCCCTTTCAGTCTTGGGAGCTGAGACCACTGGGTTTAAATAATGCCATTCTAACAGTTACTGCTGCAATTCAAGAAGTAGAAATAATAATTAAGGCAAGTGCAATTTAATTGCAAAAAACAAATGGTGCTTTTGATTTAGCTGTAAAAAATATTTTATTAGATCCTGTCATTCCAATACTATAACTATTGTTTGGTTTTCATAGTATTGCCTTGCGTGTGTTCCGATGTTGTACATACAAATTATAATTTACTCAATGGAATATTAAATCAATAACTACTTGACAACAACTATTTCCTCATCACAAAATGGCCTGCCATACTAAAGCTAATTACTGTATGTTGAACATACCTTTGTGGCTTTTCTGATTAGGTTATGAGCGTGTATCTGGAACAAACTGGGAGTAGACCTAAATTGGCCCTTGTATTTACCCCCCTCCCCCTCTTTCTCAAATGGATTTGATCAATCTATACCCCATCTGAATAAGCCACATGTGGGTTTGAGAGAGTATCCTTTATTATCCCTGGATTACCCCCTAAAAATAAGTGGGCAATGCAATCCGCATGGAATCCCTGAAGCTGTAAAATGCTCTATAAAATCCAGCTGTGGCTTATCGTTTGGGGTATAGCCATCAACTGTCCAGAGAAGTTCAACACACATTGACATCAGGGCAGACCTAATAATATGATTTTTTAAAAACAGGATGGTCAGTGCATGTTGAACTTGTTACATTCCAACAAAGACAACCTTTCCCACATCAGAGGAAATTGGATGACCCCCGCTGCACTCATAAGGGCAATGAGAAGTGCTGGAGTAAACATCTTTGTGGAGGAAGATTCAGAACGATTTGTAAGCTTCAATTCTAAGGTATGGAAAGAAAAATAAAAGGTACAGTGTTGCTTAGCAGTACTTTATTCACAGGCACACCTGCCGTTTTATTCCCCCAAAGGAAATTCTTGAAGGGATTTTCTTACCCCGTTGCCAGTTTAAAGAAACCTGAAAATGTTAGACCATATCATAGAGAAAAATCCACTCTGTACCTAATTCCAAAATAGTTGCCTACAGGCAAGTACAGACTTTCTATTGCTTTTTATGCACAGATCCCCCCAGAACATTTTGGTTGTTGGCGATATTACAATTAAAAACAACAACAAAAAATATATATTTAGTGTGGAAAAAAAAAAAAAAAAAAAATTTTAGAAAACTAGTTAGCCTAAAATTGTAGGACCAAAGCACTACACATTACAATATACTGTACTATACAATTTATATATATATATATATATATATATATATATATATATATATATAATTTTTTTGTTTGTTTTTAATTTTGTAACTGTTGTAGAATATTATTTTCACACCCAGTTATTATGTGTATTCTTTTCATGTTAGAATCCGCAAGCAGAACAAGCTATTTATGAACAGATGGCCCTGGCTTCATCTGCATATGCTTTTTCTTGGAGCAAATGGAACGCAGTGTGTGGCACAGAACACATTGTTATACAGGTATGTTATTAAAACCAACAGCTACCAGTTTTTTGGGTGATTATTGCACAATCCCATAACTTTAATTAATTAGAACTACTAAGCACTTCCCACAAAACAGATTTCAACACTCATTCCAAATGGTCAAAATGAAACACATGGACTGATGTTTTAAAGCCACTTTACACTTTCTGTGGGGTTGGGGACTTTCACCACAGAGCAATAATATTATTTATATATATTTATATATATATATATATATTATATATAAAATTTATTTATTTATTTGTTTTTTTAAAGACACCAAAGCCTCCAGATACTCCCAAGTTCCAAGCATTAGAGACAGGAACAGGGAATTTGCAACTGCTAAAGTAATACAAAGGTGGAAGCTGGGTTAACGGGATGCGGTTGACCTACTTGCTGAAATGTATTTTCAGAAAGCTAAAGTACATCAGTGTTTGAAAACAAAGCTATGACAGTATTGGCAGAGGAACCCCAGAATTCTCTGGCTATAAACACCTGGAGCACACATGGTGCATTTAGATCTACCCATAGGCAATGTTGGGACCTTTGTACACAAAATCATGATAAATGTATCCTTGAACATGAAACCATGGGCCATTATCTGGGAAGAATGTAAGCTACTGTGGAATTGTCTAATTTAACAAAATCGGTAACATTTAAGACATTATGGGCCATATTCTCAAAGCTTTTACACCAGTCTTTAATTAACTCCTATTTTTTTGATGGAGAGAAACACTTATAAATATTACAAAACTCAAACTAGGTCATATAAAAGCACCCTCAAGTTGTTTGTTGCTCATGTGATAACATAAATATGAATTGTTCTCGGTTTTAAAAAAATTTGAATTCATTCAAGAATGGAGGAGACACTTTGAAAACAAAGCCCCATATATTGAATAACCATGTTTTACTTAATTTCCAGGTAAGTGAACACCTTAACACAGACAATGTGGCAGATGAAGACTGGGCTTTGTATTTGCTAAGTGCTAACAGGGCACTGCGGCTACAGATCACAGAGTACAGCGAGGAATTCTCCACTGATCTGGCAGAAAACAGCGAGTTTCATTCCACGTTTTACCACATGCTGAAAGATGGAATCAGTGATGCAGCGTTGAACAAGATTAATCAATCTCACTCTCTTTTTATTGACTGTGTGCAAAAGCTTTTGATTGCGACCAAAGTTCTATCTTACTAGTGATTTATCATACTTTATTATAGAATTACTTTATTGTGCACATCTTTTTCTGAAAAAAAATAAGTTGCAATTTCTTTTAACATTCAGTCTCTGAAATTGCAAATTTCTAAACAAATCATTTACATAACAAAAAAAGTGTGTCCCACCTGCAACTTAAAGAACACAATTGAATGCTCCACTAGACAAAAGTAAAGTTAATGTTGTTTACATCAAAACATTTAAAAATATCCCATGATATTACACTGCAAGAAAAAAAACCAAAAAAAAAAAAACAGGATGTTGATGAGTTATTAAAAATGTTCATTAAAAAAGGCAGCTTCTTCTGGTACAGATACCCAAAGGGTAAATATCCCACCCTTTTCTTTAGAGAAACATCAGTAACAAAATGAGACTTCAGTCAACATCTGTTAAAACAGCTTTTTTTTTTTTTTTTAACCAAATCCCTCTTGTATGGTGTAAAATTAATGCCATTTCAATTCTCATTTTAGATTCACAGTGCTGTAAACCAAACAGCAACATTAAGGGTGTACTTAGTGTTCCAAGAAACTACTGCCACACAACTCATTTTTAACTAAGTATATTACATAAAATAGGAATATCATGGTTCTCAGTTGTTTAAATACTAAGTGAACTACTAAAAAACATCACACTATAAAAGAACTGTTATACAGGAGGCTGGCCATTGTGCCTAAGTCCAGTATAAGGCCACAGAAGCTGCTGTATCGACATCCAAGAGTCCCCAGTCCCCACAGGAGCCGCCTCCGCAGACGGTTGGAAGGCAAAGCCAGCGATCAGGCCAATGACAGCAGCAAAAAGTATAACCATAATAAGTGAAATCCACAGTCTTTTGTTGGTCTTAGAAAGAGAGCTTTGGAAATCAGCAATGTATGAAGATATCTTGTTATAGCTGTGGAAATAAAAGTTATTCAATATATCAAATTTAACACACACAGTATACTGGTAAAATACTTTTAAAAGCAGGGAAAAAAAAAAGCCAAAACTGCAAAACCACCATAATTGTTTGTCCAGAGTAAAGGCTCAGGAAAGCTAAACCTTCCAGTAATGGGTTTATGAGATCTGCATTACTGATTAACCCTTTCAGTCCTGGCGGGACCTCATGGTCCCGTCTCATCTTAGTGCCACATGTTAACATATGCTGTCGGAAATCAAGTTGGAACCTCACAGGACTCCTACATCCCAGTCTGAGGTAGTGTATAAAAAAATATATAAATACAAAATTGTCCTGTTCTCATGTATACTCAATAAAAAGGAGCCCATTCTTCAGCTCGACAAAAGTAATTCAGGACTGAAAGGGTTAAAGCTCCCACAGCAGAAAAATTGCCTCCTGTTACCCCCAAAAAAGCAAAGCAGTTGTTTGAAGATGCAATTGCTCTTTCTGCATGTTGTAGGTTGCACGGCGAAGCAAGAGTTTAGTTGGGCTTAAAGCAGAATTGCTAAATAAAACAAAATGTCTTAAACTAACATTGTGGAAGTAATTGAAACTGCTGATATTATATTTCTCTTTTCTGAGAGGCTTGGCTTTCGTTCCTGAATTTCCTCTTTCTTTTCCTCTGTTGGAGGGGATTCTGTTTCATGTTCATGCCTACAAAAATTGTGTTATTCAACAAACATTTGTGGTTTAATTGCAAAAGTATGTTACTTTTATCACAAAATGAACACATTCTTATGAAGTACAATAACAATGTACAGTAGTACTAAACATTTCTTTAGTCCTACTGAACATGGAGTATTTCAAATCTTAAATGACTGCTTAGAGGTGTTTAAAGGGTAGTATAGTTAATCCATTCATTCATGAATTGACCATTTATTAACAGCTGGCCTCATGATTTTTCTTACAATATTTATGAATGTGAGAAATAGAAGATTAGTATGGGTAAAAGTAATTCTCACCCTTTCATTAACGAGGGTTCATCAGATTCTGCCCATGTGCAAGAGCTAATGAACCGTTGTAATGCAGGACGAGGATTTGGCTTCACTCCCAACAACGTCCTGAAACATAATTTTAATACCAAAATACATCAGCGTGATTACTTCCTTATCTACAAAAAAAGTGTTAACTTCAAAATAGAAATTAATATTGTACCTAGAATTGGATCCACAAATGTTCTGCCTGGGTATGTAGTTTGTTTAGATATTTACTGGCATATACAAATCAGGATCCAACATCCAGACAGACACACACACACAAATGATACATACCAGGTGCTAGATCTCCTTGACAATTTGTCATTAGCTTCAGTTTCTGCATTTGCATGCAACTTTTGCTTAAAGACAAACAAAATTTGCAAAGATAAATAAAAAGATTAAAACATTTTACATCTTAAGAAAATGAATAAAAAACTGTTTGAAAATCAATTAAGTAAATGACATATCTTTGCTATTATGCGCATAACAGTACATTAGAACAAACAAAATGACCCACTGATAGTGTTTACAGCACTTCAGTGTGCGCTACAGTACCTTGTCACACAATGTGACTATCAATATTAAAAGGTCTTTACAAGTAGTAAGAAATTGCTTACCAGGTCAAAATGAACAGGACCTCCATTATTTCTCGGTATGGCTGCAATGCTCACCCGTCGTTGGGAGGAAGGCTGTGTGATGGAAAAACGGTTTAATTATATATTGAGCTCCCTTTATTTATTAAATCAAACTGAACTGCTGACATATAATATTTAATAAAGTTATATATGAAACCCATCTAATATGACATTTTCCACCACGAGAGAGCAAAGACCAGATTAACAAATTGGTATTTTTGTATGAAGCTCAGATCATGCTTTATAAACACACATTAACACATTTCTGGGCTGTATTAAAATAGAATAAAGCAATTTAACCTACCTTATAGTATTGGGAACCTGGAGACCTCTTATTTCTCAAATCATCTAAGAAAAAAAAAAAAAAAAGCAGAAGTACGTAATACAAAAACACCCACCCATATTCTGAAATCTCGTGTCAAATTGAAATTTAGAAGCATGGGTGGAGTTTGACTAGGGCTTGGAGGGGATAAGCCCACCCCAAACCTGCCCTCCCTCGACCCACAGACAATCCCCAATGTAAATAAACAATGAGAAGCACCCAATGTTTTGTTTTGTTTCCCCCCTCCCTGACACATCCTGACTTTGGCAGGGTATTATTTAAGTAAAATTATTTTTTTTCATTAGCAGGTGGGCACAAGCCACAGCGGCCAGCACAGGAGAGGCCTCACAAAGACCCATCTGTCGCTGGTTTTGATCCGAAACTGGGGAAAGTCATGCTAACCAAGGAGGCTTAAACTTATAGTTTCCTACCTTTGTCTAAGTTAAACCCAAAAGATCTTTCATTCTGCAACGAAGACACTTTTAGTTCCTCTAGCTCTGTATGCTCCTTGGTGTACAGCCGTTTCAGATTCTCCACATGTTGGATCATGACTTCTACAGCTTTACAGACACTGCTCTCCTGAAAGCAAAAATAAATAGAAATGTGCAGTTTTATAGCATTTAAATTACTTTTAGATGTAGGTATTGTGGTGGTTTGAATTTTTAGGATTAATAAAAGCAACATTTTCTGACCACTCATTAGCATAACAACTTTCTTGCAAGTCCCTTATTAGGGCTTCTACATAGTTCCATAGGGAATATTTGCACACTCATAGAATTTCAAACAGGAATTGCAAATTGTGGCAAAATGTAAAAAAAAAAAAAGCCTAAGTACACAGAAACTCCAGAATATGCCGGTGACCATAAGGATTAAGGTACAATTGAAGTGTGCAAGTACTCTTGAGTGAAAGTATCCGAAAACAATAATTTCACACAGTATCTAAAATGTGAAAGCCCTGAAAAAAATAAATAAATAAACTATATCATGTAACATTACATATAACTCAAATAGTTAAAAATAAAAGCACCGAAAAATGAAATGAAAACTGAACATAAGCCATTGTAAAGTTTTTCTATCTACAGTTTAGTTTTCCAGACTTTTTTCACTTTAACTCATTTTACCTGCCACCACGCTGTTGATTACGACTGGAAACTACCTTTACTGCACATAATTTAGTCTTACGTGGGCTTCATCCCATTCAAAGTTCAAATAAACCACCACCCTTGAAGAATGTCTCTCCCCCTCCCCTCACCCACAAACAAGTCGTATCACCTGGTGAATCGCTCCAACCAATTCAGCCCTTGTTGAGACTCTGGTCATGGACTGGTTGAGGATGTCCAAATTCTTCTGCAGCCTTTGGACAACCTCCAGTGACTGGTTATCACCTGCACACAGCGGGATCAGAGTCTGGCAAGTAGAACACACAACAGGTATTGCCTTTAAGAAAGCACATCAGAGAGTTTCTTCACAATATCAATGATCCCCTCTGACCTGTTTAAAGGACTCAGATATTCCAAACGGTTTTGTTACTGTATCTAAAACTTCAAGTCCTAACAGGAATTTCTTAAGCACTGAATTGCAGACATAGCAGCAAAATAGTATAGTAGTAGCTGATGGGGTTTACTGAGGCGGGAGATGAAAAATACAGAGCATTACTGACGAACTCAATACAAACAGTTGAAGTTATTAGAACTTTTGGAATTTAATAAAAGGCATTTTAAAGTTTGATGGGTTAAGGATCAAATCATGATTCAACCACGAACTTCAATAAACACTGCTGAGGGCACATTCAACATCAGTTCTGGGCCTACCGTTTAAGACATTTACTTGCAAAACTGAAAACTCAAAAGATGTTAAAAATCCTACAGGGATCACCTCCAACAGCATGTTACAATTGTTGAGCTCTTTCTTTAAATTCCCTTCAGCCAGGTCCCTGGATCGCTCTTCCAGCCGCAGTCGTTTATCCAAAGTAAATGCGTCACATTTGAAGCCCAATGACAAACGTTGAAATTCAGCCTGTTAAGACAACCAAATTGTATTGCAAATATCACCAATCAACAAACAAACAAACAAACAAACAATTCTCAGGAGGACCACAGGAAGGCGGCTACAGTTTTATATCCTGTTTAACAGCCTCGAAGCCATGTGATATAATTGTGCTTGAAATACTAATCCTGCCCAGTAAGGGGCTCCAAAATAACCTCTGGGTTGATGAACATTTAATTTGGCTTCAAGGTGGTGTTAAACCAGCATGTATTTACACAGTGTAGGAACAGACATAGAAAAATCAGTGAAGGGTTTAGAATAAAATTAATTCATTTTAGCAAAACTCACCTCAATTTCCTTATCATTGGGAGACAAACTAGAAAAGTGTTCAAGAAAAAAAAAAAAAACTTCAATCTATTAAGTTATTACCTATTTAACAATCTCATTGCATTCATTCATAACGTTTAGAATTATTATAATGTGAAAAATTGAGAGGAATTTCTTTATTAAAACTAGGTTTCCAAGTATATATACGTACATGTTTTTGTCTTCTTTTTTTGGAGTACTGATTTTTTTGGCTTCCTCGTTTTCATTGTCCGCATTAGCTATAAGGGGGGGGGGGTGAGGGGGGAGGGGGGCAGAATAAAAAACCTCCTCTTAATGCTGTTAAGATTTCTAGAGGCTTCTGACAGTTATTTTAAAGACTGGAATGCCTTAACCACCCACTATGCTGTGCCTGCATTGATTTTATAAATATATGTACAAATATGTACTATCTGTAAATCTCCAGGAAGTGCGGTTTCACTAGCAAGGTACTGGGTTTATGCACCAATATGGCTACTTTAGAGTTCTTACAGAGTATGTTAATGCAAATTAAAACAAAAAAAAGAAAAAAAAAACAAAAGAAAAAAAAAAAAAACACACACACACACACACACACACACACACACACACACTATACATTTTTTCATGCCCTGTACCTTTTACAGTGTCAGTTGTGGAATTGCTCGGTGGTTCCTGTCCTTTGTGTTCGTCAATAGCCTCCATACCTTTGGAAAGTTCCTAAAATACATTTAAATCATTGACATGTGACTTCTGTGAATTAAAAGGGAACTGCAAATACATACAGTACTATTGCATTTAAATTGAAGTTTCTATGTTTCCGACTGGTGGTACCCTGTCTATCAGAGATTGTGGAGACAGAGCAGATGATGACTTTTACCCTCCTGAAATATATTTACTACACTTCTCAGGCAGTTAGTTGTGTGGGGTGTGCATACAAGTCCCTAAGCCATCAGTCTAAACTTTGGTAATCAAGCTTTGTACTTGCAAGAAATACCATGTGGTATAATGCAACATTGCCCCTAAAAATATGCATAGACACACTTCTTTAATGCTGCAAAGGACCAAAACTACAGTAATTGCAAAAAAAAAAAAAGAAAAAAAGGTTTGAAAGAAAGTCTTTACCAGGTTCATTTTAAATTTACTTCTGGGTGTTAACGTTTCATTCTTTGGCTCATTAGCACTCAGACTTCCATCATTTGGAGACGGATCCACTAGAAATAAATACATTAACAAGGATATGATCACCCCACATGTGGCTATATATTCATACAGATTTAGCAAAACATGATATTAGATCACAATCCTCTCCTGACCCACCTCCCAGAGTCACTTCCCCATATTAGCATGCCAACAAGCTTAAGGAACTAGCTAATTGTACTGAACTTACAAGAGGAATTGTAAAGTACCCCTCCAAAGAAGGCACAGAAGTAGCATGATCGAATCCATACACATTTACACGCACAACATTCACTCTGTTACTGAAACAAAAAGTCCCATCATAAGCTTTGTAAGTACTGCATAAGTAAAATAAAAAAAAAATTGAAGATTGTTCAACATCCTTCATGCAAATTCTAAACCTAACCATGTGACCAGAACTGGTTATTTAGCATCCGCCTCCCCTGTTACTTTTTATCTAATTGCATATAAAAAAAATTGTAATCTGTGAATTAGGTTTCAGAATACAGAAACTGAAACTTGTGCTAGCAAGATTGTCAACAAATCTCCACATCCATTATACTTCCTTGAGGTTTTGGAACATATGTTGTCCCCAAGTATATAAAAAACTAGATTCAAATAGACAGAATTTGATAGTTAGTTACATGCATTCACAATTTACAAACCAAACCATTTGAAAGTTAGATTTCACTATCAAAGATAAATGTTTCACTCCGGGAAGTGAAAAGTGTTTTGTGACATCTACTTTAAAAACCATGTACTGCACTACAATAAGTTACTATTACAATATGCAATTGTAGTCAGATGTATTTAATTATTTTTTAAAGATAGTGACAGGAACATTAGAAAGTATGTCTCCCAAAAAACATCAGAGCATCAGGTTGATGTAGAATACCAACACTGCTTCTAGACTTAATTATATGCAAGCTATTCATGGCAGAATACAAAGATGCTGCTTGTCAAGATTGCGACTGAGTGGTGCAAAAGCAATAATAAAAATGCAAAATTCACACAAACGAGAATTTAAAAGCAATAAAAAGTTTCAGGCAGCATCTGAGAAGTGTCAGTGCCTCAACAAGCAACAGCTGTAAAACCTAATATGAAATCTTATTACTTTAAAAAATCATTCAAGTTCTTTCACCAAATATAAAGAATACTAAATGTAAAACACTACATATGCAACACACACAAAAAGGTAGAACAGAAAACAAAATTGAGTAGAATGAATGAACAAAAATGAAATACCCGACAGGCTTTTATTCAGAGAAACACTTTCATTTCCTTCTTTGGGTTTCCCAGTTGTTGTCTTAGGACTTCTCTCCCCTTGACCGGTCTCCTCCTGTGACTCTCTACCTAAACCAAAAACACAAGAATTTGAATTGATACACTCCTCTATCATTACCACCTCACAGCAGGTCTCGTACAATCTGCATGACCTTAAAATTCCCTCCCACCTGTCATCTCGGGTCTCCCTGGAGCAATTGGAGCGGGATCCTGCACTGGAGCCTTCTCATGGTTGTCACTGAAAAACAGCAAGATACACTCTATTAGAATGAAGACAAAATAAAACCAGATCACAGCAATATTTTGGAATGCAGTGGAAGAGACACAAACCTCTTTAACGGCACTGCGCTGACAGATGACTGGTCTGCTGCAGTTTCCTGATGTGAATAAAAATATAAAACAGGTTTCAAATCACGTGTGAATAGAAATCAGCACAAAGACTATTGATTGAAGCATTATTAACTGCCACAAAAATGACTCCACCTTATTGTGCAATATTCACAGTGTCATTTAAATATATTGTCCAAGATCCAAGACAAGTGACTACTTTATAGAGGTTATTGAATTTGACCTAAAGCACGGCTTCTGTTAAACGTAATATGTTTTTGTGGTCTGCAGAGTACATTCAAGATTTACATTATACTAACTGTATAAAAGTACAGTGGTCAGCAGACTGGAATACACTATAGGTGGTTACAGGTTCATTTCAGTTAATGGGTCCCATTGCCAGCAGTTTTAAAGTATCACACATAAAATATGTTACAGCTCATCCATTATCCATTTAGAAACATAACTGCCATTTGCACCTTTAAGCTTTTCTAGGTCTTATAAACATTATAAATTAGAGTAAACAGGTACAGTATTGTCATACAAACAAGGGAAAGCACAATACAATCATCATTCTTTCTTACTGTACACACACTCTGCAAGTCGATAACTCTACAATAGCCCATTTAAATGCTTCTTATTTTACATTTGTAATGATCTTTAGTTAGAAGTACATAACATTCATTCACCAATCATTATCTTTGGACAGCTGACTTAGTGTAACCATTTTTTTCCCCCAGTAGATTGTCTAAAAACTACTGCAGATTATAGCAAGAGTAAAACATGCAAGAGGCATCCCTCCAAATCCTTCAATAAAATACAACATTTAAACAATACTAGGCACATAGTAAACATTGTTGGCATTAGTTTACATATATCTGCAATAAAAGGACACGTGTGCTTTACATCAGTAGCTGCCACAGGACTGGAAAAGCTACAAGTCTTGGGTAGACTAAGTCTGGACACACTTTCCAAAACCATACCATGCAGTGTTAACATACAGTAAGATGTAGTTGATCCAACTTAAGCAGGCAGGAGTCATTACCCATACAAGCCCATTAAACCTTAGCCTACAGTCAGCCGACAGATAAATACTTCCAGCTAGTCCAAGAGTAGAGAGAATCTGTACCATTGCTTGAACATCTCTGATAAAAAGCAACACCACACAGGACACACAAGCAGAGTATCTTACCTCAAAAAGTGGTTTGTCTGCCTTTACTGACTTACTGCAGACATTTTAAATGTAATGCGATATTAGGCAAGCAGACAGACAACATATTTTGTGCTTCCTGGTTTATTTTCGCGACAGACAAAAAAAAAAAAAATGAAAAGAAAATGTGGAACTGCAACACATCACAGCTACTCTGTGTGGCCAGAAATAAAGAAAAAAGGAAGCAAGTTATCTCTCAAATGTAATTTATGAAAACAAACCTTTACTTCACTCATGCTGGTGACGGACAGGTCTTCTTCACCTTGAACACCAACAGAAGATACTTCACACCTAGAACGAAATGAAGAGAAAAAATAAGCTGTACTTCTCTTCCCATGAAAGGAGTGTTGACTGTCAATAAACTCAGCTGCACTGTGGAACTCCACAGCAGTGCAGTGATCAACATATGCAAAACTAATCCTGCTGAAATGTCAAACCATTACAATAAAGACTCTTACAAGAGCTCCTGAAAAGTGAAAACACTGCTTTGCATTGCAAAGGTGCAGACACTCCTCTCAAGGCAAAAAGCACAACAGGAATACTGTGTGGTCCAAACAGGATATGGGTAAAACCACCATACAGAAGGTTGTTTTACATTTCTATAAAAAAACATTATATATAAGCTATTTTTAAACTAGAATATACAATTGGAGTTGGCAGTTGCATTCAATAATTTAATTATGCTACGGATTAAATATGCACTTGACTGCAAAAGCATCGGTCATCTCATTCCAGTATAAAATTAGGCATGCTTTAATACAATCCGCAACTGTACATAAACAAAGTCAAACATTGTCTGTGTAGTAAAAAATATAATCATATTCCCTATAACATACAGGGATGTGGTTTAACACTGCATTAATGCTGTTCACCAACCTGTTGCTTAATAGCACTTGGGTTCCAGCTGTCCTTTTCAGAACTATCGGTTTACACTCCTGGAGTTTTACACTTGGTCGTTTTAATTTCTGTGTCTGTAGCCTTGGATCAAGCTGAAGGAGTTCTAATGTCAGTGCATCTGGCAAGAGAAAGCATACTTCAGACAACCCAATAAATTATACAGTACACCAAACTTCACTAATATTATCTTAGTATACAGAGGCTGTACTCAACAAGGTAGCTAGTTTTCTTGTGTCTTTTTAGACAATGCAGCTGGATTTTCATACCTTTATGCAATTTATTAAAATTGCAGTCTACTTTTTCTGCAGCTACAGTGTGGAAACTACAACACACATGTGTGTGTATGTATGTGTTATATATATATATATATATATATATATATATATATATATATATATACTGTATATACATATTTTTTTACAGATTTTCTGTGTTGAATATAATAGTGCTAGTTTTCGGCCTTTATGGACTGCCAGTAAACAACCTGCATGGATTAAATCAAACGTTGCTAAGCGATAAAGATCTTGGTCTCTTACCTATTAAGGGTGTGTACCAGCAAGAGGCACCTTTAATCATTGATATGCACAGTGTGGTCCGACTCCCATTCAGGGCAGCTTCTCCAGCCCTGAAGCCTTTCTGGCACCTATGTTCTTGCTAGAAAATCAAATAATACTCCAATTAATGTCTATATTCAGGACCGCATGCAATAGATACATAAACTGGAAAAAAAAGTGTAATTTCATACACAGGCAAACACTTGGCTCACCTTTGCAGGGACATGGTATAGCAGATCAGCAGTAGCAGTTTTAGATCAGTGTTTGCATGACCAGACCAACGTCATTAAAATAAAATATGGGGAACAAGTGCACTGGCATGTAATTATATTGAGACTGATAGTAATTGTGGGCTATTGTTTATTTACTGTATTTCTATTTAAGGATTACATTGAAAGATGCATTGCAACACACCAACTGTGGAATACATGCCCCACCTACAAAACATGTCAGATTACATTGGACTACATTTGTTTTGCAAATGCTCTCCTAAAGCTCACATGTGTTAAGCATTGAGAATCCTATTGCCTGATACACCTCCCCAGCAGAACTCCAAACGCAATTATATAAATGATAATCTAGTATGATGAACTGACAAGTGATACTACAATAAAACTAGTCAGCCTTTGTCTTAAGGCTAGAGTTCTTTCCAGTATCGATTATCCTTGAAACTCCCTGAGATTTCATCAGGAAAATTAAACCAACTAAATAATTCCTAGGTTTTAATGTTATGCAATGTGTGGGAGGACATTGCACAAAGGCTGCCCACAAGCAGCAGCAGCTGCATCCACATCTATGTAGATAACTAGAGGAGCAACCACAAGAATGTTTTTGCTTCGTTAAAACCAATTACAATTCAGCACAAAGAATCAATTTAAATGATACTGGACTTCTAAAAAAATATTGACAGACAAAATACGACTTTTATTACTTATATTACTGTCAGAGAACCTGCTGTTGGTTCTCAATAATTGTGTCGACGTGGGCAAATGAGGGAAAGTTTTGCTTCATGTTGTTTAATTAACTCTACCATGTACTGTATGTTAAGAGAAACACATACAGTAACATTCACATCAAAGACTAAAATCCACTTTTGGATTTAACTTCCTTTATTAACGGTTTTTCAGTAGAGAGGTTGAAATATAAAATTCTTCGATTTCCAGAAACACATATAAATTCATATCTGTATTAAATGGAAAAAAACATGCTTAAAGTATTTAAATTTGGTCATTCAGTGAGTAAAGAGAAAAGCTAGTCGTACCTGGCAAAGCAATCCACAGCACTGCCCTTTAAATAACTTCTCCCTCAGTGAATGAACTGTAGCTAGATATTGGGGAAAAAAAATAAAAAAAACACACAAAAAAGTCTACAGTACCTGCTTGTATCAATATTAAATCAACAAAAACAATTAAAACCACAGAATTACTGAATTTACCCAAGTATTAACTGTACCTACATATGCAGAAAAGTAAAATACTACCACAAATAGCAGGTTTCATACAAAGGCTGTACTTCGTAGGAATAAGGATATATACTACTATGGAAAAATACAGTATCAAATCATTGTCTATGTAAAGAGTCTGACCAGCCAAGTTTCTGGATAACTGACCCACACCTTGAAAATGAACAAGGATGCATTGCAAGAACTAAAACTATTGCAAATCACCTATGTACTGTATGCGTGCTTTAAAAACACAACACTGCCAGTTATGAACCACTGTAGACAGCAAAACTCAAATTAACGTCTTATCACTTTCAAAAAAATATTGGGACCAGTTAGTGGTCCTGTAAATTGGCTGTCAGTTAATAGACTTCCACGAATTAGTTTAAAATATACAACACTGTAAATTAACTTATTCACATTAATAGCTAATGAGAATGGTTTAAGAGCAATAATAATAATAATAATAATAATAATAAAAAGATGGTTAGACATTCCCTGTCAGAGTGAGGTGCATAAGAGTATTATATAAATGAAGCCTAATTATATAAAAAAAAAAAAAAAACACAAAACAAAAAAAAAAAACATTGACATGAAAAATATTAGTCTGTGTAAAAAACAGAACACTTGAAAGAAATTAAGAACATTGTCATGAACAATAATTTCAGTATTAAACAACTTGCTCTCAACTCCTATACCCCCCCCCCCCCCCCCCCCCCAAGACCTTTCTTCAGCAATAAATAAATAAATAAATAAAACACACCAGTCAGTAACAACTAAAAAGTATTTCAATGATTATCCAGCACTTTGCAACACTGTTGGAGGTACTTACTCTGTTGCTCATCAATTTTCTGCTGAAGTCCCTGATAGCTGACTGACAGGGAACTGATATTATCCTGGAGCTTCTGTTTCTCACAAACCGTTTCCTCCAGTTGACATCTTAGAGAGTCGACTTCGTTCCAGACAGTGTCAGGAGCTGTGGTCTCATCTGTAACCTGAATGCACAGCATGAAAAATCTATATAGCTAAAGACCAAACTATGCCCATTATCTTTAAAAGTAGCCGATATGCTCTATCTAGCCTAAAAGAACCTCCCCCTCCAAAGGGGAAAACAGGTGCCTTAAAGCTTATAAAAAAGTCTTCTTTAAACCAACCTTTCACATCTGCGTTTGTATTACTTTTGCTTTGCATGTTTGAACATATAAAACAATTTTTGTGGTTAGGAGGCGATAAAAAAAAAAAAAGCAAGCTGCTTAAATTGTGTGATAGAACCACCCACTCAGCCTCCTACAGCTTAACTTCCTCAAATATTTAGATTTACAAAAACCACTTCACCAAGAGCTACAATCTGCTTTGCTCTATACTGTTAGAACAAGAATGGGGATACACTAGACAAGGAGATTGAATCTTGACAGGTTCCTGCAGTGTGAAGGGTCTCCCTCCCCGCTAGGCCTCCTCCTTTACCTGCTGCTCCTCCGAGGGCTCAGTTTGCGAGGCCACCTCACACTGCTTTCTGACCGCTTCCTCTTGCAGCTGCTTTTGAGCCTCCAGTTCTTGAAGTCTGTGGTGTGGAGTGAGGCAAAACCACAAGTTGTCACTGACATTTAAGAAAAGCCCAACACCTGGATATTTCTCCTTGGCCATGCAATGTGGTTCCATAACCATGGGGCCATCTGCAGCCCAATCAACCAATCACTTCTGCTTTGGGGGTGGGGTGATATTGCATTAAGTGGTCTTTGCAATTTGAAGTTGAGCAAATTGCAACAGAAATGATTGAATACATTGCAGACCCACAGTTGCAGAGAATCTAGGGGGGGTTCAATTAAAAACAATTGCGGTGCATTTTAAAAGTGCAACTTTCTCTTGGAAGAATTACCCATGTGGTTATTACTGGGTTTGTGACCAATTGTGATACATGTAGTTTCCATCTAGTCAAGACCCTCCAGGTCACACACACACACACACACACACACGAATAGGACTCTCAAAGAACTATGCATTTCTTGAATATGTTAGTCATGTAAAACAGCCCATTTAAAATAAAATAAATCAATAAATCAATAAATAAATAAATAAATAAATAAATAAATAAATAAAAATGTATAGATTTTTTCTGGTTTCAGAAGCTTTATTATTCATGACTTGATACATCTCCAGTTCCTTTTTCAATTAAACCAGAGACTAAAAAAGCCTATACATACCATTAACCATGCGTTACACCGTCAATGCAGGCATAAAAAAAACAAAAAACACACACACACACATTGCAACATTCATAACTTCCTTCAGAAGGTACAGATGTGAGCTGTGAAAATATATAACCTCTTCTTGCACAGTTGCCATACTTCTACATTGTATGCGAAACATCCAATTCCCATAATGTTGCCGCATTGCTCTCACCTGGAAGACAGATCCTTCTTCAAGTGAATGATCTCCGTCCTGGACCTCCGCAAATTACTTGCCATTTTAATTAATTCATTTTCCAAAGATGATTTATGTTGGTCCAGCTGCTGGAGATTCTCAATCCAAAAGCTTCTTTTCTCTTCTAGTTGTCTCTCTAAAGCCTGCACAATTTAAAAAAAAAAAAAAAAAAAGTCAAAAACCACAAACCTTTTTATTGGTTCATATGCTGCTCAGTGAGAATGATGTACATTGTCTTTTCATGTTGCAAAACAAAATACATACTGGTATGGTTCACTGTATTCTTTCCACTGCAAATTTCCACTTTATTTAAAATGTAAATATTATATTATTCTGGCTAACATGTCCACAAATCAATGTACTTTTGATTAGAAAGATTTGCAAAACTAAGACAGTTCCCACTTCAGGCTAGTAAAGTAGCTAAGCATTTTTAATTAACAAAAGCTATTCCAATTACTTCTGTTAAATCTCATCTTTCATAGTAGCATACTCCAGGACAATATCTTCACTGTCCACAGTAGGAGTGTTAATAGTTTAAATGTTAAAATATCAGCTAAGCGTTAAACATTGACAAAAATATGTAGGCCAAATATAGGGGTTAGACTTCAGGGCATTTTGGGCCAATTTCATATTCAATATTTCTTCTTGGTCTTTTCCATCTACAATGAAATGCACACATACAATCATATAGACAAATACACGCTGCAGCAATTTAGAAAAAAGCGATGGAGGCCCAATATGGTAAAGTTTAAAACACAGTGTTCACAAGGAACCCTACACCTGCCAGACCTCAGCAGCCCTTAAAACTAAAACGATATATTTTCAATGGTTTGGAAAACGATCAGCCACTTTCTTATGTAAAGCCTCTTCGTTGCACAATTGCAAGAAGGGGTGCATTGATAAATTGTTATACTTTCTTTACAAGATATATATCATATCGGAAGAGATATGTATTGCGAAACAAGACCCAAAGCACAACACAGCCTGTTGTAGTTCCCTAAATGGTTCATGACTGAAGAATAAGTGTGCCTTATAGTTAAGATTACATACTCTCATTTTTTGTCTTAAAACTGTCCATTAAATGACCATTTGATCTTATTACGCATCATACAAGAAGTCAATCAAGGTCATTACATGTATTGCGATATATGTTGCATCGTGGCCTGCATATCGCGATACATATTGTATTGTGACAGTAGTGTATTGTTACACCCCTACTTGCAAGTGCTGGAAACAGAGGATACCCTTTTTTCTTTTTTTAAAACCACACGTATGTAACGTCTCGGAGACTCTTCAAAGAGCATTTTCTTTTTTACACTGAACTTTGAAAACCGTCACCGTTTCTCACTTACCTCGAGCCTAGTCTTGCCTGTGGCTTTGTTTCCTATTTGTGACTCAGTTACTTGCTTTAGTGAAGCCACAATCGTATTGGCATCCTCAGTAAAGTCTTGACGCTAAAAAAAAACACACACACTCACACACACCACAAAACAATTCAATGCTTAGATGCAGTACCACGCGGGTTTATAACATACCAGCAAATTCAGACATTTACAGAAAGAGTCTGTGTTAAAACAGGATATATAGGTGAAGCTTTAGTTTAATTTAAATGGGACATTGGGTGAGTTAAAAAAAAATTGCCAATGAGTAAATAAAGTTTCTCATAACTGTTACTTTTTGTTTATGTATATAATGAGATTTGCAAATCCAGAGACTCCCAGTCAGGATTGATTTTAGAATGGTGAAGTGTCTGAGCCTATTAACTATTATAACTGGGACAATGGAGGTCCCATTTATGTGGGAGCGTTTTAATGTAGTTATAGTAGATATTGTACAGACACACAGACTCGAACAGGAGTGCAACACACACACAATAGTTATTCATGTGTTAAAATAATTAGAAACATTAATTCATAAACACAGGCCCAAGTTGAGTGTAATTTTAGTTTTTGTTTTGTTTTTTTGTTAATTACAAAGTATTGTAAAAAGACTTCTCAATGGAAGGCTTACCATTTTTTGGATGATAGTCTTGAATTCTGCTGACATTTGCTCAGGTAATGGACCTTGCAGGAGTAATAGAACTTCCCTATCCAAAGTTTCATCTAAAGATGATGCGTGACATAAAGAGGGCGACATCCGTTCCCTGCAAGTTGCCTTAAAAACACAAAATAGGTTATAAAAAAGAAAAATCTGAATTGAAGTAGAAATAGGTACTGGTAGTACATGTTTTTGCCAAGCTGGGATCTAGACAGAGATTTTCAGTCCAGCTGATACAATGCAAATCTGGCTCCAACACTAAGACTCTGCCAGGTTAGGAACATTATTTTGAAGGAATGGTTTCTTTGTAGCTTTGGTTACTTATATCTGTTCAAACCTTATTCCTGTCATCCCACATACCTCAGGAGACTGTTGAGCTAGTGCCAGCTCAGTGTGCAAGGACCCTGCAATGCTCTGGTTCAGTCTGTAAGCCAATGAGAGGCTCATTCCGCCACTGTGAAAAGGTCAATAGGATAAACTATTTAAAAGTAGTACAGGAGGAGTGCAGAAAAGGCACAGATGCCCATTATATGCTGCCCACTACCCGACCGCCTCCGTCAATACTCACGAAGCCAGGTCTGGCTGCATCATGTTGATGTGGTTTTCCAGTTTATTCTTTTCATTTCTTAAGAGCTGTCAGGAAGAAAATAATTAATGGCAAACACATAAGAGCCATACAATTTACAGAACTCCAATTCCAAAGGATCTACATGTATAAAGCAGACACCCACTACAGAAAACTCAGTTTAGGCTGATTTTTATTTTGTTATATGGAAGCATTTTTTTTTCTTTTTTAGTATTAACTTAACCATTATCAGTATCTTATTAATGAAATAATCCAAGAAAAACATCTTACCTCCATTATTGAGGAATATTCAGCAATTGTACTGTTCAGTTCCTGAATATGGATATTTTTCTGTGGAGTTAGAATACCAGAAATTGATACTTTTCCAGCATGCTTTTTTTTTGTTTGTTTAAAGTGAACTTCTTTTAAATAACATTAATTATATTTCAGATTCTAATGTTCCTTGGCTTTTTAACATCAGAAGATCTCCATGACCAATTCTGGAAACACTGAATAACAGAACACTTCCATAAAGTAAACTACACTTCAATAACTCAAAACAAGGACGAATGCTGACCTTGTTTTCATGTTAAAACCAAACTGAAAACCATGAAAGATGCCTTATGGTCAACAATCAATTTCCTTTCATCACTGTCTCTAAACTAATGTTTCCTTTGATCGTACGGTTTATAGAAGGTCTTGTTGTCAAAGGTCATTTTAAACAAATACATTTATAAGACGTTTATCTTTAATTATAAAATATACTAGTTTGGAAAATCACCTCTACAATACCAAAAGACATTTCTGCTGAAGGCCATTTACATATTAGCACTAACACTGCTTCTTGGGTGGTGTATGGCAGGCAGTAGTAAAATGGTTTAACTAATACAAAAAAATTACCTCAAGCAGAAGTGCTTTATTTTTACAGACAACACTCTCAAAGGAATGCATCTGCATCTGGAAGAAATGGAGAAAAAAATAGGTTTCATAGCATGAGGGCTTGGTTTGCAGTTTAAAAAGACGCAAACTGAACTGGCACAAACGCCAACATGGAAATCTATAAAATGTTAAAATCAGAGATTTTTTGTAACTAAGAAGGAATACAAACAAACCCACAGATTGTCCCATTATAACATACATTTAAAATGATACACACAAATACAAATGCAATAATACATAACAAACACACGTTTATAAATGCAAATAGGCCACAGCAGTAAATGTATAAATCATGGCCCAATTATATTTTTGTACATTGATGAATCAAAATATATTTCAGATTTATGGCAGAACTATATACATTGAATTGATTCACACTCTGACTTACTTGAAGATTAGCATTGATATTGCACAGATCAGCAATCTTCTTTTGCAGGCCATCAATATCCATTGTGTTCCTTATGTTCTGTTTGTTTAAAACAAGGAGGGACGGATCATAGCACCAAGACATTACTTAAATTACTTTTCTATCTACTTAAAGAAACAAAACAATCGTTCTTTAAAAATCAACTAATACATGTTGGTGGTTTCATTTTCTGATCTTTGGCCTTTTTATTTTTGACACATAGCATAAAGAACATACATTCTCACAGATATTACCACATTACACGAGTCACAATGAGAAGTGCACATCATATAGAATAGCATCCCTCAACAAAGGTTGCGCAATACAGGAACTCAGCCATTCAAACGTTCTTACTACTAAAGCAAAGAGTAAGCCGCCACAACCTACAGTCCCACTATATGCAAAACGTTTTCAATGAAGTAATGAGTGATCTAATTTGACCAAGGTCCGGAAAATGTGGCATGGTTCTAGAGGAAGGGCTAAAAGGCATCGGATTGAAATCAAACCACCATGTAAATGTTTCTGAACATACCTCTTCCTGTAGAGAACTTATCTTTAAGATGAGAGAAAGGTTGTCCCTTTCCTGTAAAAATGGAGAAAAAGATAGATAGATAATTGGTCTGTTTCTAGTTAAAATAACACTTTTTAAAACAGGATAGTGGAATATTATATATATATATATATATATAGCACCTGTTGCCTGTATCCATATAGTGTGTTACACTTAATTGCATCCCTGATGGTCATGAAGCACATTTATTTCTTCCATTACAAAATAAAAAAAAGATAATTGCATATTCTAGTTAATTGCACATACTTGTTAGGCAAATGGCATAGCAATTAACAGGCATCTACTGTATTCACATGGAGAACATTGTGAAACTTGACACACAGCAAGCAATATGTAGTGTATTGTACTGTTATACATACTAGAAGATGCAGTACAGAACTAAAACAAGTAAATACAAATGTTTATGCAGGTGTATGCTGGTAGATTAACACTGACAATGCATTCTGACTTGTACAAGTTTTTTGCCTCATTGAGTCCGATGGCCTCACCATCTGTTTATTCTGAGCCACCATTCTGACTCTGTTCTCCTCCACACTGTTCAGATTTACTTTCATTTCTTCCAGCTCTTCTTGCAATACCTTCACCTTCATATCAGACTGCTGGCCACTGCAATGCAGAAAACCACAGGATAACTGACTAACCCACATTCAGTTGCTGAGAAGGAGAGGGGGCTAGAAAGTCAAGCGCTGGTTCAGTGGGGTTTAAAACAACATTTTAATATTCAACATCAATTTAACAAGCTTCCCAATGTTAACTAAACAACATGAATGATTTTATATATCGTACTGTCAAAAACTTTTTGAAATTGCTGTGAGTACATCGACAAGCATTCAAATAGACACTAATAGGTAAAAACAAACAAAGAATGAGAAATTGTGATTTTCCTTAGTAAATGCCTATTATGATTGAGAGATTAATAGTTTTACTATTTAAGTCAAGATACACCAAAATACCACACAATCCTAGATCCAATCCAATATAAAAATGTTTGTTTAAAATATTTTTTGGAAGGGATATGTCAAGGCACATGGGTAGGTGCTCAATGTTAACAGTAGTTGCAACAGCCATGCGGTCAAAACATGACCTTGAAATAGATAGCAATACCTTTTAGCCTGGGCCCGGAAGTCCTCCTTCTCCTCCAGGAGTTTATTATTGGTTTCCTCCATCACCTCTACTGCCAGTTTCAGTTTTCTCATCTGATCGAGTAGTTTTTGGTTGTTGAATTGGAGATCAGCGACACAGTACACTAAATCAGACGTCTCCCTGTTCCCATGGAGACTGAAAGATTAGGTTTGACTTTTTCTATCCTAACAAATCTATCAACTCAGGTATAGCTTTCAAAGTTGCAACCCATTACTACGGACGGACAGATGGAACACTTGCTGGCCCAAAATGATTAAACAAGACTCCAGTTCCCAAGTAACCAACTGTATATTTTACATAAAAAGGACATGCAATCTGGTGTCAAGCAAACATTGTAGTGAGAAAAGCTGTTTTCTTTTCTTATTTATGTTTAATAATTCCATTGACCATTTACAGCTACATATAGTGGGACTCAGTTTGCGTTCTTAGCATTTTGTGATTTCTTTAATCCAATGAGACTTTTGCCAGAGACTGACAACTTTCCAAATTGTACCTCAAAATGTTAGAATACATGTAGTACATACTGTACATAGCTTGGAGGTAATTAACTGGAAAAAAAAAACACAATAGCGACAGATAGTTACAGATTGTCCTGTTCACAGTAAAATGTCAAACTGTGGAATTGGTCATATCTAGTTACACTTACACAGAACAAAGTAGACAAGAATTGACAAGTTTCTTTATCTGATAGAGCTAATTTCAACATATCAAGTGACATTTAAAAACAATACTTCTCCCTCAGTGAACAATGCTGTAATTTAGTGTGGATTTTACTTACAAGTCTCCTCTAGAGACTTCTCCTCCAAATGCCTCTAAACTTCCAACAGTCACATTGAGCAACGCAGATCTTCTTCCTTTATAAATAAAACAGTCACACAGAATTATTGATCTGAAGAAAAAAAAAAAAAACTTCACTCATCCCACCCCTGACAAAAGTAATTCAGCCACTATCACTGTCCCTATGACTACATGCAAACTGAGCAATGTACACACTAGCTAGTCATCTGTAAACAGCGCCACAATAAGGACCATTATCAAGATTATCATTGTGTCTCTTTGACATTGAATCCCCTTTAGCTGTGAAATTGTTTTTTCTGATAGTGGATGCAGGAGACAATATTGACACTTTCAATATTTTTTACTATGTTCTGCACAGACTACTAGGTTAACATGGTTTAAGCAACAGTCCTCCAGCATCCATTACTGATTCCAAAGCTCTTACCTGACAAGAGACTTTCCCGTATTATCTGAGATGAACCTTGTGTTGCATCCCTTGCTGCACCCTCATCACTGCAAAAGACACATAGAATCATGTTATTAAAACTGATTGTGTCGAACTTGCACTGTTTATATAAAGATGGTTATGTTAAACACAATGTTATTTTCAGATTAATCAGGTCTCTGATAACAAAACTATTTGATACGAGAATACCAACATTCGGCTTATTCGGCTGTTGCTTGCATTTGGGGGCAATTATTTTTTTGTATTTATTTATTTATTTATGTATTTTTTTTACTTCCTTTTAAAATGAGATCAAGGTCCCACTGATTGTGTTTGCAAGAGTATTTTGCTTTGTGCAACTGATAATGACTCATGAATCGCATATTTCCAAATTCTAGCAGCGCCTAAGCCCTCCTACACTGGTGTCAACCTCAGCATTTTAAACAAAACAATTACCAGCAGAACAACCTTTGACTATATCTTCCTGGAGCCTGTAACTGGCATTTGTGTGCATTATGTGAAATATCTTCCTTTACTGTAGAAAATGCTAATGTTGCAGTACACCCAAAGCAGACATTTGGACCTATAATGCAGGGATGTAAATAAAACTCCTATTGCACAGCAGTTTCACCCATCCCAGGTTTTAATATGTGCTTGATTAGCCCCAGTGTATAGGTAACAAGTTCAGTTGAGTCTTAATAAACTCACAGTAAAACCAGGAATGGATCAAACTGCTAAGCAAAGGTAGTCTCATTTCCATTCCTGTAGCTTTTTTTGTTTACATCAAGATAGTATACTATTTTTGTGCTCAAATTGAGGTACCGTAGTAATTAATTAGGGGTAAAGGGATTTCAGGAAATTATTTTAAGTAACTTCGCAGATATAACTTTCACGTTTATTTTCGGATTGTAAAGGGACAATTCCTTGGGCATGTAAATGTAATAGTGACCCATTGTTTCTGCAGTCATCAATCCACTCCTTCATGATGGCGTGATAGGTGGGCAGGTCTATGGAGATGTCCCTGCGTTCGGGGTCCAGCATGTTGCAAAGTTCCTCAAGCCCGCTGTCTTCAGATCCACGGCTGGTTGTATGCCGGAGGTAATCCACTATCCTTGATACAGATACCTTGCCTAGAAAAGAGGGACACCACACTGGTTCCTTATCACCATAACTTGTAAAGAAGAACCGTTCTAAACTGTCTTTAGGTTTCCCTCATCGATTTTGCCATCCTTAAATCTCAACAGCAGCCTGCGTTACTAAGAGTTACACAGGTGAAATAGTTTAATCAATGCTTGTTGTACCGATTATAGCAGAAAAGTAAAGTGAACAATGGTACATACAGTATTCTTCATCATATTACATGCTTAGGTATTAATCTAGGTTCAATTTTCTACTGTACATGTTCTGTATAGTAATCTTCAATACCTATTTACTTACCTCTGCGTTGTGTGTCACAGGCATGAAAAATGGTGTCTAGTAAATCTTCTTCACAGATCAAGCTCACTTCTGCATAGGAATCAGCTCTTTTTTCAGCTGGATGTCTACTAGCTAAACACGGGAGATAAAAAAAAAAAGAGAACGGAAACATTTCTGCTCTATAAGTGGACTGAAGGATCAGCTTTGTTGATTAATGTTACCAGTGCAATAGTATTGGACTCATGTACTCTTGTTTTTGTTAAGAATCACATTTTAAATTTTTTTTAGTTATAGTCATCATATCCTGGTGACAGCCCCAGTAGGGCTCTCAGAATCATGTCTAACTCCAAGTACCATTAACCTGTCCCCTAGTGACAATTCAATCATCAAAAAACAAGTATCTATGTTGTCCGCTGGTGTACCCAATATAACTGTAGTACAGAGGCAAGTATAAAGATTTTCTAGAAGCCCAATTAGCATTGTAACTACGTTACCTCCGCCTTCACCCATGGAAAGCCGTTTTACCACAAGAGCTCGGGACTTGTCACCCTCCAGTCTTTGTGTGGGAGTACATAAATTTATATTATAAGACACAGGACTGGCTGTAATGCTGTCCGTTTTGTCACAAAATCTGCTCCTGTACTCAGCGTTGCTATATGCAGAATACTGCGCAAAATCAAAATAGTTTTCCCCGGTTTGGGTGGAAGGTGTTGAGCAGCTCTGTGACCAAGACCGAGGAGGCCAGGGCTTGCTGTTCTTTTCTGCAGTCAGGCTAGAGATTGTGTAGGTGGCGTTGCTGGGAGTTGGAGCAATTGAAGACCATTGTTTGCAAGGAGAGCTGCCTGGGATGGCCTGGAAGACCAAGCTCTCGCCTGCTGGGCTTCCAAAGGACAGTAGGTCCTTCTCATTTTTAACGGTCCTGTTTTTTAGCATCCCCTCCAGGTTCTTTTTCAGGTTACTCTGGGGGCTGTCATAGTTCCGGGACTGGAATTTTGGGATCTGCAGTGTGGGGTTGGCCTCTTGGTCCCTCCGTTGAATCGTTTGGATCTTTCTGCAGATGCTGTCCACTGGGTTGTGGCGCCTCTGATTCCCTACAGCTTCTGAAGACATTAGTATATATTTGTTCTTCCTATTTAAAAAAAAAAAAACAAATCAATTTCACCTACTCTTATACTGTAATGAAGGTGTAGTTTCCTGTTGTGAATGTTATCCTACAGATCTTGTATGACAAATATAACAAGTTCATTTTAAAGTTGAAAAAGTAGGACAAATAAAACATGACACAAAGTTAGAGCTATGTTATACCTTAGATAATACCAGCTATTGTAGTGATAAAAAGGGTTAATATATTAAAAAAAGGCTGTCATGATGATGCAATATCCAAGCAATATTTTACTGTTATTCAGGTTTGACCACACGACTGGTGTTTGTTATGTGAATACTCTAGTTATAAAACACACACTTCAGGCAAAATAATTACTGAACTAACTGAATTCTTCTGTGCATATACTGCAAAATATCAGCAGACCAGCAGGAGTTGGGAATTGGAACAAACATTTACTGGGTTCCCATTGTATACTGCAGATATAGAAAACCTGTGCACATGTTTACAGCAATTTGATTTGATAACAAACCACTGGATTTTCTTATTCTTAAAACGAACTTCTCTTCAGCCAGCACGGCCAATTAAAAAACAACAAACTACAAACAGCTCTGACCAGGACACACACGCGCACACACACACGCGCAGAGTATACACAACACTAAGACCTTTTAAGCTTTAGCTTGAAGTTCACAGCCCAGGCAAAGATACAAAACCAGGATCTGAAAAATAATACACAAAAAAAATATTAAAATATAAATACAAATGTAAAGAATTTTATTTTTATACACAGTATATTTATATAAAATTTGATAACAACTGTATTTCTTTCCTGGTGCAATACAGTCAGTAGTATGTTGCTATATCGGGTTATTCTGTGAAGTCCAAAGATTAGTCCCAAAGATGTGTTGCCGGTATTTTATTACTGAATAGTCTACTTGATTATATAAATTATCTTATTAAGACGATATAACTTTTTTTCTGTATGCAGTACTTATGTTTATATTATTTCTGTAGTTTCTACAAAAATGAAGGCTACAATTAAACACAGAAAATATAACCAAATAAAACAAGAACAGCATTATTTCAAAGTCGTGGTGCATTCTAATATTTTATCCTGAAGGAATTACAAACATTTTAGCACACACTTTCAAAACGAATTATTTCTACCACCAGTTAGTTATCCACATAACCCCCTCTCATAAAGTGTAAACTGAAGCTAGTTTCCTGCGTTTTAAATAGCATATGCAATCAATGTAGGATACTGCATGACTTGTTTTATTGTTATTATACTTACCTTTTTATTAACTTGCGTTAAGACGATTCTAAAATATCAAAACTATTACTTTCACTGCTGGGAAACTTTTCTATCTCCCTTTAATTTGCCCAGACCAACAATTTCAAAGTATCGCGCCAGAATGACGTATTCGCAGTAGAAATAGTTTCCATTTACCGCCCTCTGGTGTTTAATGCGCGCCAGTGATTTGAGTATGATTGTGTTTAGTTTCAGGAGTCCGTTCCTAAATAAATAAATAAATAAATAAATAAATAAATAAATAAATAAATAAATAAAAGTTTTTAGGCAAGTTACTGATGTATTTATAAATATAAACAAAATAAACAAAATATATATTGTAATCAAACCTACAGGTAAGGTTAAGGCTAGTGGATTGGGAGTCTGAGTATTATAGATCAGAAATATAGTATTTATTATTTATTTTTGGATGATTTATAAACACTTGAAAATCATTAAATTAAAACTCTTCACATCCTGCAGTAGCCAGGTCCCAGTTTTTTAAATGTCTTTGTCGTTAGCTATTGGTTAAACTCACTGCACAAATTAGTTGGACTGTCTGTATATTTTCATTCATTTTTATTTCCCCCCCAGCCACAGTTACCCAATGATACAGGCCATGTTAAATGCAGTCTTAAAATTCAATCTTATATCACTAACTTAGAAAAATAAGAACTCACGTCATGACAAGGGTTATGTGATTACGAAAGTACAGCTATTGGTTAATTATATGTTTAACAGAGTGGAAAACAGCCTTAGGTGCCCCTCCCCACCCCTAATGAATTGTGTCACACTTACTGCAGGGAAATTCTAAATTACAAAGCAACTCTCAACCTATTACCTGATGAAAAAAAAATGAGACGAAGGAGTCTAGCAATATTATATTCCAGTACAAGGATGGGTACAAACCGAGCAGCGTCATTCGACAAACAACTACAGTATATTCTTCATTGACAAATTATTTATTGACACTAATAAATGTGTAAATAGCAACAGAAAAAAAGTATGGTCATATAAAATGCTTTCAGAAAATACACGTTTCCTCAAAATAAATGGGATCCATATTCTTAGACATGAGACCGTACTATAAGGAGTTACATGCATTTATTTAGATGTACTTTTTACAATTTAACATTGAAAACCAGGTCTATCAAAAATAAAAGAAGGATACAGTACTGTTATGTTAGTAATTTAGTGCTGGAGAGTTCTAACGTGTTCCATTCTGTAGTTTAGACCCATTTTTACAATCATACAATTATGACCTTTTAATCTCACTTTTTGACTGATTATTTATCTTAATGGGTAAGTGGTAGCCTATTGAAATGTGTGGTCAAATGTATCTAGATATGTATGGAAACAATAATAATCTTAACATTCAAACATTGCAACATACGTGGCAGTGTCACAGGAATGCTACAAAGTTACATTCTTTAGAATCTCACGTAGTATTTCTCCACCCTTTACTATTGGTTCGGTAAGGTTTAATCCTGAAGCAGCTTTAAATCCTAGCTAAATGACACGCAGCACACAGCCTGGCTATATTACATATTCATCATGGCGAGTTTTCAAGCTATCACCACTCCCGCGGCTGCCAACACATCGCACCAGGTAATTCTATTAAACTAACACAAAATCGGCGAATTTAATAGCTTTAACACCACAACACGTTTTGCTCTGTCGTGGAGTTCATTAATCTAGATGCGTGCCCAAACATTGTAACGAGACATACGCGTAAATCTGCAAGGTCATCCCCGCTTGTGGGGGGGGGGGGGGGGGGGCGATGAGTATCAGCTGTCTATGGTGTCTGCTGCAATCTATTTATAACATTTTGCACTAAACTGGTCATTTATGTTGTTCGATTGGTAGTAGAACTACGCCGTTTCAAAACGTCCTCCATTTCAAATACAAGTAATGATGTTATGAAACGCACATCATAATATACAGTATATAGGCGAGATTTCGGTCCAACAAATGTGTGTGGGGGGAGTAAAAAACATATTCACAGAGATGACCTGTAAAACGCTTTCCAATCACTAATATATATATATATATATATATATATATATATATATATATAGATATATAGATATATAGATATATATATATATATATATATATATAGATATATATATATAGATATATAGATATAGATATATAGATATATAGATAGATAGAAAGATAGATATTTGTTGTCTATATTTGCTATCAACAGAGCCTACTAATAATCATATTTGTGCTATTTCTTTGAAAAGCAAAAACATTTACCCAGTGCTAATTGTTTTCATCTTTTGTGCTTGATACAGTAAAATAATTGAAGAATGTATTGATTATTTTTTGGTATTTGTTTTAAATTCTTTTGTGCTTAAACCTTTGGTTTTAATATAAGCTTCTTGCTTGTTTTGTATGTGCGTGTGTTGTTAAGCAACTCAACTAGTGTTGCCCAATAATATTCAAAGTTACATGTGTTCCAAAATTGCATAAGCCAACTATTTTTCTTTATAATTCGTGAAGTGGCCTACTCACGGCTACACCCCAACTTCAACCTCCTGTTACCAGGGGTAAGCGCTTACCGATTCCATAGTAGCGTTTTTCCATACCTGGATACACAATTTTAGAACATAAGAAAGTTTACAAACAAGAGGAGGCCATTCGGCCCATCTTGCTCATTTGGTTGTTAGTAGCTTATTGATCCCAGAGTCTGGCTTCTTGAAGGATCACAGGCTGTCAGCTTCAACAACATTACTGGGGAGTTGGTTTCAGACCCTTACAATTCTCTGTGTAAAAAAGTGCCTCCTATTTTCTGTTCTGAATGCCCCTTTATCTAATCTCCATTTGTAACCCCTGGTCCTTGTTTCTTTTTTCAGGTTGAAAAAGTCCCCTGGGTCGACTTTGTCAATACCTTTTAGAATTTTGAATGCTTGAATTAGATTACCGCATAGTCTTCTTTGTTCTAGACTGAATAGATTCAATTATTTTAGCCTGTCGGCATACGACATGCCTTTTAAACCCAGAATAATTCTGGTCGCTCTTCTTTGCACTCTTTCTAGAGCAGCACTTTCCTTTTTGTAACTGAACACAATATTCTAGATGAGGTCTTACTAATGCATTGTAAAGTTTTAATATTACTTCCCTTGATTTAAATTCAACACTTTTCACAATATATCCAAGCATCTTGTTGGCCTTTTTTATAGCTTCCCCACATTGTCTAGATGAAGACATTTCTGAGTCAACATAAACTCCTAGGTCTTTTTCATAGATTCCTTCTTCAATTTCAGTATCTCCCATATGGTATTTATAATGCACATTTGTATTGCCTGTGTGCAGTACCTTACACTTTTCTCTATTAAATGTCATTTGCCATGTGTCTACCCAGTTCTGAATGCTGTCTAGATCATTTTGGATGACCTTTGCTGCTGCAACAGTGTTTGCCACTCCTCCTATTTTTCTGTCATTTGCAAATTTAACAAGTATGATTAATATACCAGAATCTACATCATTAATGTAGATTAGGAATAGCAGAGGACCTAATACTGATCTCTGTGGTACACCACTGGTTACCTCACTCCATTTTGAGGTTCCTCCTCTAATCAGTACTTTCTGTTTTCTACGTTAACCACTCCCTAACCCATGTGCATGCATTTCCTTGAATCCCTACTGTGTTCAGTTTGAGGATTAATCTTTTATTGTCAAAAGCTTTCTGGAAATCTAAATAAACCATGTCATATGCTTTGCAATTATTCATTGTCGATGTTGCATCCTCAAAAAAATCAAGCAGGTTAGTTAGACATGATCTCCCTTTCCTAAAACCATGCTGACTGCCTCCCAGGATACTGTTACCATATAGGTAATTTTCCATTTTGGATCTTATTATAGTTTTCATAAGTTTACATATACCTTTTTGTGGATCGGTATTACGTTTGCAATTCTCCAGTCTGTTGGTACAACCCGTGTCAAGAGACTGTTGCATGATCTTGGTTAGCGGTTTGTAAATAACTTCTTGAATTTCTTTGAGTACTATTGGGAGGATCTCATCCGGCCCAGGGGATTTGTTTATTTTAAGAGCTCCTAGTCCCTTTAACACTTTGTCTCAGTTATGCTAAAGTTATTTAAAACTGGATAGGAACAGGTCAACATGTGGGGCATGTTGTCTGTATCCTCCGTTGTAAAAACCTGTGAAAAGTAATCATTTAATATATTTGCTATTTTTTTTTCTTTGTCTTATGATTTTGCCATTTGTATCTCTTAGACATTTAACCTCTTCTTTGAATGTTCTCTTGCTGGTGTAATATTGGAAAAACATTTTGGAATTGATTTTAGCCCCCTTAGCAATGTTCATTTCTACCTCTCTCTTGGCCTTTCTAACTTCCTTTGGTTAGCAGTTCCAAGTACTCTTTCTGTGGACTTTGTTTTTGGTCCCTTTTAAATGCTCTGTAAAGTGCCTTTTTTCACTGAATATTTATTAAACCATTTTGGCCATTTTGTTTTAGATTTGTCTACTTTTGGGATGTAATTGTTTTGTGCCTCTAGTACTACATTTTTATAAAACAGCCATCCTTTTTCTGTGGATGTTTTCTCTATTTTACTCCAATCTACTTCTGTTAGTCTCTGTTTCATACAGTCATAGTTTGCTTTTCTAAAATTGTAAACCTTTCTTTTTGTCATTACTTTTTGAGTTTTAAAAATCACTTCAAATGAGACCATGTTGTGGTCTGAGTTTGCCAATGGTTCTCTGACCTCTGTATTATATTCGTCTCCATCACTCTCTGACAACCAAGTTTCTGTAACACCTGTCACATCGTAATTACTTCTTAGTGCAGTAGCTTCAAGTTCTAACATTTTGTTTCTGAGACTTCTAGCATTTAGATAAAAACTTTAATGGCTGTCTTACCTGAGTTGTTGCCCTTGTTTTGATGTGGTCTCCCTTCTGTTTTTTGCCCCCCCCCCCCTGTTTTTTGTCCCCCCCTTCCTTTCTAGTTTAAATCAACTAGTTTAAAGATCAATGGTGGAATTGGAAAACAATCACTGGGGGAACCCTAAGTAGATGTTTATTGCCGAAATGAAGTGAAAATATTTGTGGAGTACCTATACGAAAAGATTCAGAGGTCTTTATAATGTCAAGTTAATACAAAACAATGACAACTTTAAAGTAAATATGACATTAGTAAATATGTCTATTAAGAAAAAAATATAGGACAAATCATATTTTTCTTTATACAAATACAGCTGATCAAAATGCTTAACAGTTTTCACTTGTTAAACAAGGCCGTCTAAAATACAATTTTCAGATTGCAGTCTCGTTTGAAGGCATGAATTGATTCCCAAGTTGATATTTTAACATTTAAAACATACAAATTAATAATTAAAACAAATGTAACAAATTGCCAGGCAGTGTGTGTTATCGAACTGTACACTTGCCAGTCAGTTCAAATGGTCCTGTCTGTCGCATTAAAGGAGAGACCATATGCCAGCATCCTCATATTCAGAAACGTTTCCAAGTGACGTTGATGAAACACAAGATGATTATGTTGTCATTAGTCTGCTCTATAGTGAGATTGCCAATTTTAGAAAAAAATGGTTTGCTGTTGATTTCCACATCTCCTTTTCTTCCTTTGTGAAGAGCAACACCCTGAAATTCCAATTTCTTTACTGCTTCAGTAGCGAATCTTGTGAATTCTGCTTCTCTTCCACTGCCCAGTGCTTAAAAAACTTTGATCTTGCGACACACCAATGTCTTGCGACACACCAGAGCCTCAGAGAGCGTGATGGAGTCTTCCTGGAGTTACAGTGACAGTTCAGCCAACTCACTTAAGGCATCTCTCATCAATCCTAAGTTTTTTACAAATGCTGTTGCAGTCAGTCGCTCAAGAAGGCCTCTGTATTGGCTTTTTTCTTTGCTGTCTCTGGTTTGGTCTGCTGCAGCTGCACTGAAGTGAGCATGCAAGGCAGGACAAAGAAGCCAAACAGCTCTGACAGTGTGATCACTGGATGGAACCCACCGGATGCCAAGAACTCTGCCAATTGTCAAGAAGATGATTGTCAATTCTGTCCAGAAATGCAATTCACATTGTTTTTTTTGGTGAAGCGTGGTAAAGAGCATACAGCTTGTCCATTAAGCTTTGAAAATGATTTATTCCAAATATCTCTTTTATAGTGTCGCCCACAGCAAGCTGCACGCTATGATTACAGCAGTGCCACACCACAAGATCTGGGTACAATTCTCCTCTTCTTAGTTGTGTTGCAACTCCAGAGACACGGCCTGGCATTGTGGATGCTCCATCGCTAGCAAGATATCCAGTTCCTTTTTAAGAACTCATCAGGAAAATAGTGAAGGAGACGCTCTTGTGTAATTGCATTGGAAGTGGTGTTTTCTAATTCTACCAAATCAAAAAATACTGTAGCTGGTTTCTCATTAAATGCACATTTTAATACATTCGTTGACAAACAAACTAAATTTAGGGTCTTTCCCTATATATGTTTTACTATTTTTTTCTTCATTTTAGTTCCAATAAAATCACAGATGACTTCCTTGACTGGAGCACTCTTGCCAAGTCAATTCCATTTCCTGTCTGAAGATCAACCAGAGGTGGCATGTCTGTGAATGGATGCTGAGTCTTTCCAATCATATAGGCAGTTTGAAATATTGTGCAAGTTTTTTCTTCATGTTCAACCTGCTGTTTCAGAACGTGTGACTCCAAAAGCCCCTCCTTGGCTTGCATCATGATATTTTCTGCGTCCTGGTGTGCTTGGCTCCCGCTGTGTTCCCATATCTTCTTTCTAAGTGCTATTTGTTGGGCTTTCTTATTTTCTGCATTGGTACTGATCTTAACCTCAGCCCATTCCTAAGCTATTCTGGAGCTCTGCATACGTTGGTGAAAACCCAGCCTCCCTACACTACTGCAGATGTCACATCCTAGTTTTCCATTTTGAATTTTGAGCCATTAGTGTTTTTCTTTAAAATATTTCCCCTGATCTTCTGTCCAACTTGGTAATTCTCTTGCTTCACTACAAAACCCTGACTCCATGCCACTCTCCTCTAACAACTGTTCCTGCCTGCATCTTTTATTTAAGGGTTCTTTCCCTGCTGCTGCTTCCGGGGATAAGTCTTCTGTACTTACTGACTCCTGCACATTTCTTTTTTTTTTTAAATAGCTGAGCAAAGATTTTTGCATTTCTAATTATCTTTCTCCCTTTCCTCTTGATTTCTGTCAATTACTTCAATACACTTGTGAATCTTTGGGTTTCTCTCCCTCTCTCTCTTTCTCTCTCTAGCTCTATAAGACATAACAAAGTTAAATAAGTATATATTATAATACAATGCAAATTGAGTCTGTGCATTGGAAAATATAAAACGCCTGCAATACAATCAGTGCCGTTAACACATATGTAACTTTATGTTGACTTTTTTTAGACTTGAAAAGTGCTGCTACACTGCTGCATGAAAGGTGTTAGCCTATATAAATACAACAAAAACAACAGTAAAATATTAATATCAACATTTCAAAACTATTTTACTTAAGTTTTACAAATGCAATTTCTAACTAAGAGACTGGACTTGTTTTGCTGTTCGGACGCAGAGTGTTGAGCAGCACGGGGCAGGCGAACACAGAGTCTTAACTGTTAATATTCAAAGAAGAAAGCTTGAGCTGGCAACGGTAACTGTAGAAGGGTTTGGGAGTTGAGAAAAAGAGGTGCCAACATAGAGTGTGCTAAGGAAAGAGAGTGCCTAATCAAGTAGTACAGTTAAGAGGGGGCCACCATTAGCCAGTGCGGTTTATTGTTTTGGAGGCATGGGTCACAGCTGACAGTGACTAATACCTGTAAATAATAAACCACAGAGTACTAAAAAATTATAATTAAAAAAAAACAAAAAAAACCTGGCAGGCATTGTTTCAAAAATATGGTTTCAGTTTGTATGGGTGACATATTATATTAGAAAATGATTCAGTACCTTTAGCCAATCAGCTTCCAGTTCTAGCCGGCTAGTTGCCCGCTGGAATGTCTCAGCACCACCTTTGAATCATAATTTAAAATCAATCCGCGTGTATACCGGCTTTTTAAAAATTACATTCCTGCTACAGCTAAACTGACAACATGACAAACTACCTAAACTCTGTCTATTTACATACATTTTGATTTATTTGGGCATGCATCAATACCGGAGTGGGTACATTTACCATCCTTGCGTTATTTACCATGGTTAATATTTATTACAGCAATTATAGTAAACAAAACTTACAGCAGTAAACTTGTATAGCTGGCTCTGTGAATCCTAAGTGTAAAAAGTTGGCACATTAGTTTACTCCGCCTGTTACATAAATCTATGTCTAACCCTATAATACATTTGCTAAGCGCGGACCTGAATTTTGGTTCTCAATTGTTTTATTTTTCATACCACAGGCTCAAAATGATCCTCAATGACACACACACAATGTTTATTTTAAGCTCTTTTAAGTTATCAAATTGTCAATACATTTATTAATGAGCCAGATCTCATTTACAAATCTGCTGAAGAACAAACCACAGAAATGAATATTATTTGTTTATTTAGCAGACACCTTTATCCAAGGTGACTTACAGAAACTAGGGTGTGTGAACTATGCATCAGCTGCAGAGTCACTTACAACAACGTCTCAACTAAAAGATAGAGCACAAGGAGGTTAAGTGACTTGCTCAGGGTCACACAGTGAGTCAGTGAGTGAGCTGGGATTTGAACTGGAGACTTCCTGATTACAAGCCTTTTTCTTTAACCACTGGACCACACAGCCTCATGAGTAGTAGTGACAGCTTGAAAACTGAAATACTAGTGATTAAAAGGCATTGATAAGGCTGAATTATTGATTTCTTCCTCTTGTTTTTCCCCTTAGAGCTGTGGTAATGAGAGCTCCACTAATGGCTCTGGAGGATACACCCACGATGGTTTTGTCAGCTTTAAGGTACCATTCTTTGTTGGTTAATATTTGTGTTAATATTTGTGTTCAGTTTTATACTGTATCAGTTTACTGTACTATATAGGTAACCTACAGTGTAAACCATGAGCCTGAACCTCACTTAGAAAGCCTATAATGAAAGATCATGTTTTTACACTATAGGAATTGACTTGTTTCAGGCTTCACTTTGTATTGGAGCTTTCTGTATGTATTGTGTAATTGTTGGTTTAAAACGGAAAGCAAATCCTTAACCTTACAGTTGGCCTATTTTTGATATGCTGTTTAGAAATACAATTTTAGGGACTTTTCTGGAGGTACTGTATTGGGTTTTCTATATTCAAAATCATGCTCCCAGACTGAATTGTTAGTGAACTGGGTTCAGGCTACTTTCTGACAAATGATTTGAACAAACTAGTTTAGAAGATCCAAATGTCAAAGGGGAAAAAATCAGTAAAAGCACTGAACCGTCTGTTTCTGGCAAATAAGTTGGCATCATCAAATGTGAGTACAGTAGTACTGCAGGATTGAGCATGGTAAGTACATTGCAGCTGTAAGATTATAAGGTTTATTCACTCCCATCCTTACACCTTCGCTCAAGTGAGAGGCTTGCCTCTACCAGCGTAGAGCTTTCTAGCATAGGCAAGATACAGTCAGACGACGGGGTCTGTCGCGCTTGGGGTGCAGCCAAAAGGCACTGAGCCACATTTGGATCGGGCGCATGTGGAGTAACCTTAGTTGGGTGATCGGAGAGTGTAGTCCTGTGTATTGAAGCACTCGGGCACCAAGGGTGCAGAAGCACCAAGGACACAGAGTGAGGTAGAATACAGTACTGGTGCACCGAAGAATCGGGGCACCGAGTGCAGGTGTTATTGACATGCTGTAGCATTAAGCACTGAGGCATGGAGCATATAAGCACCGAGATGCGCCTAGCCTTAACCATGTGTAGTCAGCACAACCCGGGGTGGCACATAGCATACACCGGGGTGGATACACAGGCTCGAATGGAGTGGAGCACTGTCTACAGGCAGAGGGCATCGAGGCACCGCATGCACACCGAGGTACTAGACACCTGCGTACCGAGCACCGTGCGCACCGAGTGCACCGGGTACTGTACGCACCGGGGCGCTATGCGCACTGAGCACTGTGCACTGTGCACAACGAGTGCACTAAGCACCATGCGCACTGCGTGCACTGAGCACCGCGTGCACTGAGGCACCAAAGTACCACAGGCTGAGCATGCACCGAGGTACCGAAGCACCGGGGGGTAGCTGAAGCAACGGTGCCTACCCTTACTACGTATAGTCACACACCTGGTCAGCGCGTAGCATGCACCAGGGGAGACACACAGGCCGAAGCCGTGGTGGGTGCATGTGCACTGAGCACCGTGCGCACAGAGGCACCGAAGTACCAGGGGCTGAGCGTGCACAGATGTACCGAATCTGTGATCGGAGTACAACACAATAATACAATGACAACAATATTACAGGGGAGCACACTGCTGCTGTTGTTGATTTTTCGAAGGCCCGACACACCGAGGTGGATGGGCCGGGGCAGCCGACGAGGTCTACTCTAGAGCGGGTCTGGAAAAATACAGCCCGTGGAGGACAAAGCTTGCTGTTGTGTTTTATTTATTTATTTATTTATTTATTTATTTATTTATTTATTTATTTATTTTTGGTTGCTGCACAACGCAGGCAAGCTGGATGCTGTGTGTGCACTGCAGATGTGTCAGCAAGGGTATTTAGTCAACAACAACAACAATAACAATAGAGCCTAGCCCCGGTGGAGGATGTGCTCCCACACAAGTGAAAGGCTGTAAAAGACGACAACACTCACTCCTTTAAATCAGTACTGCACAGGCAGTCGACTCACGTACCACAGATAGGAAAGCAGCAGCCTGCAATGCAACCACGTGCAGGTTGCTGAGGAAGAAAGAAAGAAAAAGGCCAAATCAGGAGTCACTGATTCCATGAAAGCGGCAAGCCAGCTTTCAGCCTGAAAGGCAAGGGAACTTTAGTACACTCTTTTTCACAATACGCTCAGATACCAACACAGAGGGTCTTGCCTTACCATCTCGAGAGGCAAAAAGAGAAATGGCTTCCTCAGTATGACGGTTTTAATCCCTCGGTAGGTGGGACCGAGGGCATCGTCCCAGGAAGGGGCCTTTCAGCAGCTCTGGTATAGAGAGCTCAGAAAATACCTACCGATAGGCAGGCATATCCCATACGTAATGTTGCTGGTGATCATCTTTGAATTGAAAGGGAACCACATTTCAATATAAGTACCATACACTTTGGAAGTACTGTATTACTGTATAAACAGTAGTGAATGGTTTTAAAAAGAAAATAGTTGATCATCTTTATTGCTGGACATTACTTTCTTTTTTGAGAACTTGGTCTGACTTATACACCTAATGGCCCTCTTGTTGATTCCCATATTTACTGGATGCCAGAGGCTTTAGTGCTGGTAGAAGTGCTCTGCCTGAAGACCAGCAGCCCACACGTTGAAACATTTCTAGGGAAAAACTCAATTTGGACGCATGGGAAGATACAGCTTCCTTCAGGGGGATCAATTTAAATTCAAAGTTGAAGATGGTTTATTTTTATTTATTTGTTTATTTAGCAGACGCCTTTATCCAAGGCGACTTACAGAGACTAGGGTGTGTGAACTATGCATCAGCTGCAGAGTCACTTACAATTACTTCTCACCTGAAAGACGGAGCACAAGGAGGTTAAGTGACTTGCTCAGGGTCACACAGCGAGTCAGTGGCTCGGGTGGGATTTGAACCGGGGACCTCCTGGCTACAAGCCCTTTTCTTTAACCACTGGACCACACAGCCTCCTTCCCTTTGTGGTGTCTAGAGTGTCTTTTACCCATACAATAGACTACGACTGTAATATGTGGAACAAACAGGGCAAAGGGGGCTATGTAAGGACTCTGCAGCGGTTTTCTCACTTTGAGAACTGCAGTCTGTTTGAATGCCAGCACCATGCACAAGGCTCTTGGGGGGCTCTCTTCTTTCTTCAGAGCAAGCTTCTGCGTGTGAATGTAACACAATGGTTTTAACCCTCCATTTAAGAACAGTGTCACTATTGTGTTAAGTGTAATAGATCGCTGTTGAATATATGTCGTGTTAATTGAAACTAGTTAATTACATTGTTCAGGTGCCTCCGAACCAGAGCTAACTCTACTACGAAGATTGGGCTGAGAGAATGCCAGGGTTGATAAGGGTTAGTTTAAAGTCTGTATCATTGCTGGCTTCAGAACTGAGCTTGGGAAACAAGCTCTATATCCATGCTGAGATGCTATTGGAAGGACCCACCTGTCTTGGGGTCCTGAGAAACAAACTCACAAATCCAATGTTCTGTGGGACTTTGAATATTTCAAGGTTTTAAACACACATCCAGGGGCTCTATTAAGTTATTAATGTGTATTATTATTATTATTATTATTATTATTATTTATTTCTTAGCAGACGCCCTTATCCAGGGCGACTTACAATCGCAAGCAAATACAAATACATTCAAGTGTTACAATATAAGTCATACAATAAGAGCAAGAAATACAATAATTCTCAAGTGTGACAAACCACAATTCAATAATACAGCAGATAATAGTGAAAGTTACATCAGGATATGATTAAATAGTGATAGTTACATCAGGATATGATTAAGTACAAAATACTACAGATTAAACACTTGGCAGATTACAATATTCTGAGGTACAGGATTAAATGCAGTAAAATAGGGGGCAGATAAGAGCAAAATAAAGCATATTTAAATGAAGGGTGATAGTGTCCCAGGATACAACAGAGGAGTTCTACAGGTGCTCTTTGAAGAGGTGAGTCTTAAGGAGGCGCCGGAATGTGGTCAGGGACTGGGCAGTCCTGACATCTGTAGGAAGGTCGTTCCACCACTGCGGAGCAAGGGTGGAGAAGGAGCGGGCTCGGGAGGCAGGGGAGCGTAGCGGAGGTAGAGCCAGTGGACCAAGTGGACCAAGTGCCATGGATTGCCTATGCCTGTGTTAATGTACCAGTTCCTGGGGCATGGCAACTACTGTAGTTTTAATTCTTGTGGACCAAGTGCCATGGATTGCCTATGCCTGTGTTAATGTACCAGTTCCTGGGGCATGGCAACTACTGTAGTTTTAATTCTTGTTCAGCTCAAGCAATTCCCAGCAGGATGTCTATAACAGGGTTGACAGGAAGTATTCATGGTGTCCCTCCCTATTAAAAGAGCAAATTGAAGGTAACAGCACTGCTCTGTGGACAGCTGGACAAAGGGATTTAATCAAGCTCTGAAGCTGCCCAGATTCCTATGGAGAGATTCTTCACTGTGGATGAGCAGGCAGCAGTCCAGTGCGTTTAAGACTTGCAAGAATACTGGCTAAGGAAAGGAAACAGCTAAAAACAGAGATAATCCACTGTCTTCACCAGGCTTGGGACTGATTTTTTTTTTACCTCAAGACCAGGTCAAGCTCCTGGTTAAGGCTGATCAATATACTTTATAATACTTGGAAAGTGAAAGGGTAGCAGAAAGTAAGCCTTGCAAACTGAGAGCACTGGTAGAATGTAAGGAACTGTTTCCTCTACTGCCAATGAAAAGCAGTACACAAATACATCTATAATGAGATGGACTCCCTAAGTTGGCAAAAAATTGAAGACACATTTTTTTTTGTTTTGTCTTGACAGTTCTTGTCAGTTTTTTTTTTTTTTTTTTTTTTTTTACGGGCTGGGCTATAATAAATAGGTACTGTAAATGCGATGGTCATCGCCAGAGGACATTAATGGGCTGGGTTTAGAGAGTAATAAGGCCAGTATTTAGATTTTTGCAAAATAAGAAAAAGCAAAAATACAATAAATGCTGGTATTGGAAAAACAGTACACAACTACTAGACCCATTTAAACATCACAAAATGCATTGTCATGCTTGTCATGCTTCCTTTTGATGTTATTTAATATCTGCTGTAAGCCTTGTGTCCAGGGTGGCACCTACAGCCACTGAAGACGTGACAAGCTGCATGTTTTAATTTCATGCACAATGCTTTTTGCTGAAGGTAAAGTTCTTTATTTAAATAGACATGTTTTATAATTTCGCCTCAGAATAAACACATCAGATCTTAAGCAAGCCATTTTTGGGGGGATGGCTACTGTTCCACAGTCGGTGTGCATTAGTGTTAGTTAGTTACAGCTGAAAGAACAAAGTTGAAAAAAGGTTGTGATAATGCTTTAGAAACAGCTGAGAAGTAACTGCAAGGACCATAAAATGTCCAGAGTCAGTAATGCTGTGCAAAACAAGTATCAGTGAAATTTTAGGTTATAGTACTGAAATGCAGGCAGGTTTACGCATCTTTTGTTCTGTCTTAACTATATTGTCTAACATTTGAATGTAAAATGTCTACTCGTAAACCAAGCAGTTATTTTGTTCTGTACTTTAATGGTTTAGCAGTTTTTTTTTATGCAGCTTAAATGTACAACATCATTACTTTAAATACTATTGGTATAGCTGAAGTCTTAATTTCTTATACATCCTCTATGCTGTATTGATAACTTTTTTCAGAAGTGTCAGAAGGTATACAAGGACTGTGCTAGTGGAACATAGGCAGGCTGTTAAAATAGTCTACAATCTTTCTTCTGCTACAACTGCTTATTGCAGCTGCAGGCATCATGTGGAAAACCAACATTTTATGTAAAATGCAAACGTGTCATCTTTTTCCCATTTAATGGGCCTATATTACCCCATATTAACCCTTTAGTCTGGTTCTTGTCCTCTCATACAAGGCTGCAGAGACTGTCATTGAGTTGGCGTCCATGTTCAAGGAGAAGCCAGATCCATCCAATTTAGTGTTTGGAACAGCGTTTACAGACCACATGCTTACGATCGAATGGTCAGCCAGTGATGGATGGCAGAAACCTCACATAGGACCTTTTAAGAATCTGTCAGTGCACCCAGCATCTTCAGCTCTGCACTATGCTGTAGAGGTGAGTATACAGTGGCATAATATATTTTTACGCAGTTGCAGCTATGGAGCTATCTGAATTCTATAAAGCTAATTTTATTGTGATGCATTTTACCTATGCACCTCTAAAGCTACCATTTATCTCTAATATAGCTTTTTGTGCACTCTGTAGTTATTTGAAGGACTGAAGGCTTACCGTGGTGTTGATAACAACATTCGGCTTTTCCGACCATTGAATAATATGGAGAGGATGCTGAGGTCTGCCTGCAGAGCTGGTTTACCTGTAAGTAACACGTTCTCTGTTGCATTTCTAAATACCTGCCTCACATTACAACAATAGCTCTGAGAATTAACATGTCACTGTATATTTGTGTATACAGGACAACTGGCCAATAACTGGTTTTAACCTTTCCAGCTAACCACCTGTCCAGGTTTTTCATGGCAAACCTACTCCTCTTTCTATTGTGTGCCATAAACCAGCCAGGTTTTTTTTTTTTTTTTTTTTTTTTCTTGTATTTTCTGTATTACAATTTAATCTGCTTTTACCATTGTATACCACAGTTAACTTATTTTAGTGCTGGGACAAACGTAGAATTTGCATGTTTTGACTTTTCCCAAATATATGTATTGAACATCTCTAGGCATCAGTAGACCCAGGGTTTCAGATATAATTTGTTATACCTAGTACTACAGCAGCTGTCATTTTGACTGTCATAGTAAAAACAGTGGCTTTGGCTTTGTGCACGTAAGATCGATCACACGATCGAGCTGCTGAATAGCTACAACAGGAGACTTTTTCAGACATTATTTATTTATCAACAGCTGTAAAAATACTTCTTGTTTAGTTAAAATGAATAGACCAACACAAGGTAGGACCGCACAGCAAGTCTTGCAGTACTTTCAGGAGTTATCTGAAGATGAATCTGGACATGAAAATGTGCCAGACCAAGACGGTGATGGAACTTACTCTGATGACAATGAGGTTACTGATAGTGACAGTGAAAGTGATAACGAAGTTGCCGAAATTTTGGGACAGAGACAAACACAACCACAGCTGTGGCAAGTGCACTGGACCTGTACAGAAGTGGCATGTCTGTGTTGATTGTAAAAACTAGACTACACACGTTTGTTTCTTTTTACATTCCACATTTTGAACAGTTATATGTTTCCATCTTTTGAATATTTGAACAATCCACATTTTGAACAGTTGTAAGTTCCATCCTTTGAAGGATTTTTTTTAGAACAACCTCTACACTCAGACTGGCCCGCTTTGTAACTGTGTTACTGGCTGCTGGGAATATCCTCTGCAGATGTCGATGTATGAACAGGTGCAAGTCAAAACATGTTGTGATGCGTATTTCCATTTACTATAGGTGCTGTAATTTCTGGCAGACATGGTCGTTTTATTTTTGCCTTCAAATACATGTAAAAAAATGTGTTTGGATATTCTTATATTTGTCCCAGCACTCTTCTTTATAGCATATCATTGAAACTATTTCCCCCTTCAGAGTTTTGATAAGGAGGAGTTGCTCAAGTGCATCAAAAAGCTTGTCGAAATTGAAAAGGCTTGGGTCCCCAACTCCAGCAGTGCTAGCCTTTACATTCGGCCTACGTTAATAGGAACTGAGGTGAGGATTCCATCTTTCCACGTTGATAACATCAAACATTGAACAGTATAAGGAGTACTAGCTTGGACAAAACTATATCACCAACAGCACTAATGTTATTCCTCAAAGTGTGATTGTTCTGACAAAAATGTACTTTCTGAACCTATTTTTATATCAGTGAAAATTGCAGTAATATGGTTGGCAAGTACATTTCTTGATTTAAAAAGTCAGTTTTCATTCCAGAAATATTTTGTTTCATTTCATAGGCACTGTAAGCATTATTAACTTTGGTATTGATATACTGGCTATATTATTATATAATAAAAACCTGGTATTTTACCCTGTAGGGTACCAAGTGGTGATTATCATATTCCTTCGAATTTAAGACAGTATAGTGATGCGTTTACTAAAATTGCCAACAAAAGACGTGACTACCCGAGTACACAAACAGCAACTTGACTGACTGCCGAGAAAAGACGAATCAAAATGTTACTGCCCGATCTCGAATCATCCATGACATACAAGCAGCCATTTTCAAAGAAGCGTCATTTGCTTCATGAGGAATTCAAAGAGAAGCTTTTACAATTTCAACATTTCTAGCAAACAGTACCAGCTTGAGCATATTGGAAATGCTGATCAGACCCCCGTATTTTTCAACATGCCAAGCAATACCACAGTTTACCAATTGGGAGAAAAACAGGTGTGAGTAATGAGAAGCAACACATAACTATAATGCTCTGTGTGATTTTTTTGATATCCAATGAAGCCTTCCCTGGGCGTTAAGAAGCCTTCCCAAGCCTTGCTGTATGTGATCCTCAGTCCTGTGGGGCCATACTTCTCTACCGGGAGTTTTAGCCCTGTGTCACTGTGGGCTGATCCAAAATACACCCGAGCCTGGAGAGGTGGAACAGGAGACTGCAAAATGGGAGGGTAATGTGTGACTGATGCCTGAGAATTACGTAGGCGTCAGTTGTAGTGGAGTAATCAGAATGGGTGAAGTAGATTATTAAAACATGATGATATTTCAAATTCATACCATCCTTACATTTACTGCAGAATTACTCTGTTGGACATTTTAAGTAAAACTGACTGAAAAGTTAGTTAAAAACTGCCTGGTGAATTGGAACCATTTTTTAGGGGGCTTGACATCAATCGAAGAAACTCAAACGTAACCACAGTTTAACTGAATGCAGAGCATAGTATGGATTAATTTGGGTTCACATTACTTGTCTCTGAGCACAAGATATTTCTAATTGTGTTGTTGCTTGTGGTGGTTCCAATGGCAATACTTACGTGATACAGTTTTACACAGAAAGACAGCCTTGTTTTATTCATGTAAGACCCAGTACACACTTTCCATGAATTCAGCCTGGATGTATGTATATACTAGCTCAAACCTGCCTTTTACCATGACACTTTTTAAAATGTTGTTATATGGTTTTTATTCTGTGAAGGAATTATGGTGCGTCAATATATGCCCAATATGAAGCCTTGGAAGTGGGATGTCAACAGGTTCTCTGGCTTTATGGAGACAACCATCAAATAACTGAAGTTGGAACCATGAACCTGTTTCTGTATTGGATTAATGAAAATGGAGGTAATTTATATTAAAATGATTCCAAATGAATTGCGGTAAACAGGAGACCAGGTAAGTGTTCATTAAAATAGTTTAAAAGTATACCTGTCCTAATAAAAGAGCCATACCTCATTTAAATAAAGCAGACAATAAGGCTAGTTTCACAGACCACAATTAACAATGATATTGGATTATCTAAAATAACAATAGGAAGTGCTGTCCATTTTCTTTTTTCTTTTTTTTTGTTCTTTCAATTTGGTCAGTATGCAGATATCTCAAAGACAAGCCTCTAAATGGAAAGTTGCTGCTGCTTCCTGGTAACTAATCACTTTAACCTTCAAACGTATTCCAGTAGTGTAGCTGCATTCAGAGAATGTGAACTAAAGCACCGGTACCAGGATGCAAGTTTATCTTAACGTTGCATTTCAATTATTTTTACATATTGAATTAACAATAAGACCAAATGATTTTCATGGTGCCTTGCAGAAAAGTGACATCTAGTGGCCCACAGAGCAAACACCATTGCACAATATTTTTTATTACAGTTCAAAAACTGTAAGCCAGACAGTTTCATACGCCACTGTATTCTGCTCATATTTAATCAGATTTTATCGGATTGCAAAGTTTAATGATATCTACAGCTTCTGGCAATGGATAATGGTCGTGAGAAATAAATTGCTGCTGGTACATTTCATTTTGCATGGGCATGGCAAATATTTATTGAATGTAAAGGCATCTCTTACAAAGAAAAGTAAAAATTCCTTGCCTGTGACCTGAACCTCAGTGGAATAGTGATAAACATGAGCTAGATTCTAAACAGTTCAAAGCCATGCATATATATTTCAAAAGCGTACAAGTTGCCAATTATTTTTAAATGCAGAGAATCAGAATCAATAGCTATGCTTATGTAATTAATGCAGTCTCGTATACTGTGCTTCTGCTGGTTTTTATGCTGAGATTCATGGATGCTTGTTTTGGTGTTGCATTAAGCTTTTTGGGAAGGCTGAAAAAATTGCTGCCATTCGAAAAGATGTATCTCTTTTATTATCTAGAATGGATTTAATAGCCACTTCCAGCTTCACTCTTTAGTCAAGCAATACAATAACATAGACACCCTTGCAGCTTTGAGTACATAGATTATATTAAATGAATGCATGCATGGCATATTTTTGTTATGTTGCATGTAATTAAGGTAGTAAATCAGAGGCTATTGGTGCACATAAAATACACTGTAAAACAGAGGCAATGGTATTTTTGTTACAAAACTGTAGTACTTAAATTGTGTAACCTTACCTTCACTCCTACCCAAATGAAGTGATCAATTCCAGCAAAGTTTTGGGTGGCAGGGATGTATTTTTTGCTGACAAATGTGTTTTCAGCAGTGCCTGTTATAACGTACAGTACATGTGTATGATTTAAGCACGAGGTCTGTTATAAATGAAATCCTGCAGGGTTGCAAATCTCATTCACCAAAACAATGACATTCAGCAAAATGAATGTTTCTCAGCTGCTTCAAAGTATTGTATGTCCTGTATATTGTAGCAGGTCTGTAGGACAGGGGTAACCACGTTGTTTTTTACAGTTACACAGTAAGGCTGCAGCTACCTCTAAACAAGGCACTACATTTCCCGGGCCTGGCTGGTGTTGAAATATGCCGGTTAGCTTGGAAGCACACTCTTATGTTATTTGTCTTTGAGGGAGGGACCCTAAATATAAGTGTATATATAAAAACTGTATCTATATATTTGATTTGTTGCAGATGAAGAATTGGCCACACCACCTTTAGATGGTGTCATTCTACCAGGTGTTACCAGACAGAGCATTATAGATCTTGCCCATGAATGGGTAAGTATTCAATTTGTAGTCTTTATTGAGAGCTTCTATGAATATTAGAGCAAAGGTTTTGTGCCTGTCATTTGGGGAGCCAAGCAGGCCTAGTGTTTGGAAAATATGATGATAAGTCTTAGTTTGGGCTAGATTTATAATACAACGTCACACTTTGTAACAGCTCAGGAATCAGAGAATGTGTGATCAGGTACTAAAAGGATAGAGAAAACAAAAACACAGCAAGAAAACTTGCAGTTAAGTGTCTATACTAGAGAGACCTGCTTTACTTTGCACTGTTAATAAGATTAATGTTACCATCACAAATGCAGCACAATTTTTAGTCATTCACTATACCTGCAATTCTAACCTTCTGTTGTCTAGAGGTGATGCATGTGCTGTTTCTGTTCCAGTTTTGACATGAACAGTAATGTCAGGTCATCTCAGTCCATTATGTTATGTTTTCTTATGTTTTCAGCACTAACAGAAGAGAAAAATAAGCAGGGGTAAACATCCCAGTAAGTGTGGGCATTGATAGGGGGTGTTGTCAGCAGTGGGATCATCAGCAACACCTGACCCACGTACTGTTTACAGTGCCAGTGGAATTGACAAAAGTAACAGATTGCAAATTACTATTACATGGATATCAGACTTCATTATCTGAAATAGGTTCAGTTTGCAATCCATTTAAATGATAGTTTTTGGTCTGTATTTATTTTCTAGCAGATTCAATTTATTTGTCTAGTTCCATAACTAATTATTCAGGTCCACATTGAGTTACATGAGTGTCTTGAGGCTGACACTTTTGCACAGTGTGAGAAGCCAACATTCTGTAACTCCACCATGTATCATCCAAGCTTTTGCTTAATTGGTGCCTGAGGGTCTGTGGATAATGTTACCAAGGCACACAAGTGTACATGAAGGGATATAAAATAGATTGCTGCCAGCTGTGCTAATCACAGTTGGCCTAAACTGGTGTACAGTGAATTGTAAGCTAGCTATACCCAACAGGGTTCTGTATGCAACCTCTGAACATGGCCTGAGGCCTGTGGAGAGTGAAACACATGTCAAAATCTTATTCACAGATAATCTGTTTCAAAATGTTATTTAAAGTTCAAAACGTAATATATTCTGCACTACCTTCAATTGAGACTTTTTGTTTACCTTTTCTTACCTATTCTTACCTATTCATTTTGTAATAATAAGTACACAAAGCAGTCACAGCGTGAAAGCTACAGGATGCATCGGTACCTCTGGTGGCTCTCACCAGCCAGGAGTGCTGAGAAAAAAGGGAATAGGTGAAAGAGTCTTAATTACATTTTTGGATTCATTTTTGACATTTTATTGTATTATCGGGGTGCTAGTAGATCATTATTGTAAATTGGGACAATTGCAGTGATTTATTGAGCTAGAGTTGTTAATGGACTGTTCATTTATAAGTCCTGTTACTGGCATTCATCTCCCCTGTTTGGTCTGCATTTGAGAGTTGGCTAATTTTGACTTCAGGATATTAAGCATGTTTCCTAAGTTATAGTGTATTCATATTTAAATGCTGGGAATGTTATTTACATGAGTAAAAATATAACAGCAATTTGGCCAGCTCATGAGCCAGCCCATGATTTTGTTACATCCTGGGGCTAAACAGTCAGTTTTAATCTGCACTGCTTCTACTGCACAGAAGACATCCAAACACTAACAGCCTCTTACAATCGGTGGTACTAATCTGTATTCTGCACACACCAACAACAACAAAAAAAAAACAATGTATATGTGTATATTTCTCGGGTCTGCTTTGAATGGAAGCGTGGACTGGAATGGTCCATTGGTGCCAAATTTGGCTAGTCTTGCAGTGCTGTGGGGATGTAGAAGCTCCACACTTTGACTTGGCAGCAGGCGAGAACACTGCTATTGATAGTCCTGCCAGTCAAACCTTTCAACAAAAGGTTGCTAGCTACCCCTCCTTTGTTGCAGAGAGGCTGTATTTCCTCATAAAGAGTCTAAGTTATGCCTACCTTGCCGTTCAAGAACAAAGATGAATTCACGGTTGCAGGGTGTTTAGTATGTTACAATTGGGAACGTTTAGCAGGAGACATATTCATGTATTAGTGTTATTGAATTCTAGGAGTCAAAAATTGAGAAGAGAAATGTTTATTCTGCACAAATTTACATAGTAATAATTCCTCTTTTTAACCAAGTACATAGTGTGGCACAATGGTGTTACAGGTCATTAAAGAAGCAACATGAATAATTTAGCTTCTCAACAAGAGCATTTTAAGCCAAGGAAAATAATCTCCTATTGTGAAAATGAATAGAAATATACATTTGATACCAGGACTTGCACCACAAGCACTCTACTCAGTCAACTGAATAATACAGTTCGTGGCTGTCACTGTTAAGGAATATATTGTGTGCAGAATATAATCTGTATGTCTTTTTTTTTAACTGTTCCTCTACAGGGTGAATTTAAAGTAACTGAGCGCTATCTGACCATGGGGAACCTGACAGCTGCCTTGAAAGAAAACCGAGTGAAAGAGATGTTCGGAGCAGGAACTGCCTGTATTGTGTGCCCAGTGGGACGCATATTATACAAGGGAAATGTAAGATACAGCTCTGACCAGGAGCGTGCGTAGGAATAAAAATGTGACCGCTACTGGTAGCGTGGCCAAAAGCACCAGTGTGTCAAATACATCAGGATACATAAGTCCCCGGCCGTCATGAGGTCTGGCAAAAATAGGCTGAATGTGGTGTGCAAATAAATCGTACTGCGTTTCAGGAACTCTTGAAATTTTTGATTCAGCTTCACAAGTGCTTTCTCTCTAGTATATTAACATTCAGGTTTTCAGTTTAGCATAAAACAGCATAATTGTTAAAATGTGTGGTTTTTCCACTAATTGTACTACTGTAGCTGGACTCAAACATGAAGGGGACACACGTGCCAGTCCTTAACTGCACGTTATGGGGGAACGTGTGCAAACCGAGTACACACGCGTCCATAACTGCACGTGATGAGGAAATACGCTCAGTTTGTGAGTGGTGCAAATGCAATACATTGATCAGCAGAAATTAATATTTTGGAGACTTGTATGGTAACGCTTGAAATGTTTTTGCCTAGGATTGTAAGTCGCCCTGGATAAGGGCGTCTGCTAAGAAATAAATAATAATAATAATAATGATAATTGAAGGGTCCAGTGCCCCTGCTTGCCCCCCCTTGTGCATGCCCCTGGCTCTGACAATAGTTACTTTGAACAAATATTAGTACCTGAGGGAAAGCAAAGATTCAAATCAGTGTAACAGATTAGATATAAGTTAGATGTAAGTTACGTTATATCTGTTTAAAATAAATATCATTGGACTTCTTTCATTCGGATTCAAATAAAACCTATATAATCTCGGTTCTCTTAATCAATTATCTAAAAATGTCTTAAAAAAATATGGTAATCCATAACATAGTATTACTAGCAATATATACACATTTATGAATATATAAAGTTAAATGTATTATAAATAAGTATATGAAAATATACATTTTACAATTAACAGAGCTAAATCAATGATATGTTAATAATGGATACAGCATTGCTGTTGCATGTCTTGGGCTTTATTGACTTTGGAGTTGCATTATTATCAAGGAGCATGCCACAGCAATGCCATTATCACTGTTAAACTGCAACTTTTTAACCTTTTTTTATTAAATAATCACTTTTCACTTTCTGAGAGCAGGGGTGAAGTGTTTCATCAGTAAGCAGTCATTTTAGAATGGGCCACGTTAATTAGAGTCATCTACATAGTGCTTTATTTGCAGTTCCGGTATTGAGTAACAGCAGAATGACTGACCTCCATAGGAAACAATAGGAGAGCAGTGTCACGTTGTTGCATAAAATATAATTAAATCAAGCTGCTTTAGAATCGCTCTGTTTATTCCAGAAATTTATTTCCCCAAACACACCTCTTCCCAGCAACAAAGATAATCATTTTGAGCCCTTAGCCAGTCAATCAAGCTGCTTGTTTGCTCTTTACAGATGGCATATTTGCTGCAATTGTTTTAATTGTTGTTTTAACTCTTTAATTTTTTTATTCTTAGAATTTGCATATCCCAACTATGGATAATGGACCAAAGTTAACTGCAAGAATACTGAAGCAGCTCACTGACATCCAAGTAAGAGCTTCAAGGACATTTTTTTCCCCCCTATTTTTGTTGAATTCATTTTTTGTGTATTTATACATTTTACTGAAAATATGTGTTTATATATATATATATATATATATATATATATATATATATATATATATATATATATATAGGTCAATAATAATGGCACATTCATCTGCACCATTAAAACCACCCAATAAAACAAATTTGCATCTCATTCCAGTATAAAACTGGGACTGCCACCTGTTTCACCTGCAGTCTACAGTCCAATCTGCATCAGTACATTACATATCTCAAGGCTTGTATGCCTTTTTCAGTATTCCCATTTCACCTACCTCCAATATTTCTCTCCTAATATGATTACTACCATCCTTTGGATTTGTAACATACTTAGAGTTGGAGTGACCGATTTATGCCAGCTCGCAATCCTAATTGAGTTTGATCTTGGTCTGCCCCTGATGGAAATTAACAAAATGCTTTCAACTCCAGAAGTCCTCTGGCTTCATTCAAAGCTGGTGAAAAATAGTTTTCTACGTAGGAACATTTCTACCCACTGATATTGATGAAACAGTTAAAACAATCTTTACAATACAGCAAACAAGACCGCAAAGACTTGTTTCAGTAACTATATGGGACAGCATCAGACCAGTGCCACAGTTCCTTTGGTAGGCATCAGTTAGAGTTTAATATCTATGCTTGTTCTTTTCATGCTTTCATGATAAAAGAAAGCATGGGCAGATATGCCAAATAAGAAATGACAAACAAAGAATTGTTGTAGTTATCATATCTTTCATTCTAAACCACACTTATTGATGCAATCTAAATAACTCATGCTTTCACTTTTTACCTCATCATCAGGCTGACTTTGAAAGGTTAATGCTGTATTAATAGTTGCCATGGAATATCAAAGAAAAGATAACAGCAAACACTGCTCCTGAAAGCCACTATTAAGCACTAAACGTAATTACAAAAAGTAATTATTGTTTTAGCTTTTGTGGACTTCAAAGGGAAGATTATTCAAATTAAGGCATAGAGAACAAAGGAAATATGAAAGGCTGCTGAACAATACAATTAGTAAATCACAGACAAGTTTAGGATAATGTTAAGTCAGTTGACATTTAATAAAATAAATGATGTAAACCGAATTTCATGCATTTGCCGTCTTGGCAAAGGAACATGAATAAAGATTGCTTTCTAAATGTTGTTTTTTTGCGTCCTGTCAACTGTCGCAGAAAATTATGTAGTTTCTGATTAATTATGCACAGCTAATTCCCAATATTCAAAATCTGTTTTTTTGTTGTTGAGGTTGTCTCCGGTTTAGAGACAGATATACCAGTTTCTCGGCCACTGCTTGTCAAATGTTTTCATTTGTAGAGACAACCAGTTCATACTTAATATTGATTAATGTCTTGCTTTTCTTTCTAGTATGGCAGAATTGAGAGTGACTGGACATACTTGGTGCAGTGAAGAAGAGGAGGAGGAGATCAGTTTTAGTGAAACACAATCTGTGCATACACTTTATCGTTACAAGTTTGTGATGTTCTCATAGCAGTACTTATAATAGCATAGACTTATTGATATGAAATGCAAAAACTTTAATGTAAGTACAATAAGTTTTTACCTCAGAAATGATGGTAGATAAATTGTGGATGTGCAATTGTTGTGCTGTAAAGGCCATATGCAATTATTTGATTTAAATTTTCTGAAAGCGTACACTTTTTGTTTTGATACTTTTGCACCATGAGTTAAATTTGTATTTGTCAGCTCATGTTTTAATTAGGTTTACACATAGTAACTAGCTGGCGCAACAGGCTCACCCACTTTTTTAAAAATTATATTTTAGCTCAAAAACTTCCAGCTTCAGCTTTTCACATCATATGATGAATTCTTTTAACAAAGGTTTTATGTATCAGCATTATCTGCATGCCTATGTGTATGTGATACAGTAAAGAAGTCAAAAATGTATATTTTTACTTAGTAATTACATTTTATTTTGAAAATCTAGGACCTGCTTCGGATGTCATCATTTTTATGTACGCTTTGTGGGGTGGGGGTCTTGAAAAAGAGCCTGCTGTGTACACTTGCTCAGTGGGACTGGTAAACTTGATTTAAATAATTCTTGCTCTCTTACATTAAACAGTACAAAAGCACATACAATTGGTTACTATGTACTTACCATTTTGTAAATTTGAATACAAAAATCTACAGTTTACAGTCCAGTTTATAATGAAGTCATCAATAAATAAATTAATACAATAACTTAGTTGTATGTAATATAGTTGAACCCCATCCCTTTCTATATTTGTAGAGATGTATTACTTTTTAATAGGACCTCTATCTTTTTTAAAATGGTTCAACCAAAAAACAGGGTAATATTTGTTTATATTGTATTAAGGCGTTGATTTAATCAACCTATTACATGGCAGGATAAATCACAGGTGGAACACTGGGGAATCCCCCGGGACTGTGTCAACCACTTATGTGTGGTTATTCCTATGATATAAACAAAATCCAGGGGTGACTTTGCCTGGCAGGGTATGGTAGGTTGACCAAATCAACCCCTAAGTTACACTGTATATAACTTTTATAGCAATTTTACATCAAAAACATACTGTAAGGTTAGCAATAGTTTCAGTGCTATAAACTATAAAACATGAAGCAAATCTATAGCAACGTCTTTCAAATATCTGCATATTACAAACTGAATAATTTTGAATAAAATTGAATTTCATTGATAGAAATTGACTTTGTCTATAGGTCTGCTTTGTGACTTTGAATAATGTCATGGAATTAAAAAACATTGTAGATTTTACAAAGTAAAAGAAAATCTGTTTTATTTCGAGCCGTCTTTCTGATTTTTATTATTTTCACTCGGGTGCCATACCTTTGATGGTCTTTTTCTGCATCTGCACTAAATAAACAAGGTTAAAAACTAATGTATCAACAAACACAGAACAGTTGCATATGGCCTTTTAAATACTGTTATTGAAGTGTTGTAATTAGCAATAAGTTCAGTAGAAAAAAACAGTCAATAGTGCCTCTGTGGTAATGTACCTGTATCTTTCATATAATGTGTGCTGTGTTTCTGTTGTACTGGACATGTAATTTGCAAAATTCTAAAATTGAAAGTGATGGCAAACTGACAAGCTTTATATTCAGTCATTGTTGTAAATGTTGCCAGTTATATACACCATGTTGAAAACCATGCATCAAATGGTTACAAATGTAACAGCTGCCACTGAAACCACAAATAGACTATTGACATGATAACATTTGCTGGACTGAGATTCCCCACTGGCAAGTCTGCTTGTTACAGGACAGACCATTGCAGTAAATAAATACAGTTAGCGAATCTACAAATCTCTGTGGAGCTTCAATAGCTTCACAGTGTGGTTTAAATTTTGGACTACAATGCCCTATGTAAAAGACATGCATGTGCCAGACACTTCAATGCAGCAATGTCAGTTATAAAACCTTGGACTAGATTCCTAAAGTTTTATTTTTATTCTTGTAAGGTCTTCCATTTCCAAGTCTGTTTTTTTTTTTCTTCTTGGGGGTATAGGTAATATTCTAATTAACTGTATTTAATACTTTACTGACATAAGTATAGACAAACAATGTTGAGAGAGTTTGGTGGAGTTATGTATTCAATGTACCAGTTACAAAATGTTGACAAATAATGGAAAATCACTAAATAGGGTTTTTGGAATTTTTAAACTTATTTTTCTACACTTTTTGTGTTTGGTTCATGCTTAATATATATTTACTACACATTTAGTCAGTCACTAAATGCTTAATATAAACTCAAAGGCAATAGCCATTAATTTCAAGGTTTTTCTCCATCCAGTTGGGGGTGACTGCTCAGTCCGGCTAATTAATCTTATTTCCAAATGCTGCTAAATAATTCCAAGATGTGGAATGGTGGTAACATGTCTAAAATATTGTTGAAAAAGCTGTGATTTAAATTATTATTATTTATTTCTTAGCAGACGCCCTTATCCAGGGCGACTTACAATTGTTACAAGATATCACATTATTTTTACATACAATTACATTATTTTTATTTTTTTTTTACATACAATTCCCCATTTATACAGTTGGGTTTTTACTGGAGCAATCTAGGTAAAGTACCTTGCTCAAGGGTACAACAGCAGTGTCACCCAATGGGGATTGAACCCACAACCCTCTGGTCAAGAGTCCAGAGCCCTAACCAGTACTCCACACTTTTGACACATTTTACTGATGTGTCACTGAAATTTCAAAATAATTTTAATAAAAACAAAATTCCTAATTCAACCTGCAACATTTGTATATAAATAAAAATATATTAAAAACAATAAATAAACATAATGTGTAAAGGGAAACTGGCACCTTTTACAAAGGAAATGGAAATTTAACATTTTTGAAAAGGTTTTAATTTAAATAAATATGTCTTGGTTTGCAGTTCTGTAGTGGTTTAAAAGCACAAGTAATGATTAATAAAAGTGAAAAGCTTCTGTTTATGCTGTTTTGTTTTCATCAAAATGTATACATAATTACATATAGACACATTGGAAAGCCCCACAGACACAGGTTGGTGGCACGTCTATGATATCTATGATACTTGGAGTAGGGGTTCTGGCTACATTCCAATACAGAGAAACAATTCTGGACTGAAAGGTTGATTTGATCAGTTTACAACCTGCTGAGATAAGCCACTCCTGGATTTTATAAGAGGATTTTACAACAAGTATTGCATTATCCAACTATTTTTGGGGTAATACTGGGATAGTCCTCGGGGATTCCCCAGTACTCTAAAATGCTCTAATAAAATCCAGATGGGATTAGAGTCCATTGGGGTAAAGGTATATCAAACTGACCCATAGATCTAAGTAGGGTATATGAAACTGCAGCCTTGGATACATTATTATTATTATTATTATTATTTATTTCTTAGCAGACACCCTTATCCAGGGTGACTTGCAATTGTTACAAGATATCACATTATTTTTACATACATACACTAATAAAGAAAAGTAACATACAGGTTAAAAAGTTGGGAAAAATAAAAGCCAATCACAATTTAGAACCAACCTGGCAGATGGCAATTGAACTCATAAACCTTATAGATTGCTGAGAAATATGGCCCCACGAACAGGATACAATTCCCATACACAACCCAGTCCAGGGGGGAACAATGCCCCATCTAAAATTACAGCTTTGCTATGCCACAGGCAGTTATGAAGGGTAAATATAGACTTGCCAGAACCATGATTAAAACATGGCCTATTTTAATTAGACATAATTAATTAATTTGCCCTGGTTCTAAAACAAAGTTTAAAGTATCTGGAGATTATTATAAAATATACAAAGATTTTAGTCCCTTCTTAATAAATGAAATTACAGAACCCTCCTCTGTTAATGATATGTACAGTTAGATCATTACATAAATATTTTATATATAACTTTTGTTGTGCAGTGTGACAGGGTACACCCTGCCCCTGTGTGTATTGTATTATTTTGTATTATTATTATTTAAAATGTTTGGTTTAATGTGTAAAAACACAATGTTTTGTTGTTATTGTTTACAGCCTGGATGGGGTTAAAATGCCCCATCCAGATAAAATCGTGGGAATGCTTGGTCAACAGCGAGTGATTGTTGACAAATTGGCTGTTGACCACACATATGAGAAAACCTGTGCCGAATGTGGTCAAAAGATAAACTAGGTAATTGATAGCCAGTTAATCCCTCAGCCACAATATAAAACAAGCAGCGTTGGCTGAATGTAGTTAGTGTGTTCAGAGGTGGAATGAGAGACGTGAGTCATGAGATAAGAAACTAATATCTAATAATAATTGCTACCCATGCTGGTTTTACACGATACTTGTTTGGTTTTGTTTGGTTTTGTCTCTGTTTTAGCCACCGTGCCGTTTTGTTTGCGTTTTCGTTTTGTTAAACTTTTGTTTTATAATAAATCTGTGCAGCAGTACTGTCTGTCTACTTCATGGTCTGACGTCGCCACACAAGCTATCCTGCCACATACAGCAACTATCATCAGAACCTAGATGAGTCATTACATGTCAAGGGTGCAAAAGTGGTGGCTCGCCCTTCACAGATCACAAGCATTCACTCTGAGTCCAGGGTTTCAGAACTAACAATTCCCGAGACAGCCCATTGTAGACTGGAGGTAAGTGAGTAAGGGGCCTTGAAAGAATCCTAAGGGCTAAATATGTGGTTCATACAGCAATTTATACTTTATAACTAGCACTTTTCAAAAAGTGTGACTATTTCCAATAAATTAACATTTTATGACATGATAGTTAACAAATGTGACAGTTTAGCCACCTAGTTACTTCAAGTTGAAACCATTCAAATTGGGGATCTTGGTTAAGATAATCTTTTAAAAGTGTCTGTTACAAAGCTTAATTTGCTTTTTGAGTCGCATCGGTGTCTCTCATGGTTCCTTCAATACAGTCTCGTCCCACAAGGCCCTTACCTGCAAAGGGGCAATATCTCAGGAATAGATTTCCCTGTTTCTCAAGGACAACTGGGGAATTATTTCAAAGTGACAACAAAATGTACGTTTTCGAGGTGTCAAAATGTTGTTGATTTTAAATTTAGCCCCCCCAGTCTTTTATTCAAAAACTATTTGAGCCAGAGGCTTGTGTTATGTGTCTTTGTATTGGGAATTGCATAGGGAATCCAAAAAAAATATAATACAAACACATTTAAAAAACAAGTAAAGTTACCCCTTAACAGAGTTTTTGACTTTTGACCTTTGAGAAAAAATCCCATGGACGGGTCAAAGTCTCTGCTTTGTATAGACAAAGTTTCAGGAAGGTGATGTTTTTTGTTTGCTGTCAAAAAAAATCAAACTTTACCCCCCATTCCAGAACATTCTGCATAATAAATAGCTGGAACAAAAGTCACACCAGTAAATTACAAATTCTCATTTGAAATGCTGGATTTAAAGCATACAAGTTGTAGTCTCTTGTGAAAGCTGAAGGGGTATCCAGCATTTGACATCCTTCTCTGTCATAATTTCCCCTGTGTGCATAAATTTGATATAAAATACTCTAAATTCTTCAGAGAGGTTTTCAATTAACCTATCCAAATTGTATCTGCATAGATGCAAGAAACAAAACTCCCTCCTATAAGAAACAGTGTCTTCTTCTCCAGCATCTCAGGAGATTCTCACCGTTTTTTATGCATTAGAGAGACACAAGGCTTGAAGCTGGGTGTGGGAATTAGCTATGAATCTGTATCTGTGTAGATGTTGAGTGCCTGTAAAGTGATTGTAGTTAACAGAATATTTACATGACTGTCACAAAGACGGCCAGAGTGGGTTGCGTCAGACCAGAAAGGAATCCAAACAAAGACAGTGGTTGTGATGAGCTGAGTGCAATGGCTGCACTCAGCGTTTATTTAACAAATAAAACGGTTGTAAACAGCACAAAACAGGACACGGCACTTGCGCCAAAATAAACAGACATACAAAAACGGACTAACACTAAACAAACGGTGCACGGAGACAAACAAACACGGTGAGAACAAACACTTATATTTACGCTCTTTCTTCACTTTACTTTTACTCCTCTCTCTCTCACCCGTTCTCCTCTTCCGAACACCCAACCCTTAGTGCAAGAAACGTGCATCTATATATACTGTTGTGCTGGGATTCAATTACTAATTAATTACTCACTTGAATCCCAGCACGTGAATTCATTACGTGAAACCCCGTGTTCACATATTATATTTTAAATGCACGTGCGTGATGTGCAATCCCGTGCCTAAATACAAATATACAATTTAAACACACGTGAAACACAGACCCGTTTATATCCCGTGTACCAATCTATACACCAACATTTACACACGCAACATACAACACAAAACACACAAATGCACACAGGGGCGGGGCGCATTGCCACAATGACTCATACCTGTTTTGCTCTTTCATTAGCTACATAGGTCTCCTATGTTCAGTTTTAAAAAAAAACTGCTGCCATAGCAAATATGTGTATTATAAAACATGCTATCTCAGTTTCCATACCTTATTCTGTCACACTTACTCTTCCTGAGTCATTTCACATCAGCAGTGTCTTCTGTCAAATATAGCGAGTGAAGGTGGTGGGAACAATTTCACCTTTGTGAAATGGCCACGCAAGTGGAAGAGATTTCTTTAACCAGTGGAATTATTTTGTTGACTACAATCATTTCAATGGTCAATCCTAACTTGAACCTTTGACCTGAGTTTTCAGCATTGACCATAATCTCTTTTTTAATGTTAGCTGTGCACTCCTCCCAATCCAAACTCTTCCCCCAACAGAAGGAAATACTGCCCCCAAAATGTCATTATTTCAGTGATGGCTATGCTGGCCATACAAAACTGGTACAATTGAATCAATCTTACCATCATAAACTGGACTTCAAATAGTGATGGTATTGGGGGAACAGCCAAGAGAAAGACATAAAAGTAGCTGTGTCCCATTGATGGACAGATTTTATCCCCAAGGATATGTTTTCATTCTGCAAGACTGCCTTGCACAGCATAACCTTCATTTTTGCCTCACTACTAGTGCACCAGAAACTGCAGTGAGAATCTCCTGGGATGGTTCAGATGAAAGCTGAGGAAAAACTTTGTATATGCAAAGAAGAGACAGTGACCTTTCCATAAAACATTTTTTCAGATTTTTATTTTCCCCAAAGGTCAAAAATGTTGTTAAGGGGCAGCTTTACTTATTTGTTTTTTAAATGTGTTTTTAATATCATTTTTGGATTCCGTGTGAAATTTCTCATACTGTAACAAATAGAAATAAGACACCAAACACAAGTCTCAGGCTCAAATAGTTTTGGAGTAAAAGATCAATTAAAGGTTGGGGCTGATTTTTTTTTTCTTTCCTCTTTTTCTTTTTTTGCCTTTAACAATCCTGATCACAGAGTTTGGTGTAAATCAAAAATGGTAGGGAATTAAATCCAATTTTTTTGGGTGATTTGTCAAGGCATGACCCAACTTCACTTAAAACTCAGGAGGGAGCAGTACTCCTAGTGGTTAATGTTCATGCACTGGACCCGAGTGAAGTAAACACATTGAATCCACTAAACATTATGAGAGACAAAAACAGACACAATACTGGTATACTGGTATACTGGTATTAGGATAACAGTCTCTTTCAGAGACCATTTTTAATGAAGAACAATAATGATAATATTACAATGTTTTATCCGAAACTGTTCCTAATTAGGAATATTACTGCCACAATAATACAAGACTTACAAGACTTACAAGACTTAGGTTTCTAACAATGTTTTATCACGTTTGAAGAATATCATACAAGTATTAAAAAACAATTGAACGAGAATCAATTAAAACCAGTTACTGCTTTCAGTCAGGCATACTAATCTAACTAAACCACCTTACATAATGCATGCATTAATTCTACTCATATTTAAGACATCTATAGTTCAGGCAATGAATATATGCTTCCCCTCCTCTTTGAGGTGCAATTGATACAGAGCGGCTTGGTGATGTCAATCAGTAGGCAAAGGCTTTTCAGGCAGAGTCTCAAATCAGGATTCAACTACAGAGGCTGGGTTCAAATCCTCACAAGCTCAGTTGAGGATCGGAGGTTGAAAGAGAATGCTTTGGTATTGTTTGATTAAAGTTTTTATGTCCAATTTTTCAGTTGCCTATCCACCTTTCATGACGTCACCGCAACCCCCTTGCGCATGCAGTATGTGTTTACAATGTGTCTCCTAGCTATCAAGCTTACCTAAATGTTTCATATTCCAAAATATTTAGCACGTTCAAGCAAAAATGCACATTCTACTCTAAGTAAATATACTTTGGACACCTTCACAGAAAATAGACTTCAGCCTATTTCCTCAAAAAAACACTTCTAGCGAGTGATACTGCAAGACCAAACACCCTGACCTTTTGACTGATAAAAATACACTGTCTAGATGGCCTTTATTGGATTTAAGTTCATTTTTCAGAAAAAAATGGTTATTTAGAAAAAGCCCCTAGCTTTTCTGGCCTTGTTTATAAAAATTCGAGGTGTTGCTGCTTCGCCAAAAAAGGTGTTAAAAGAAAAGACAACTATAATTCATCTTTTAGAGAAACTGGGGCTAGTGACCATAAAGCATAGGTTTATTTTTAATTGTAGAAAATGCCCTATGCAACTATACTTTATGATAAAAACTATTTGCAGCAAGCAAGCTCTTCTCTTCAGGTCAAGAGGGACCCCATCATTTTCTGTTCCCCTCTTCTCCCTCAAACAGCAAGGCTGGTCACAGGTATGGTGATCTCTGTCTGGTTGGCACCTGTAATGTACTGCAACTCCCTCAGTAAGCTCCCTACACTACATACATACCATGCTTCTCATGGGCCCCCAGTCTACTGGCTGTTTACAATTAAGGCAGGTTGCTCTTATTATTTTCTTTCCATTGAAATTAACCACTGGCTCTCCTGAACTAACCTCAGTATAAACACAAAATCTTCCACAAACTCTTTTTAAAAGGACCCTGCCTTTGTGGCATTTGTCACAACTACAATCTGGGTGTCTTGGAGACGCTAGTTTATTCCTGGAATTTGTTACTCTCAAACCAAACCTTTTGGAATCCCCTGCAGGACAGTTATGGAAAGTCCCGTACTTATCCATCTCAGTCTGCTCACATAAATACACTAATCTGGGCACACCATGGGCCATTTTAATGTCTCTAACATAATATGGACTTGCCTCCATGTCTGCCACTTTCCACACCTCTGTGCTGTAGTCATAGTCAGAGGGTATTTGCAACAACAGATTAGACAAGGAGTCTACCTGAACACCAGTATTTATTTTATGTATTCTCCACACCTCGCCAGGCTCAAGGGATTTAATTAACTCCATGACATTATGAAGGTATAAGTGAATATATTTGAATTAAGAGATAAAGCTTAGGTAACCAACACCTACTTATAAACAAGACTCTGTGAGTATTTTCTGAGCATATTTCCCAGTGATTCTGGTTTTCAATCCATGACTTCATGTTTTCGAGTGAACGTAATGTGCCTGCTACATTATTTATGCATTTTGCATTCGTTGTATGTTACTCAGACATATTGATTATTGGGTGTGGACATTCTTTTAATACAAACTCTGGAGAATCTTTGAATACGTCAGTTACATTTTTAGATGCACATACTGTGGGTGTAAGCTAGGTCATGGTGACTGATCTTCTCATGATGCTCCAACTTTGTATTTCTATTAATTCGGCCTATATAGGAAACCTTTCTTGGGTTTGGGGGTTTGCTTTTTTCTCTACAGTACTTTGAACAGCTGCACAAAGGAGATTGTGATTAATGAACAGCTGACACCAAAGTCCTAGTATTTGCAGCTGCGTTGGACATTAAAATTAATTGGAAGTGAGTAATTGGAAGTAAACTGTATCTGGAGTCAAGGTTTTGAAGGTTTTGGTTTTTAAAAGTAATAAAAACTTAAAGTAAAACACTCCATAAAGCTGTTTATGTAGGATAATGTTACTGTTTGTAAGAATAAACTGAATATTTTGAATTATGTATGTGGTTCATGCAAACTAAAGGTGCAGTATATTCACTACACATGTGTTAGTCTAAAAAAAACAACACAATTATTTAGAGCCTTGAACAAGCTGCAGTGACTTTAGTAGGCAAACATTGGGGGTTTAACAATGGCAGATTAAATAGATCAAAATATGGTGAATCAGATCCTTTGTCTGCCAAGGGAACATTTCTTGCTGAGTTTAATGGATTTATGGATGTTATGTTTAACGGCCAAAACTGGTTGTGATGATGGGGCTTTATTTGTGCTGTAGACCAATGTTCAACTTACATTTCAACCAAGACCCAGAGGTGAAGCCTGTATCCAGCGTAAGAAGGATTTCTACAGAACACTTAGGTAATGCCAATGATAAATGACAACTGTAGTAATTCAACAATTAATTAAAGATTTGGAACTCTAGATGCAAAAAAATCTTGAAAGGCTACATGCATTATTTTGAACACAAGCTGTAAATTCTAAAGGCATTATGAAACATATATATTTTTTTAATTTAGTGCGTCCAGTTATAGTTTTTCCCCCCGACTTTCTCCCAATTTGGAATGCCCAATCGCTTTTCTCCTCACCGCAGCAATTCCCCACACGGCTGAGGAGACCCGAAGATTCAGTGGGGGTCCTTCTATTCCACAACTACCCAGGAACTCAAGAGTGGATTTCAGTGAGCTACTGGCCTCTGGTGTCAGGCTTACCTTAGATTCTGCTCTGCAAACAATACGCTGTCTGATATTAGTGTTATAAAAAGTGGCTTTTGCATAAAAAAAGGGAAAATTCAGTTGAATTATTCTTATTAATGCTACAAAAAAAGCTTTATCTATGTATCTGATTAACTCTTCCATAATTAACTGATTAACTGATTAACTCTTCCTTAATACTCCTACATGACCAAATAAAGATGTCAATCTACTTCCAAATGTTTAGATTTAAAATGCATATTTCATGGCCATTTTTCAGAAACATAAAGAATAGTTTTGTTGCTATTTCTCTTTTGCCTGGTAGGCACACGTTTTGACAGCCTTCTAATCTGCTCCACAATACATCTAAGAGCATCTTTCTTCTCCCCAGCAGAAACCATGTAACTCAGATGGTAGGTCTGTTTCTGCTTAGTAGCCCATAGGATACCATATCAAAGCAAAATGTAGCCCTTATAGATAATTACATTGTTTGGTTGTCACACTTCATCAACATATAAGCAATGTTCTTAAAGCAAGTACAAAAATACTATTTAACACTAAAAAAGAGCAACTATGTATGCAGTGTTCAAGAGAGCCTGATGTAGTTTGACAAGTATTGCTGTCAGATTAATTTTGTGTGATCTTAAATTCAAATTGTTTCATCACTGCAGTATTATTACAAGTATGAGGTGGTTCTGTTTCCTCCATTTACATGATTATTACTTATCTGCAGCATTACCCCTTAAATTATTCTGTTTTTAATCCTTCTGAATAATGAATGCCAAAAGCATATACAGTAACTACACAGAACTTGCTGGCACACCACTTAATTTAATACTGTTATATATAATGGATGTATCCAGGTCTTCAAATCCATTCTCAAAATAGTGGGCAAATATTTGATTTAGTAATAAGCCTCATTGCAAAAAGGGCAGGTGCTTCAGGAGTCTGTAGATGATTTTGTGTTGGCACAATCTATCTTAAATCATTTAGTATCAAATACACAACAACGTGGTGTTATTTCACACATTTACCACAAAAGTCCAATATTTGTCCACCTAGCTACTAACGGATTCAGACACTTTTTTAGGACCCCCCATGATGAGTAATTTGTCTAGTGAGAGTATATAAGACCGTGAGCTGTAATTTGACCCTGTATAGGGTGTAGGTAAAGATGTATTTTTGTAAGGGACAGATTCTATGTTGTAGCTGTAATTAATTTGAATGGAGAACTATTATTTCTAATGTGGGTTGTTTATAGTATTCATATTCATATTTAATATGTATTCACATTATCTTCCATGTTGTACACACATACTAATCTTCCACACATAAATGTGAAAAAAAAAAATCTACACAAAAATGTAATTCTTTTTAACAATTAATTTTCTGATTGGTTATAGATGGTTAAAAACATTGTAAAGTTTAATATTGACAACACGTTTTTTTCTTTAAATATACTATATATAAATGTTTGGATTAGCAGTAAGCAAAACTGAAATATATGCCTGCATTATAAATTACAGTACAAATTACTACCGACTTCGATAATATAATGATATACTGTGATCAACACAGATTTGTTTCAAAAATTAAAAAAAAAAAAAAAAAAAATCAAAACAAATAAAAGGTTGCTGTACAAGTTGTTGCTGCAATTAACCACCATGCATAGTTGTTAATCTTTTAAAACATTTGGCAGTTCATATTGCTCCATGGTGATTAATTTGTGTGTTGTTTATTTTTGCCCCAGATCTTGTCAAGTCTATTTTACCCCTTGTTCAGAATGCCTCCCCCCTGGAAACATGTAGCACCAAAGCCAGTTCCTGGTGTAGAGTCATATATGGTTATTTAAACTAAAGATTTGAAAGAAACAGAGTATAGTGTAGCAAACATGTATCTCCATTTAAAAAAATGCAGTGCCATACAGCCACCTGAAAAACTAAAAGGAGACCCACCTTTAAGTTAAGAGAAAAGGTAGTGGATCTGATTTTCTGAGCACCTGAGATGTATGATTTAATCATAACAGGAGATATGTTGGTCAACTTTTATGCACTTTGGTTTACTGGGAAAATTCAACATTTGTCAATACCCTATCCGCACTGCTTTATCAGCAAGGTGATAAAGATGCAGGTTTGCAATAGACGGTGTGATCCCAATAATATTTTTGAACTCTTTCTTCAAACCTAGTAACTATATTACATTATTAGGTGGCCAAAGCCCAAAACACTTTTAGTATTGTTTTTTCACATGAACTGGGATTGAAGCACTGTCCAATAGTAAACAGTGATTAATGCACCACATTAATTGCCTGCAGTATTTTTATTATATTGCTTTGGCACTGGAGGAAACACGCTGGGTATATGACAGCAATCAATAATAATTTAACAAAGGGAAAAACGGCTAATATGTGTAAAGTCAGTATGAAGTAGCATGACAGAATCTTCCTTTTCTTGATGTACTTTGAGGAGATTTCAGTAGTATTCAGAAGACATGAAGAGTACTTTCTATTGGTCTGCGTTAACGAGGTAACTGGGTCACACATGGTAACCGTAGTAACTCCACTGCTCTTCTGTTAGAATTGAAATACTGGACTAATAAAAGTGTGATGGTATTTTAAATGTATTCAATCTAAAGAGCCTGCAGACATAAGACTGACTCTTACTGAGGTCAGAGTTTGTATGCCAGTAGGTGGCACCAGTGCTTTAGGACAAGTAGATACAATTACAAACAAATGAAATGAAAATGCATGTATGCAGAGTTTCAAATGCTTTTTCTAAGACAAAATAAACTATTTTATGGCAGTTTGGCCCTATCTATGTACAGTGAAACCTGCTTAATATCAGTCTTGTTAATGTTACACTCTGTTTAATATGATCACATTGAAACAGAATATAAAGAGAACCAATGGGGACAAGCTCCTGATAATATCACTTTGTTTATTATCACACTTCGCTTAATATCAATTTGGGATAAAATCAAGTGAGTGTTTAAACTGTTCTATCCGACAGAGCTGATCAGAACTGTACCATTTCAGAAAATGATTTCTCTTAAGGCTTACTGAATTTTAAATGTTTTTATTTTTTTTATTATTACTAATATTACTTAAAGAAGCAATAATAATAATAATTAAAAAAAAAAAAAAAACATTTTCTAAACTGGCAGTTTTGTCAGTACAATTACAGTTTTTCTTGTGCTCGCTGACCTGAGTTGGCTACATAAAATGTTGGAATGACAGTGTTTGAATATTTATTAAATTCAATGTGAAATCGTGTAATGTTATTATAGTCCATTCTAGGCCTAAAAGCAAAGTATGGAAAACATAGCTCTATCAGTGTTAAGACAACCATGTTACAAATAGGTTAACACCTCAGTAGGGATACGTTAGAGAGACCGACATGGATTTGAAAAGCGGTTTATTCATTTAATAGGGAAAATAGTTAATAGTTTATGTCAAGGTCTGTAACTATTGTGATAGAGCGTTCCTGTAATGTTGGGAGTTTTTTGGGGGAAAGAAATGTGACTAGAATATGAAGTCAGCTGAAAAATACATAAATTATAGTCTTTGGGATATATAAAGGGTGTTGGCAAATTATGACAGATAAATTAAAGGAATATTTCATTTTAATTAGGTCATGGCCCATCATTATACAAGAACGTGTACAGGACCACTAATTGTAATATAGTGAGTTAATTGGCTTAGCTCTGTTAATATGCTGGGGCTTATTAGGATTGAAGAAATTAGAAAAGAAAAAAGAAAATGTAAAGAAGTGAGAAATGTATTTAGAGTTAGTGGAAAAGTGAAGGGGAAAATAATTGATCCCAGTTTCTATTGGTTTAGTGTAAAATGGTTTTATTAGTAAATACATGTGTACAATTGTTAACAGAAAGAAAATGTATTCATGTGTCCAGCTTTTACCTATACAGGCAATAGGAGTGACATATTTCAGCATTTTTATATTCAGCATTGAACTGTATGGACAGTATTTAAATCTGTTGCATCCCAAACTACTTGAAAATGTGTACCATGCTTTGTGGAAAAAATAATACACTCAAAATGACACCTAATTGATAGAAAATAACCACTAATATATCATTATTATGCATTTGCACATCAATGATGTTTAGCATGCTATTTAGCATAAGCAAGTTCATCAACCCCTTTTTGGTGTACTTGTGATAATTTTGTCATTCACTACCATTAAGTATGACAATAAACAAAAATGTCTTTTAAGACTGTAATTAAATGTATCCACATCTGTCTGCTCAATGCTTAGTAAGTGCAAAATAAACTGTACATTTTGATTAAATTGCATAAGCATGTTTATTCAGCCTCTATAGTTCTATGTTGTTGAGGAGCCAAGATATTGTATAGTGGAAGTAAATAGACACTGTTGCTGCTGCTTTGGAGATGACATTTCTATGAAGAAATTCCCATTGATAATTGCTGGACCTGTCATTTCAAGTAAGTTATACATCCCTTGATTGTTGGAATAAAGCTGTAACCAGTGACTTTTGACCACATTATATTTGTTTTCCAAAAGTGAGTTACAGTTAAATTTATTAAAGCTCAAATGTATGTTTAAATAAGTTGCAGTTAAAAAGTTGGCACTACAATAATTGCACAGTCCAATACTTTTTACACAACCCAAGAGCTTTATAATACTGCCCATGTATTTATTAGATTGATATTGTAATAACTTAAAGATATATACCCCTGTTTTAGATATTCCCCAGAAATATATGCATACTTAAGATCTAATAATGGCCATAAAACTGAAAATGACTGTTAATGCACAATAAAATACATGTGTAATTTTCTGTGTAGGTTTTCAGTGCAGTTAAGGGCTTGAAATGTATATCATTATTTAATACAGATAACAAGTCTGGTGGAAAGTAGTTACAAAGCATTATGTTATTAATAAGAAGTGTTTCTTTTTATGTGCTATGCATTGCAGCCATCGTCTTTGGTTAAAAATGTGATTTAATTTTTAATATACAGCAGACCTACAAAAGCCCCAGGATCATTGCATGGTGTCAGTTTTCTTTTTCCTTTATGTTTATTATGATAAAGTGAGTTAATTACAGTTTTACATTTTAGAAATACTGTGCTTTAAAGTATCATTGCTTGCAAACATGTTGCATAACTGTCATTTACTATTTGAAGACAGTTAATTTATTTTGAACTACTGTGAGTGGGTGATTTCATAATGCTTCTTTCAATTGTTTGGTTTTTTTTTTGGTTTGGACTAGACAGCTGCTTCCTTTCTTATTCATCTAATTCAACTTCCATCTTCTTGGGATGCTATTTAATGTCTGTGACAAAATACATTTTGTCTATTTTGTACTGTTTAATCTTCCCTTTGCTCATTAAAGACTGAAGAGAATCTTGAAGAGCCGTCTAATTTAGATCTCTTTAGTACGATTGTGGCAGGGCAGAAGACAGCCCTGCACATAATGAAAGGGGGCAGGGCTAAGCCCTGCATTTAAATAAATGTATTGGTTTGGTGATTTAAACAGGCGATTGTGTGATTTAAAATGTATTTTTGTGTTATTTAAAACATTGTTTGGCTTTGTTATTGTTGGTTTGGATGTGGTCTGCAGCGGCTTAATTATAGACAGAGTTGCTGTCGACCATGCAAATATTAAAAACCCAGTGCAGATTAATTTATGGCTAGTCATGAGATGGTCACCGGTATAAAAGCCTGCAGCTTTCCTTGTTCAGGATGGGTGTTCAGAGGAGAGAACGAGAGCGAGCGGAGAAGATCTAAAACTAAAGTAAAAAGAAAATAAAACAAAAACAATTGCTACTCGTGCTGGGAAGCACCAGCACAGTTTTGTATTTGGGATCTGTTTTGTTTAAACTTTTATTTTCTTTCTGTGAGCAGTTTTTTTTTTTTGATAAAATATTTTATTTATTTTTGTTTAATAAAAACGGTGTCGCAGAGCGCTTTTCACCCGCATACCTGCCTGTGTTGTTTCTGTCAGCTGTCTGGTCTGGGAATGTCACCCTCGGTTGCCCTGGTGCTTTTATAGTCATGTTAACTTGGTATTTATTTAAAAAAAGTTAATGTGTATGAATAAAAACATTGGTTTCTTCTAGTCGGTAATCCTAATTGTAATCCAATAGCTGCCTGTTTACGGTGGGTTTTGGACAGTCAGTTGAATATGTCTGAGCTGGGTAGCACATTTACTGACCCATCAAAAAGTAAACCAGCCATTTTGTTTAGGTAATTCTGAAATCCATGACAGGGTGCAGGACTAGGGTGTGTTTCAAACCCTGAACAAAGGCTACATATGAGAGAAGTCATGGTCAAATTAATACTCCTTTTACCTTTTTTTGTGACGAGTTGCAGAACATTTGTATTGATGTGGGTTAAAATGAAAAGAAAAAGTTATTTTACTATATCCAGGTTATTCTTGTTTTGCTAGTGCAGTTCATATCTTATAGTTAGTCACTTTTCATGGTGCATAGGTTGACCAAAGATCACCTCACATTTACTTTTTGTGTATTCCCTAAAATGTTGAATACACTAAAAAGATGTTGGATTTTTTTCTGGGATGGAATAATCCACATGGTTTAGATTTCTGGGGTATTTCAATATTTGTGAACCGTAAAGTACAGGCTTCTGAGTTCATGTTTATCTGTACTAACCTATTAAGTGCCTGCACTGCATATTGAATCAGACTACAGAGAGTGGCTTATTCTGTCAATGTTGTTTTTAATTAAAGTTTGTCTGCACGAATCTGTTATACTTCTCTTACCACTGGTCTACAGGCTTTAGAAGCCATACACTGGGTCTTTATGATGAGATTTCAAAGCCAAAAAGAAAAAAAAACATACCTGGCCTGGAGTTAAAATTTTCAACTGAAAAGCCCTTTGACATTGTTTGCGATCTGGTTGCATTTTATGCAACATGGCTGTCACAGACCTATCAATATTTCAAGGGACCCTGGGGCACTGGGTGTGTGTGGGGGGAGGGGGTGGGGGGAGGCTTTTAAAGGATATACATTCTGAAAAGGTCAGTCCCCCTTGAAATGCCACAATGCACAGGAAATGGTGTTACAAGACATATTTTCCATCCCGTCTTTACGAAGAGCCCAATATTATTAGCTAAGGCCCTAAAAGGGACCAATAAATGATCAGATGTTGCATACAGCAAGGTAAATAATGTACCCTTAAGAAGGTGAGGTACTGTTTGAAATTACATTTAAGTAAAGAGATTCTTTACTTAACTGTTATGCAGCTACTGTAAAAAAAGAACTGGCCTAGGAACAGAGCTTTGTTTTACCAATCTTGCTGTAACAGTGAATCTTTCCTAATGTAATCAATTTTAAGATTATGATTTTATGTTTTGTGTACTTGCCTAATTATTCCCACAGAGACATGCCATATGGAAGCAGCTCAGTGGAAGCCAATGGAGGCATGAGCAGAGCCCTCTGATGGCCAAGCAAGATACTGCTGTGGAAAAAGCTTTAGGCAAGTGTACAACTCCTATTTAATGTGATGCAGCCAAAGCATTATAAAGATTTACTGGCATTCTGGGATTTTCAGTAGATTAATCCGTATTACTTTTAGGTTTTGATACTATTATAAGAAGTTAGGATGGTACAATATGTTTCTCAGGATTAGTGTGGTCCATAGACAGATGTGTAGGTGTTGCATTCCTTGGAGGAAAATGCTATACTGACAGAGATTTGTTCATGTTGATTATTCTCTGATAGGTTAGCGCTTGTAAAGCATGCTAAGCTTGTGTAATTACTGTACTGCCATAGGTTTAAACATTAAAATATAACATGTAATGTTTTATTTTCAAACTGTACTGTGTTGTCACTTAAGAATAAATAGATACAAATATATATTTTTTCACCTTTCCTTTGACATGGTTGCCCTTCAACACTGCTGGCCTGACCTTTATAGTATTATTATGGGCCCAGCTGAGTTGAAATGATAGAGGAAAATGATTAATATTCAGTAACGGAACCACTGAACATGATTGTAAACATCATACTACCTACTCTTTAAATAGGAAAAACGCTTTAACCTCGCTCTCTTAAAGGTAACTGCATTTGGTGATTTGTTATAGTGGTGTGAAGGGTTATATAAATACAATGGCCTAGTTAGGAAGTCCAGGCGTATCCAAAATCTTTCTGTATAGGCAATTTAAAAATAGATTTGTTTTTATAATTAAATACATCTTGTTATGTCTGCAAATTTCTGTTCTGTATGTAAATGTGTTCGTGACCAAATACTTTGCATTTTTGCCAATATATTTTCAAAGTATTTTAGGCTAATATACATATTGAAGTAACTGTTGTCATGTTTTAGAAAACATGTCATGTACTGCTAATATGTGTGGAGAGATTGGCATGATTTCTTCTCTTATTTATTTTAACGTGCCAGGAATCTAGAGTGTCTTGCAAAGGATGTGTAAACGCAGAGGCTATAAAATGCTTATATTGTAGGGGGGGGGGGGGGGGGGGGTGACAGCGACAGCACATCTGCTAATTGAGTGGTGCCCCCTCTGCTTAACCACTTGGCTTCTATTTTATTGCTCTATGAAAGATCTCTCCATAATATTTCCTGATGTATAAATTAGTGCACATACCTGTGTGCTGTGTCATTAAAATAACACATCCCTGTAATTTTAAGATTTATGATTTATAAAGGCAGTAAATTATCCTTTATATAGATGTGTTTTTCTTAGCTGGGTTGCGGAATTTAGGGTTGTTGGATTAACTGGCCTCTACTGCATTTACTAGTCTGTTTGATTAGGTGAACACAGTTTTATATTCCCTCTTTGAGACCTGAATAGCAACTATTTCTTAACAAAACAGTGTCCGAAACAAAGGCTCCTTTCACAGCTTGTGGGCAATGCTCAGTAGTCTTTTGTGCAGCGAAACAACAGAGCTACTACTGCCTTTCATACGGTACAACTAAAGAAAATAAAATGTTAGCAATACCGGGTCCCCTAAATCAGTCTTTACTTAATAAACTAAAATAAGAATGTGTTAAGTACTGGTGAAAAAAAAAGAATGTGGACATGTTTAATTGTTATAGGGTCTGATTGACCAACTAAGATGCATTATATTCTGCAAAGTCTCATGGTCATTTTTGGGATTGGAGTTCAGTTAGTAGCACATTTACCATTGGGCCAGGAGGTCACAGCATGAACATGTGCCAAATCCTAACATGAAATTGTTCCATCTGCCAGTACCCGCAGAAAGGTTTGAGACTGCTGCTAAGGTGGTATCCTTCATATTTGTTGCATGCAGGAGACATAGGACCCCTTTGTAAATGCTTTCACAAAGGACTGGTCTTTGAAAATAAGCAGGCTACTTAGTGGTTAGCTTATCCTTTTTAGGACCATGACAAAAATAACATTATGCTCTCTGGTTTCCCACAATATAAATTATATCTGTAACTAATTCTGGTAAAATCTTTGTTTAAAAAGCTTCCAATAGGTTCAAGTGTTTCTTTTTGCCATTTCTGTTTTTGTTTTTTTTTGTTTTTTTTTGTGCTTAAAGTCTGTGCTTTCAGCTCAGGAGTGCGTTTTAGTTCTTGTTGCCTGCCATATATATATATATATATATATATATATATATATATATATATATATATATATATATATATATAACTAAGCAATCAAGCATCTCATAGAGCACCATATAAGCTTTTTTTTAGCTGGTTACTCTAAAAGATGTGTGTTTTGATGCTGGGTGTAAAGCAGCAATCTTTTTAGAAGACTGTATTTTACCTGTCTTAAGACCATAGGTTAGGGTAAAAGTGGAGATTGTTGTGATAATAGGAAAGCTGTGAAAATAAGAACTTTTATTTCCTGTCCCAGGCAAACAATCAAGTTTCAATTTTAAGTTAAATTGAAAAAATCCTAGTGGTTAGGGAACTGACGGACTGAGATGTAAAGAAAGGATTTTTGAGACTACATCAAATTGCTGATGAATCACCCTTTCTCCCAGGCTCAAAAGTAATCACATTGCAAAGGCAGTATGTGTACAATTGCAAAATTATTTCTAGCAGATTTTTATTCCTGGATAATTAATTACAGCAAAGTCAATAACATGTTTTTACTTTTTTCAATGACTGAAGCTTATTTTAATTAATCATTATTAAGGCTAAGCGGATTGTAGAATGTAATTAATTGGTCAACCTTATGCCTCAGGCTGTAGGTCATTAAGTTCTTTGAATTATAATAAATACCAAGTCAACATGACTATAAACTTTATAGCAAAACCTACACCTTGGTTAAACAAAACAAAGTAATTATTTTTCACACATGGTTTTCACATTGAACATGGACAGCTCAGGTACACTTAGGGTAAGCCACTGTTGTATTAATAAGGCCATGTAAACAACATGCATTTATATTTTACTTAATTCATTTAACAACTTCAAATTTTACCTGCAGTATAAAAGTATGCTACTTCAGTGTACACTTAAGATGTCATAAACAGTAAAAGAAAAGAACCCTCCAAAATGTTTAACCTTACAGTTTTAAATTTTGAATGCAATTATTTTAGTAATAACTGTATATCCATATCCATTTATCATCTCATATGCCTTTCAAAAAATGTTTAAAAAAAAAAAAAAAAAAATCCAAAGGATACGTCATGGATGTGTTGGGCTAAGAGGACTAAACTGGGCTGCAGGTCACAGTTTGTTTTTTGTAGGGTTAATAAGTCACTCTAGGTACATAACTGGACAGAATGACCACTTACTGTTTTGCTAACCCTGTAACCACAAAAAAAAGTGGTGATAGGATTGCTACACCAGTTTTGACTTTTGCATGCCTATTTAAATAAAGTAATTTTCCTATGTAGAATTAAACGTTTGCTAAAGCAGTGAACCAGGCAAGTAACCCTTCACTTTTATGTTTTTATTTTTAGAAACCGCCCATTCCATGTTTTGAAACCAGCCTTCCTTTGTTCAACTGTAGTTGTTAGGATTGCAATAACTGCCTCCTTATCACCTCTCCCTACAGCCATATTCCGTATTCTTGCCCTAAATACAGTTCAACACATTGACTACACGGCACTTCTATTTCCTGTGCCCTTTATTAAACACTAAATTAAAGCTCTGGGATTAATACTGTGCTTGTTTTGACTCTGGGAAAGTCAGTGTCCTTTGGGATTGCGTGAGTGGTACTTTCTACCTGAAACAATATGAAACACCTCTTTCTGTATGTGTTGGTTTACATATCAACTACAGGAAACTAAGTTTAGCGACTTCCTTGAAGGCGTTTGAACAATACCCATTGTTAACCACTGATATGACATGACCTCATATCCAGGATACTATTCAGGGAACTTGGGCTCCAATAAATTATATACCTTTTAACTATAAAGTAATGAAAGATTTGTGACGTTGAGGACAAAAAGTGAGACGCACATGACTAGGTACGAGTTTGTTTTTTTCTTGAGGGTGTTGTTGGAAGCACAATCGTGCCGGGGTCAGAAGGTGGCTAGTTTGAATGCTGGTTATAGTATTGTATTAAAAAAGCATTCTTCCAAAAAGCAATGCAAAACCTAAATAGCTGTATAAAATATCCCTGAGGTTTATCCATTTTAAACATTACCTGATATACAGAAATTTGTACCGCCAGACTAAACCCCAATAGTATACACAATACACTATATTGACTGTTTATTTTTTTAATAGTTATTTGTTAAAACGGAAGAATATAACTACAGTAAGACTGTGTGTCTGACAGTTTCTTGTTTAAACCCAGTTTTGAGGGGTATGTTTTCTCGGCCGTTTCAAAACCGATCTGGACGCCATTTGGCACGCTTGGTGTCCGTGTCACGGATAATATTTTTTTGGTATAGATTAGGAAAATCTGTTTCGTAGTTTTAAAGTTACAGAATGGAGTAAAAATTAGTTTTTACAAATTATTCAGACAATTTTATGCACTCAAATAACTAAAAATAAACAGCTGCAAATTTGAATACCTCCTTTGATAGGCTGGTAGAACTCGTTAACGCTTTTTGTGGAACCAACAAAATCGATTAAGTAATTACCAAGTTATTTGGACTTTTCTTCTCGCATGCCTGGTTTGTTTTTTCATAACTCTGAAAATACTCCTGCACACTTCAGTCTAATGTCAGAACGTTCGGTCACCCTTGTTGCTTGTTATGAATGAGCCGAGCCCACTGATCTATAACCGAGCCGAGGAGAGGAGTGATCACACAGTCAACTGTAAAGCTACGCAGTACCTCACTTCAATAAATACTCCAAACAAACAAAAAAAAAAATAACTACAAACATGTAATGATAATAATAGATTTATCAATAAATACTCCAAACAAACAAAATAACTACAAACGTGTAATGATAATAATAGATTTATCAATTGTTTATCGTATTGTATAGCAGAAATTTAATGAACAATATAGCAGCAGGGTGATTATTATGTTAATAGATGAACCACTTTATTTAGATTTATTCGTACATTGTAAGACAATCTGTAACTTTTTCTATTAACTAAATTTTTCTAATACTACTGTAGAAGCCTTAGGCTTTTGCAAGTTGGACTCACTCTGTAAAGTACAGTTTAATCAAAGATATTCTATAGTCAGGGATCCAAGAGCCAGGAAAGCGCTTAAAAATGACACCACCGCCTCCAATTTTGTGGAGACTCATTTTGGAAAGGCCAAACCCTATTGTGATAGAATCAAGAGGCCTACTTTACCAGAAATCTTGTCTTATATATAAAAAAAAACAATTATGTACCTGTACCTCGATCATCGTTTTCAGTCATTCAGTCATTTTCGAATCCCCACCCACATCTGAACTCATACCTAAATCACCAATAAATTGTGTAACTTAATTCTTTATTTATTCATTTATTTTTACTGTGGCAATCTTATGTGGATGTAGTCGATGACAATGCGTGTGCTTGTTTTTGTTATTGATAATTTATTTAATTGGAATGTTGCTCGTAAAAACTCACAAAAGAAATTCGTACGGCCAGACTAAATCCCCAAACCCCAGACAACCCCAAGTATACACAATACACTATATTGACTGTTTATTTTTTATAATAATTATTTGTTAAAACGGAAGAATATAACTACAGTATGAAGCTGTCAATTTTTTTAACAGTATTAGATATGCACTAACATGGCATACTGCAATGACATACCATAATCAATAAAAAAAACTGAAGACCATAATTTCATTTGTCTTTATTCTAGATTTATGTCTATTATCAATAGAAGGGAAAAGATGGACACAGCATTTTCAATCTGTAGAAAGAGGCCATGACTAGACACTGATTACGCAAAATGTCTCATTTGTCAGCTTGGCATAGAAGTTGATTCACTGCAGCATTTAACTGAGAAGGGATACCCTGCAATATTGAATGCCGTTCGGAAACGTAATGATGATGTCTCAATTCAACTTTATGATGATTTCTTTTCAAAATATGAACTTACTCTGTGCCATGCAAAGTGTAGAAATGTTTACACAAATAAAAAAACAGTTGAACATAAATATTGCAAGCTTGCAAGAAATAGGCACGGTGAATTAACACCTACCACTGACTCAGATTTACATGTTATTAGGAGAAGGTTTTCAATAGAACATGAAGTTAATTATAAGAAGCAATGCTTTGTATGTGGAAAGACATGTGACAAAAAGGGAGAGAAGAAGCTTGACTCATTGCCACAGTCGATCGACAAAAATCAGTGTGGAAAAAAGCAAAAGAGCTAGGTGATGAAATCATGATACATAAATCATTGCATTGATATGATCGCAAATGACTTTCAGTACCACCACTCATGTATGAGTGCTTACATGATTAAAAAAGTTACTAAAATCAGTGGTGAAAATATGTATGATTCTAGCTTTTCATGGCTGATCTCCCAAATTGATGGGCCAATGTTTAAAGAGGGAAGTGTGTTTTACATCACAAAACTCCTTGATTACTATCGTCATTGGTTAGTTCAACATGGCATTGAAAATGGCCATTCTTGCAGGTTCTCTGGTCTTAAACACCTTGTGAGTTACCATCAAGAGCCTGCTGGTTGTAGAGTGATGATTGTACTGCAAAAAGGAACATCGAGTCTCTTGAGTTCATCAGACCTTTGTGTAGGGAGCTTGCTTTATGAAGTACAAAGTTTATATCAGTCTGAATACTTTGAAGAAAGTGAGGATGAAATGGCTATTGACACCCCAGCACAATTTAACTCAATGTCCTATCACTCTGCAAAAACTTTAGGTCAGAATGAAAAGATAAACGTAAAGCCGACAGACAGTAGAAATATAGGAAAGACAAATCGCAGCGCAACACATCTGATCTACACAGTGCAGTTAACGTCTCCTTTTCACACAATTCAGCTTCAGAAACTCATGAGCACTGGGAAGCTGAAAATGAACCTAAGCCACAGCTCACAACAAAGGAGCATCAGTCTCAACTTCCCCCAATGGGCATTTCATATGCAGCTGCAACTGAAGGTGTGAGCAATAGCCTATCCAAGCATGTAGGTGACAAAGGTGTATGTGATTTATTGAATTATATTGTTGTGATTTTTAGAATGTTGTATTTATTTTTCCTTTTTTCACAATGTGTTGTTGGAATGATTAATTTAATGATTTATTTTGCTTTTACGTTTTCGTACACACGCTGTGTTTCCTGTTCCTATGGCAACGCCACCGGTGTCTACCGCTTGAAATCACTGTTTGGATCGCAGGTGTGGACAATAATTTAATCAGCTGTGCACTATAAAGAGGGAGGAAAAAGAAAAAAAACTAAAAAAAAAAGAGGATATTGGGAGACGCAGTTCAGAAAACAAAGTGAGGAAATGAAGTTAGAACATGGCGGAACGAAAAGAAAGATAGGCAGAAAGCAGAACGCGGGGATAGAGAAAAGAACAAAACGGATACAAGACTAAAGAAAGCAAGGAGATCAGAGTGTTGCAGGTAGCGTCACGGGACCAGGATGTGAGGAATTTGGGGTGTTGTTTGCAGCAGTACGGGACACTTGGTGTACTGGGAACGAGACTAAAGAGAAATCGGGACGTGAGGAGCTGAAGACGACCAGCTGAGCGGCGTTGACTGGAGAGAAGTAAAAAGCACGAGTACTTTGAGAGAGTTGCCCAAGACGCTGGACTGGGAGTTGTGGGTCGTTATCCACCAGTTAAGTGTGTTGTTGTGGTGCATTATGATTAAATTGCAGTAGAGTCACACACCACCTCGCTGAGTTATTGTTACTTTTTATTATAACTTATCAGCGGAGTCTTTTCCCTGTTCCCTGCCTTACATTACAGCCAGAATTAAACTGATGCCGGGCTGTATTTTACTGCTACAAATGCTGTTGGATTATACTTGGCTGCTACACTAGACAATGCTGCTAAATTGTAATGCTGCTAGACTGTATCTGTTGCTAAACTACATAAAGCTGCTAGGTTGTATATGCTGCTAGGTTATATCTGTTTCTAGATTATACTGTGTATTTATATATAGATTTAGATGTGTATTGATATATGGTTATAGATATGTTTGTGATTAATTAGTAATTTGCTTAATAGTAATCTCTCTGGTTTTATTATTTTAATTTGTTGTATAAATTAGCAGATGAATTGAAATGTCTTTAAGTGCACTGATCCTTTGCTTTATTTTTATCAGGAAACCTGTGTCGTGTTCAATATCCTATTTTAGATCGAGAGTGGAGGCCCTGCTCTGTTGCAGATTGAAACCGTTTATTTCTCCACTCAATTGATTCTGTGAAGGCTCAGTGTTCTTAGTCTGTTGGCTTGGACTCGGTGGTGGAGTGGCGCCCCCTGTTGGGGAAAGGGATAATTGAGCAGTTTTGAAATTTGGGGTGGCAGGAGATTGGAACCATGTCCCCTACTGACAATCCAGCCAGGGCAAGTGCAATATTGAATAAGGACTGGTCATGCACATTATTTTACTGTGCTACTTTGACTTTTCTTGTTGGTGACGAGGTGTGCTATACTAATGCCAAGTTTTGAATATTACCTGTTTTTAATAAAGAATTGCATATTGCTTCTCATTTGTGTTCTTTGATGTGGGCTATTTGCTGTCCCCCTTTGTTGATGCGAACCTCTGTCAATGGAAGTAGAAGGTAATTATAATAGAACAGAATTCCTTATTTTCTTTAAACATAATGTGGTGTAGTCTGGCTATTTCTTTTGGGGGTGTGACATAGGCACTGACCTTCATAAACTTAAAACAAGAAGTAAGGAAACCATTACACTCCTGAATAGATCTGGTGACAGCATCAGTTATCAAGATGCAGAGAGATCTGCAACCACAGTAGCAACAGCGATTGATGACTAGGTCTATCAAGATGGGATATTCATACCAGAAAATTTGAAGTCAGGTAGATTTACACAGTGTGCTATTGACAACTTCGATTTTCATGAGTGCACTACACATTCAATTTATCAGTACATGAATGGAGGTGAAGAAACGCAATCTGTGGCGAGCATACCACTGCTTAAAACATGTGATACTGCTATCAAAGATCCAAAAGCATTTCAAACTACCAACAGCTACCTGACCCTGAAAGATCGGCAAAAGAGTCGATCCCTTGCTGGTATAGCAATAGATGTTAAACACCCTGACGATGCAAGTGAGCCACTGGATCACCTCAGCTGTCTGTGGAACCTAGTACAGCTCTGTCCCATCCTTCTCCCGGGTGTAACACAATGTGATTTCCTGGCTCCTACCTGGACTGCATTTCAGGGTTTTCTGATCTCAGTGGACATTCAAGCAACTGGCATTGGATTTGGACCTTTTTCCCCCACTATCACCTACACATCCTGATGTTGTTGAACAGTCAATTGAGTACTGTATGAATGTCTCCAGAAAAGTGGTCCAAGAATTCACAATTGTTACATCAAGCCATTATTGAAATTGCCCTTGATTTACAAAAAAAGAAACTGGAGAAGTACAACAAGGTAATACTTTGTATGGATGGCTTTCATATTGTCCTGAACTTTATGGGTGCCATTGGATACCTCATAAAGAAAACTGGCATAGAAGACTTGCTTGTGGAAAGTGATGTTTGCTTACGAAGTACCGCCAATAAGATCATGGAAGGCAGAATTATTATGCAATGCTGAGGGCACATAGCGTGATTCATAGCGCTATGTTTATATTACACTGGGAGTCCTTTGAGAAGCGGTTGGCAAGTAGAGTAGACAAAGACCTTGAATGTTTCTCATTACTTTCTCACAGCCTCCTTCAACTCACAGATGCATTTTCAGAAAAGGACTCAGAGAATGCATCTAAGGCATGCTCAAGTGCATCAGAGCCTTTAAAGAAAATATAGAGTTTGATGACTGAGTTTAATGAAGAGCAATGCAAATCTCCAAATGCAAAACTCTGGCTTATGTACATGGACATGGTAATGATTTTAAAGCATTACATTCACGCTAAACAAGCTGGCCTTTGGGAGCACCAACTGGGTGATGTTGAGAAAATACTTCCATATTTGGTATCTGCAAAGCATTTCAAGTATGTTTCATGTATTCCACATTACTTGACTGCCATAAGAGAACTACCTTCCAAGGTTCCTGATGTTGCCAGTGCTTTTCGAGATGGACACTTCACAGTGTGACAAACATCTGATATGGCCCTTGAGAAAACGTACAACCGTGAGGCCAAGACCCAACTGTTCAATGGTGTAAGTCTGCTGCCAGGTGCAGTGGAGAAGTACCTACGAGCATTGACAATATTAACAGCAGTCTCTGAGCAGACCGATGCCTTGACCAGACTGCACCCAGCTACCTCCAGACCCTCATCTCACACTACACCCCACTGACCTCTCCGCTCTGCCTGCAGTAGAAGACTGGCTGTCTCTCCGCTATGCTCCCCTGCCTCCAGAGCCCGCTCCTTCTCCACCCTCGCCCTGCAGTGGTGGAACGATCTTCCTATGGATGTCAGGACTGCCCAGTCCCTGATCATGTTTCCGGCGCCTCCTCAAGACACACCTCTTCAGATAACACTTGTAAAACTCAACTCTTCGCTTCTGGACAATATAGCACTCTGCCTTTAATACACTTAAAACTTGCACGTATCTGCTCCCTATTTTACTGTATTTAATCTTGCAACCCAATCTGTAGTATCTTGTATTTCACTTGCACTTGTATCTAACCCTGATGTAACTATTAACACTTACCTGCTCTTGAATTGCCCAGATATATAATCGTACTGTGTTTTGTATTTGATTTTATTAGGACTGAAGTCTTTGTATTTTGTATCTTGCTCTTAATTGTACTGTCATTTTTTATATGTATTTTTTGCATACAACTGCTAATAAATAAATAATAATAATAATAATAATAATAATAATAATAATAATAATAATAATATAGTACGTGTCTTGCGGCTCTCGACCAGATGGAAATTTTGGTATGCGGCTCGTAGGGTCAGGAAGTTTAGTCACCCCTGGTATATGCATTAAAGGAAAAAGGAAAAGGGCAAGGAATACATGTTAAAATTAAAAGGGAAGCAGTGCATTTTCAATTTATGTTGCCTCTGCCTGTCTTGTTGCTGAGTGATGTGTCTGCTGATTGCTCATTTTCGGTCAATGTAAGCCACCTCCATCTCACAATAAGCTACTGACCAAAATATATGCCAGGACTGCTGGGGCGTTTGATATCTCTGTGGTCACGGGTAAGTCTCTGACATTATCCAGTAAATTAGCCAAATACGGTGCATGTAAATTAATACGTTCTATGTTAGAAAATAGGAAAGTACATTTAGATTTATCGCGCACGTTAGGCTCGTTATTTTACGTGCACGCTAAATCTAAATTTAGTGCCCTTTGGTAAATGAGGCCCATGGAGTTTCAGTTTTCAAACCATGTGGTGTCTTTTCAAGGTTAGAGCACTCCCCTATATATTTGATATTTCATCACACAGTTGAGATTGACAGTTTGGAAAATCTCTGTAAATAAAGATCTGGAACTAAAAAGGTGATTCACAATGGCACAATTTATATTTCAGAAAATGTTAAATGCAGTAAATCATCTACCAAGTTTTGGAAATAACCCCTATTGTATGGGTTAAATGGTACTATTTTAAGGATGATATCGCTGTGGATGATGGATAGCCAGCAAGTTAATGTGGGACAAGGCAGAACTGTAGCCTACTTTGTCCTGTATTTAGTAGATCATATTTAAATCTGTCAGATTTCAGTAGTTTTAAGTAGTGTCCTAATAGTAAAAGCAAAACAATTCACTAAGCTAGTTTAAACTTACCACACCCAGCAGCAGGTCATGTTAGTAAAATGTTGTTTTAGCCAATGAAGATTAAATCATAACCACTCCTTTTTGTAATATTTTATGGATCAGTTAACATAAGCTAAGACTGTTTAGTCAGTTGCTTTTTAAAAAAAAAAAAAATTACATGATTTGTAAAAATAAAAGGACTTTTGTAGTATCACAATTTGTGTGTTGCCCATGTTAAATTCCATAGTTGTTCAAAATATCACTTAAAGGTATCAAGCCATTCTATAGTAAAGTGCACCTGTCATTGAATTTGACTTGTGCTACAGGAGAGGTGTGATAAACCGCATGCCATTACTCAGACTGAGGAAGGGTGATAGAAGTTACTAATGTAAGTGCATCTTGTCTGCTTAGGTGGGATTTATGTCTCCATAAAGTTCTCACTGTGATCACGTTCTTTATAATCAATGTACCTAATACATGTACCTGCAGATTGATAGCTGAACTGGCAAGGGTTCAACTTTATAGTTCACCACTCATTTCTGAAACTTCAGAGACAACTTCCTTGTTCCTGCTGTTCAAACCAATCAGACATTAAAGAGCTTGCTAAGTATAAAATATGTATTTTATCATAACTAAGGTATACATCTTATAGTTTGTCCCTTAGCTGCTAATAGGGCGAAACTGCTAAAATGTTACTTTCGGAAAACTGAAAAAAAAAATCACTTGCAATTACATTTTACACGTTATACAGGGCATTATGGTGCAATGATTTTGCACGTTATACAGGGCATTATGGTGCAATGATTTTACACGTTATACAGGGCATTATGGTGCAATGATTTTACACGTTATACAGGGCATTATGGTGCAATGATTTTACACGTTATACAGGGCATTATGGTGCAATGATTTTACACGTTATACAGGGCATTATGGTGCAATGATTTTACACGTTATACAGGGCATTATGGTGCAATGATTTTACACGTTATACAGGGCATTATGGTGCAGTGTAAGAAGACTTTTTTTTACAATCCACACTCTTTAACCCATTTTTTTCAGTTTTGTGCTTTTTGCATTTGTGGTCATACTTTGTGCTGCCAAAATGTTACTATTTAAAAAAAAAAAAAAACTTTGCTTGAGGTTAACGATCACATTGGAGTTCCCTGGTCTGTAAAGTACTGTTTCTATGCAACTGGAATTGCAGTAGCACAATATCTTTTTGAAAACATGTGTGTATAACAAGAAACAGACTGCCCCTTATAGAGACTGCCATGCTGAACTAAGGATTTTGTAAACAGGAAGTACCACTTTTGCCTTTTTTGCTTTACATGTTACTGTTTGAAACATATGTTAATTCGAGAAAGGCAAAAATGCCCATTAGCCTCTTCATATCTCCCTGCTTATCAGAGATCAGGTTTGTTCATTACCATATTATGTATTTCCCTTTGGGCATTAATTGTTTCACTTAATCTGAAAATAGCCAAAAATGCAGTTTTGCCCTATTTGCAAGGGACGAGTTTAGAATCTGTATGCATCATTTTCTGTTCCAGTCATTACACCTAGAGTTTAAAGCACCCATGTGGTCTCAATAGAGCTCTAAGAAACATGTCTTATCTATAAGTATAGCTATAACACCAGATTGTAATCATTAACCTATACCTACCTCCACTAGGGTTAGAGTGTTGAAAAAAGTATTGATAATAACCTAAAAATCTTCACTATTTAGATGGCAGCACATAATAATGACTGGTAAAGGAGGTTCTCATAAACTGATGTGAATTGCACATCCATAATTATAAAGTGCACTCTGTTTATAAGAATCACTGATATTATTATTATTATTATTATTACTATTTATTTCTTAGCAGACGCCCTTATCCAGGGCGACTTACAATCGTAAGCAAATACATTTCAAGTGTTAGAAACATATAAAAGATATAAGAATCAACCACATATTGTTCAAAACCACTGGGACAAAATCATTCCTATACCAACCAATGCAAAATACTCCACTTGTAAGAATCAAGCAATCCACTTATAAGAATCATTTCAGGGCAAACGGACTACATGTAATTTTAATTTGACATGTTGCGTGATTAGAACCGTATGCAGTGTGGATAGTGCAATGTTGTAGGAAACACTGCATTGTTTGTAATCAAGCATGACTGCACCACTGCATTGTGCAGGTATGTTTTTTGTGTTCTCTGTTAGTGAAAATTTGTTTCAATAAATTGATACACATTCATTGAATACATACTGAATACAGCAGTGTTATTGTGTGATATGCATGTAGAGGGAGTGGGATTGTTGTGCGGCGCGGTGAGGAGGAGGAGGGGGGGGGGATTGCAGAGCTTTGCATCTCTGCTTAATGAAAAACTGTGAGATCTGCATCGTAACAGAACTAGGCACCCTCATGAGACGATCGCTTCTCAAGTATACTGTAGTAAAATAGGATTCTGCAGCCTTGAGTAAACATAATCGTGATCATATACCAAGCTGTTTACCCACGAGGACTTGTTTTGATGTATTGTCCTCAGTGATTGAGCACCATTGACATCTGTATACTGTATTTAAACTGCTGATGGCACGCTTTTGCTAATTGCAATGTGACAGAGTGGCCGAGGACAGTGTAAATTATCAGGCTGGAGTCTTGATTTACAGTTTTAAACTGGTGTTGGTTTTATTTTTCTTACACTGCGATGGCGAAACAACCGCTAATAAAATAAACAAAATAAACCTAGCTCTCAAATGGAGCACTAAGTAAACAATTTGTGTGCTTCCTTACTCCTTTATACACCCATCACAAAGCTGTCGGCTAAGCCCTTTTTATCGAGGTGCCATTAACTTTAACAAGCAGACAGTTAACCAATTGACCATTATCCTTAATTCGTTAAGGAAAAGCAACTGTGGATTTTTCGTGGGAGTGCATACATGCGGGAACTCATGACATCTAGTGGTCAACCCATTACACTGCAGGGAACAAGGTTTTACCATTCTCATACTAACATACTGATTCTGCACCACAGCAATCATATCCGTCCGCTTTCAAGAATCAACCGCTTATAAGAATCGAATCATCTGGGACGGATGTGATTCTTATAAATGGAGTGCACTGTACATGCATTTCTAATAAATGTGGAGGGTATTGTTTAGTTTGTTGTTTAAGAATGTCTTATGTTGTAATGTTAACAGTTGTAATTTATAGGCCCCCTTTGCAAACGAGATGCACATCTCAGTGGGTTCTTATCCTGGTCAAACAATAATTGAATATTGAATGTTAATCAGCCCTTTCTTACCTGGTTCAGTCAGTTCAAACTGTTTTCAAACTTAAAATGTAAAAAGTAATTCAGTTGGCCATTTTATGCCTTAGACCATTTTTCCCCATTTCTCAACATAAAAGAACACAAATAAGACAATGTTAATGGAGTTTATTTTTAAGAGGATCCTCTTAAATGAACGACACAGGGTGGCACAGTTTAACACTGTTTGTGTTTCTGTTGAACAGGATGCACTGCCTGAACTACACTTCCTTCATTGCACTTTGTTTAACCCCAAGTGCTTTTCCGCATCCTCTAAAAACAAATATGAGTGACACAACCCCATATCCGACAACGTCCATTTATGATGATTTATTACTGCAAAAATTATATTCAAAAGGCATTTTGTCTGTGAAGTATGACAGGGATACAGCATTGAATGGCAGGGTCTTCCAATACCTCATTAAGAGATGCTGTCATAGCATCCCCTTGACACTAGAGGGCAGAGGTAGCACTTTTTGTTTGACCCAACTTATTCAGCCTTTTTTAATACTGTACTTTTATTCTTAATAAATGGAAATGATAGTCATTGATGTGAGTGCACTTTTGCATAACCTGCATAATTGTTATGTAAAGAACAAAGGATTCCACCTTCAGGAGTGGTAAGATTATATATGTGTAGGGCTTGGGTAGACATTTTTTTTTTTTAAGTCACTAGTTTGAATTCAGTGAAAGACAACTGTAGAATCCATATTGGGACTTTATAAAGCAGAGTTATATGTGATAGATGTTATTCAGCAGCAGGAGGGCCTTGAATCTGGCTTGGGTGGTTGCAGTTTATAGCTCGATGGACAGCGGTCTACATCACAAAATGAATAAAATAAAGAGGTAGAGATGTGCATGGTCACGGAAAAGCACCTGCTCCATCATCCGCTTAAGAGAATGGCCCCTCTGGAACAGGCAAGCAATCCCAGTTCTGTGGATAACTAAAGAGGGCTTAATTTCTAGTGCTTTCAGTCAAACTCCAAAAAACAAACAGGGTATATAGTCAGTCATGACATGCATTAAAAAAATCTACTGTTTTTGCCTCAAAGTAGGAATTGTACTGGTTTGGATAGAGTTTTTGTACAGTTCCATAGTTTGCACTTGGTTCTTTTTACTTTTCAAAGAAATCTGTTAAATGGAAGTAGGTCATGCTCGCCATTGTTTTTTTTACAAGGCAGAGTACAGATTCTATTAGATTATGTGTCTGCAAGGTCATGGTTGCAGATACCAGAATACACAATTCTATCAGATCTGTATTTTAATATATATATATATATATATATATATATATATATATATATATATATATATATATATATATATATATATATAAAATATAAAAATGGTATTGAACAATAATAACATGTATTTGTAGCTCATTCTTTCACAAGATAAACATATAAGCAGCTGTTATAACACAAAACCAGTCAAAAAAGGATGTTGTAAAACTTGTATTGTCTATCAACTACAGCACACTTCAGCGAAGGTGTGAGCACAAACAGCCATGCTCCCGCCACATAGCAATGAGAAGACCGTTGTTAAAAACTGAACTTTTATTTTCACTACCTCCAAATCGTGGTGACCCCTGTGGCCTCAGTAAACTTCTCATATTCCTGTCTAACCATGATAATTGGCACATCAGAGTGTAACCATTAACTTGTCCCCCTATTATGTGCTCTTTTATATATATATATATATATATATATATATATATATATATATATATATATATATATATATATATACTATATATATATATATATATATATATATATATATATATATATATATATATATATATATATATATATAGTTTAAAAAAAAATTTTTTTATGCTGTAGCAAATACTACATACAATTATAGGTTCCTAGCTGGTTAAAAAGTTTTTATTTATTTATTTATTTATTTTTGTTCCCCTACTGGAAATAAACTGTTAAGCCTTTTGAGACAGAAACATGTTAAAAGGTTTGGTTTAGTGTATGTGTTTTTTTTAACACAATGTGATGCACAATTAAACACCTACACATGCTTTTTTTAGGGTGTTCAACAACCCATATTCCTAATACTTGCGGGAGGGCAATGTCCTATACTGCATGTTTTTCATTGACCGTTGTAAAAAAAAAAAAAAAAAAGACCTCTCCAGTGGACTAGACTTCTTCAAAGTGTCAATATTACACAAGAGAATGAAGAAAACGAACAGGAAATCTATTCTGAGAGACAGAAAATCAGACTAAGCCATGTGCGTTCTCCCTTCTCCAGATTAGCTGCGTAATATACAGCAGAACGATAGGGATCAGGAATTGAGGATACAGTACATACTTTCCATTGATGCTTCTGGAAATTCAACAGCTGCGACCCTATTTTATATATGTTAAGTGATTACGTTAATTTTATAGGCAGGCTGTTTAAATGCTTAATATTCTTAATAGTGAAATCACTTTACCTTACCGCTAATTTAAGGAGTTTAAAAAACTGATAAGGAAATAAGGATCTGGACTGACAGAACGGTTATTGCACTTGACATTAAAAGCTTTGTATTGTATATACACGTGTAAATACAATACCTAGGTGATTGCCTCTTTGAACAGCCCTTCTAGATTATTAGGGGCTATTTTAAGAGAAAGTTTGAGAGCATCAAAGGACGATGACAAATGAATAATCAGGTGGTCCCCATTGGACTTTAAGGACTGACCCTTGGTCACACTACTTATTTATGTCACTTCAGTCTTCTGCTCCCGTCAAAAACTAAGAAAAGTCTCTGATGTTCCGGTACAGGAGCACGTATACAGGGCTCTTAAAACGAGATTGTATAGCGATTCAATGAGATCTGTGAACTCTAATTTCTAAAACAGAAACGGACCTTGTTTAACTGTGCACTGTGGCATGCTATTGCATTTGCCTTTTATACAGTACATGACATTACAGAACTGTGTCATTATTGACAAGAAAAATTATCTTAACTCGGTGCACACACGAAGGTCCAAGGAAGGGAACGTGGTATTTTTCAGAGGATTGAAAGATAACTAAATTAAGTCTGCAGACTGCGTGCTAAGGTAAATGGTATCCAGAAAGGTTTTTTTAAAAAATTATTATTCTCTCCTCCCCCATTGTTTCCAGTCGCTTTGCCTTTCTGTTATTTGCTCTCACATTGTTGTTTGTCTCTGAAGCCGCCTGATGACCAGCAAAGGGATTTCACCTCGTCCTTGAAGAGCGACAGAACAACAACACAAAACTAAAAACAAACACACCGATCTTTTCTCTCGTTTTGTATTGCTTGTTTTCCTATGCACCCCGTGGAGGAGACAAGGTAAGTGTCTGAAAACATTTGAACTTGTCATTATTAAAATAATTATACGATTAAAGCATGACTTTACGTGAACATTTTCACTCTGCTTGTGCTATACTGGAAAAATGACTGAGATTTATCTGCCCAGTGTCAGCCAGTACCTTTGCAAACAAAGCTTCTTGTCAGATTCTGAACTCTTAATACCCATCTGGGATTTTCAAGACCCTGCCGATAAATCAGTGGCTTCAAAGGGATGGCGGAGCTATTTCATGACATGACAAGATGTGTTTGAAAGGCAGACTTCTTTAATGAGGGACTACAGCGATGAAAGTTACGTTACATTCTTTTTATATGTAGATGTAACACAGGCACTTTCTCTAAATACGCTGCATGCTTGGTATATGCTATTGTCAATTAGCATGCTAGGGAGTCCTACACATAAGTATTAAAGTGCGCATTGTTTAAACAAACATTTGCCTTGCGTGATTACTGTACTGTATCCGGTACTATAAAATAATTATTTACTTTATACTTAATAAAACAAATCACAGGCACAGCAAAATGCATTTATACATTATCACATTTTATTTGAAAATGTTTAGTTGTGCTGCAATATTGTTTGAAACAAGAAGATAATTATAAATGTGCTTATATATGTTTATTTTATAATAAGTTTGACAACAACGGGATGTTTAACGTTATAAACACGCACCATGTGCACTGTCAAACTCACTGTCTAACTGAACAAAATTATTTATCCCAGTCGTATGTTCCCATGGCTAGGTTGCTGTTTAAGTTAACTTTTATTGTTTAATTTAAAATGCTTGAAACATAGTAATCTAATAAACACATACTAAACTGTTGAAAATTCTTTCCTAACACATAATGTACCCTAGTCAAATGTTTGGTTGTATGAGCAGTCAATGCAACTTTACCTAGGGAAAAAGTTGAGTCTCATTTAAAAGCAAATAACAGTAACAATACAACAATGTGCGTGTACAGAATAGTCCTTGTTTAAACATGCTGAATGATTTAGGAAAACATTGTGACAGCTAAGATCAGGTGACTTTCTCTTAGGAATCAAAGACAAATGAATGCTATTATAAATAGTGTGCAATGCATTTTGCTGAATATATTATTGTATAATGCATATTATATACAGTTGATTACAATTCTGGTGTAATTTAGATTTCAAACAATTCGTTCTATTAAATGGTCCTTTCCATGCCATGTATTGTTTCATGATATTCTTTTCATTAATTTTCTTTTGAACATGACAGATATGTACTATTTAAGCTTGTACCTAGTATTGAGACTTAGCTATTGGACACGTGCAGTTATATTAGAAATATGTAGTATTTTAGTCTTTATGAAGGCTCTTATTTGATGGCATTCATTTTGGTCGTCTGGGTATCTTACTTGTGATTTACAGCGTGGGTGTGAGAGGTATTGTTGTATACAAGTTGTTGTATTTAAAAAAAAAAAAAAAAAAAAAACCTGAAATGGCTTTGTCAAGTTCCGACTTTTGTTTTGTTGCTAATAATAGAGGAGAAAATGCCATGTATTTGGGAATAAGAATATGAGAAGGAATAATAGAGCAGAACATGATATAATTAGTTAGTTTTGACTCGTTTATGTTAATTTCACATCACAACAGGGTACGTATACTTTTTTCAAGTTCAAATTCAAACTAAAACCAGTAACATCCACCTTACAACATATGTTTATAGTTCCAGCAATCCATAGCATTTTGTTATTCCTCTGGAATAATAATTAAAAAAAAAAAACAGTTTATCGCTTTCTTTAATTTCTTGAGGAAATCGCATAACAAGCACAGTGTATCCCATCCTGTGGGAAGAACACACTGCACACATGGATAAGTAGCACAGTTAAAATCCATCCAGTTAGGCTGCTCAGATGCCTCTGAAGTCACATGCAAGAGTTACAAATTCCTGCTGCTATGTCTTCTGCTGAGCATGTTTGGCTTTCCATTATCTCCAAACATGCACATTTGTTCGAAAATGTTTACATCTAAACAGTAGGAGAAGGCTTTATCCAGGGTATTTATTCTGATGAAAGCCGCAATAGATACCAGCTTTTGGAAGGTTTCTAGAGCAACATTGATTCAGCTGGAGTTTACAGCTTCTACTCTTAGGGCAAATTAAAGTGGGTGTTGATCGCAGGACAGGAACCTGTAAACAAATTCCATGCATGTGGCCACTTGTTGGGTCATAGTTTCAATTATACAGCATTATTCTTGCTGTGCGTGTTTAATAGAAGCTGAAAGCAACACCCACAATATGCTTGCAGGCCAAAAATGCTTTGTGAATTTTGACACTGCTTGATAGTATTTGCCAAAATGTATGAATTATAAGTCTAATGGATTTAAGAGGCTTGTCCTAACATTGTCTCATCTTTCCTGAAAGCTAAAGCAGGCTTACAATAATGTAGAAGTGTGAGGCCAGAGTTTTTTTTTTTCAAGGATTTCATTAACTCCATGTAAGCCAATGATTGTTAACAAATTGAAATAGTCTATAAAGAGTGATGCTTTTATGTATGCAACATATGTACTGTACACCCAAATGACAAAATACCACAGTATAAAGTATTGCCAAAAAACATGTAGTACTAAATAACATTTTAGTACTATATGGTTTTTGGCATTACTTTATTTTGTAGTATTTGTATTTGATTCTGTGTCAGTGTGGAATAGGATTTAAAAAAAAAAAAAAAATATATATATATATAAATAAATAACAATCCGATCGTATGTGGAAAATAAAGTACTCCAACAACTTTTGAAATGAAAACAGGACAGGTGCCTGTATATTTATTTTCTTCACAAAACAAACAAACAAAACAAAACCTTAATTCCCTTCGGAGTACTGCCTATACTTTTGCAAGAATCTAACTATAACCGGGCGGCAAGTCTGTTTACCGGTAATCAAAATACTTTATTTGCTCACACCCAATAACCCACCTGAGGTTCATTTATATCTCCCCCAAGATCAGAGTGATCGGCATTTCCCATTATCTTTAATTAGTCAGTGTATTATTCAATTTAGGAGGTCTTTACTAAGATGGCCCCCAATTGCCTTCAGTCACAGTAACATGGAGTGTCCTACCCTAACCCCAGGGTCCTAAAGCCCCCATATTTCTGTTAGGATAGTACACTCCCATACATACCCTCCCCCTTTGCACGATCCTGTGGGGTCAGGCATACAGACTCTCTGCAACTGGTGGAAACCTAGACAGAAAATCTGCATTTATGTGATCCTTGCCTTTCCTGTACTTTACCTCACAACAGTAAGATTGTAAAGCCAGAAACCAGCATGTAATTATAGGGTCTTTTTGGCAGTGTAACCATTGTAATGGTGCATGATCTGTGACCAAGGTAAACTTCCTCCCCCATAAATAATGCCTTAGGGCTTCTATCGCCCACTTTACGGCCAGACACTGGACAACAGCTTCCTGATACACAATGGGATGTTCTTTCCCCTCCTGCAATTGAGACAGTACTGCCCCCAAACCCACCTCTGATGCATCGGTCTGTACAATAAATGGACTTTCAAAATCTGGGCTTACTAGTACTGGATCTGAACATATATCTGTTTTTAAGTCCATAAACGCTGAACCTCTTGTTAATTCTGTCAGCGGTACAGCTCTGGTGGCCAAATCGTTAATACATCTGCGCTAATATCCTATTAAACCTAAGAATGATCTGACTTGTTTTTTGTTAACTGGGCAACTGCAGGACATAATAGCTGCCACTGTTTTGTGGTTTTATCAAACCATTGCCCAGGGTAAACCCCAAATAGTTTCTTGCCGGGCAAATGCACATTTTTTTGTTAGCAGTTAACGCCGCCTTCCTTAAGGATTTTAGCACAGCTTCCACTTTGCCTACATAAGACTCCTAGTCAACACTGAAGATGACGACATCATCTAGATAGGCAGCCGCATAAGGTTCATGTAGCCTAAGTATCTGATTCATGAGCCTTTGAAAAGTTAGCTGGTGTGCCATGTAGCCCAAACGGCAGAACCGTGAACTGAAACAAGCCTGAGGGTGTTGAAAACGCTGTCTTTTCTTTAAAGGATGGTGACAAGGGGACCTGCCAATAACCTTTGGTTAGATCCAATGTTGTAATAAACTTGGCTTTGCCCAATTTCTCCAATAACTCATCAGCCCTCGGCATCGGGTATGCATCAAATTTAATTATTTCATTTACTTTTTGAAAATCAATACAAAACCTCATCGACCTGTCAGATTTTGGAACCATTACGACTGGGCTGCACCAGCCACTTTTCGATTCCCGTCTCACTCCTAATTCCAACATTTTACTTTTACTTCACTGGCTATGTCGACTCTCTTTGACTCAGGAACCCTGTAAGGCTTTCTATTTACCGTAATCCCTGGTGGGGTTATAATGTGATGTTCGAGTATGTCAGTTTACCCGGATGATCAGAAAATACAACTCGATTATGTTCAATCATATTTTCTACCGCTATTTTCTATTCTTTTGACAACGGCTCCCCAATTTTGTTATTACCCTCCCTTGTGCTGTATGTGTTCTCCAACTCCACCTCCATTCTCTCTACTCTATCATGCCGAACAAATTATCACTTTCTTTCCAGGGTTTTAATAAATTAATGTGAAAGATTTGGTATGACTGTCGTTTCCCTGGCTGGAAAACCTTGTAATTGACTTCATTTATTTTTTCTATTACATGGAAGGGGCCTTGCCATTTTGCTAAAAATGTGTGCACATGGGAAGATAACAACACAATCACTTTGTCTCCAATGGCAAACTCTCTGGTCTGAGCCCCGTCATTAGAATTTTTCTTTTGAGTTTCCTGTGCTTTCACCAAATTTTCGGCTACCACAATTAAGTTTCGCCAGTCTGTTTCTCATTTTTAAAATGTAACTCACCATACAGCAACTCGAAAGGGGAGAAACCTGTCGACATCTGGGGAACCTCTCGGACAGCACACATTATATATGGTAAAACACTGTCCCAATCTCTTCCATCCTCCTGAATTACTTTTATAACATCTGTTTTAGAGTCTTGTTAAATCACTCGACTAAACCATCCGTTTGAGTGTGGTAAACATTTATTTTTTGAATATGCCAGAGTTTACACATTTCCTTCATTACCGCTGACATGAACGGCGTACCCTTATCAGTAAGGATCTCCTTTGGGACCCCAGCCTGTGAAAAGATCGGTATTAATGCTTGGGCTATACTTTGGCATTAGCTTTCCTTAGGGGAACAGCCTCTAAGGAAAGCTCTCTATTTTGGTCGTCTAATACGACCAAAATATATTGAAAACCTGTTAGTGACATTTCAATCGGTCCGATTAAATCCATAGCTATTCTTTCAAATGGGGATTCAATTATCGGTAATGGAATTAAAGGAGCTTGCTTAGGTTTCTGGTCTGACACTAGCTGACACTTATCACAGGTTCACAGGTTACACAAAACTGCTCCACATCCTGATAAATCCCCGGCCAATAAAATCTGTGCATGATTTTGTCCCTCGTTTTGTGTACACCCAAATGACCCCCTAACAGGTGACTATGTGCCAAATGTAACACGACCTGTTGCAGTGACTTCGGAACCAACAGCTGCTCAAGCCATTACCCTTCATCAAGTTTTAGTTACCTGATACAGTAAATTGTTTTTAATAATAAAATGTGTCAGGCTATGACTGTCCCTATCCTGCCAATAATCACCTTCGTTACTAACGACCTGGTTAAAAGCGTTTTGCAAGTTCTTATCTTCTACTTGTTCTTTCCTGAAGTTCAATGGGTCTAACTGTGTTTCATCCCACACTTTTCCATTCATATCAGCTCTCTCCACCCCTGGGTGTGCCTCAGATAAATGTTTGTCTGGCTCAGATGTTTTAGCGGTACACTTTCCCCCAAGCAGTCTTTGTGGGTTAACCTGAGACCTTTTCTATTCGCTCCTAGTTTTCCTTGTCTTTCCGGGTTCCGCTAGTGCACCATCTCGAAAGGGAAAATGTCAGACAATATTTTGTTGCCTACGCTAGAGAGCCCTGGTGGTTCATCACCATACACTACGACCTCCGGTGCTTGTAACAACTGGTCGAAAGTTTTGCAGTCACGACTGACAATTACTGGATACAGTAACCTGGGAAAAATCCCCATTTTAGTTTCAAATTCATGAGCCCCAATTTTCAGTTTGACCATAGCAGCCGGATATGTCTTTACATCTCTGTGAATACAGATTATCCTCACTTCATACTTATCGTACACTTTTAGGTCACCCAGTAAGTCAGCCGAGACCAAACTCTGTCCACAGCCCGAATCCAATAAAGCCACACTATTTTTACCCTCTATTTCCACTGGGATTATGTATTCCGCTTTAGTCGGGGCTGTAAATAAATTATTCACCGTGGTAACCAGGTGACAATCCATGGCCTCAATTTCACTCCTTTTCGGACAGTATCTAGCAATATGCCCAAAACCCAAGCAATTAAAACAGTGAATATCAGGGTTCTTCTAGAATGTATACCTCCGTCAAACCTGTTTCCCATTTCCCCCACCCAAAGGTCCCTTCACGGTTTCCAACTGCTCTTCAGCTCCCCCTTTCCCAAAATCAGTCTTACCGGTTTCTCTGGTGTTCCGCAAGTTCGGGCTCAAGGGTCAACAGGCTCTTCTTGTCGATGTGGGGGAAGTATTCCGGGTTATGTCCAGTGCCGTTAACTGCCTCTCGACCAACCCAATCTGGTCATCAGCAGTTTGAGGGTCGCATTATAGCCACTGCTGGGCTAGATGAATGAGATCAAATAGCTGCGACCGGGGTGGTTCCCTTCTACATACCCCCAGGTATGATACTGCTGGGCTGTCTCTCCATTGTCGCCCTAGTGCCGCTCCCGATACTTATCATTTTGTCGCATCGCTACCCGTTTTCACTTGTCACATTGTGTCTGGTGTCCTTTAGCCTTTCATTAACTGCACAGTAGTTTCTGTTTTAAATGCATGCCACATGGAAACCAAGTGCTATGCGTGTTGTACCAAAGGTGATTTTAATAGGACGTAATGTAGTTTAGAGCCAGGGTAAAGTAGCTGTATATTAAAAAAAAAAACTGTTAACACAAAGTGCTTTGTAATTAGGAATGTGCTACCCCTGCCTCACTCCAAGTCTCACCAAGCACCCTGGGGAAGAAATAACATAGTGGTGGGTCTAATAGTACGAGAACAATGACTTTTGCAGTTTTCATTTACTTACCCAACATGAATAAAAGCTGCTGTAATACAGCTCCAGCTTTGAGTCAGAGTGGACTGCCGCTATTGAATGTGGATTGATTTTTTTGTTCGTTTTGTTGTTTCTTTCCCTCTCAGCCCCCTGCTCAATGCAATCATAATTTTGAAACATTCTGCCTCTCTGTACTCAGTTCACATCCAAACCTCAATGTTGTAGATACAGTGCAGTATGTGTTTCACTGAACAGTTCAAACTGTTTCTTGAAAATCCCATTTCCATTTATTAAAGAATTGTAACTTCTAACACCCCACATTTATTTGGTGGATGTGATGGAGAGAATTCCATATTCCATCACTAACCATGAACACGGACCGTTTTAAAACTTGTAATGAACTTTTAGAACATAAGCTGTACTTTTGGAGAATTCATATTGTGGTTTTATACAATGTAAAATTACACTGTTTAATTTTAAAGGAACCCAAAAGTAAATAATACAATCTGTAACTTACCTGGGGAGGGGATGGTGTCTGTGCTGATACAGGGAAGACAGCCTGTAGACAAATAAAACAACAAGGTTAGTAAAGAAGCTGGCGTGGTGTACGGGCAGCACTCATATAGACAGGAGCGCGCCTAATGTTAGTCTATGGGGGTGGGTGGGGCTGTAGGCAAGCTCAAAAGAGTAAAGCAATATTTATGAATGCAATGGGAAAATATATATTATTGTAATGAGTTGTACTAAAGTAAACTGATGAACTTTAGACATGATATACGGAAATATGTATGTGGTAATACTGGTTAGGTGTTTATTTTGTGGTGGACTAGTCCAGGGGTGGGATTAACAAGGTAAACCTCTATAAATAACAGGTGCTGGCTCATTTGGAGGTGGATCCCAAAGAGGATGGAGGGTAGCTGTGTACCTGCTAATTAAGAAAGTATAGGATAGTTGAGTATACTGGTCATACTGTGGGGCTTATTTGTTTTGTGTTGTTTTGTACAAGTTTGAAACTTACTTTTATTTTCACCGTTATTTATTTTGAAAACTGTCGCCTGAAACCATTCAGTGTGGCCCACGAAGCTTCAATAAAATCCAGACTTTTGCACTTTAACCTTGTCTCCTGACACCTTCCTGCTACAAACACCAACCGCCCGATCACACAACCTTACAGTGGACATTTCTATGTTGCACTTTTGGCCATTGCTAACACTTGATTTGTGGTATGCTATAATGCTTACTTTTTGTTGCTGTTTAGGCAGATACTATTATTTCATATCTGCTTTGTCTCCTAACACAGCCCACAATGTCCCTTAATAATTAGGCTCATTATATTTTGTTTTTTAAATATGTTGCATGTGTTCTAACCAATTTAATCATTACTCAGTCAAATATTAAATTAGCCTTATTAAATCATTCTTTATTAGTCTGTAACACAATGCTGTGTTTACGGAGCAGTTCCAAACCTGTAAATTACAAGGGAGTAATACAATTACACACACAGTGGGGTAGATAGAAAATGGGGTGTTAGGTCATTTAAACTCATACTTTCTGTCTCTTACATGACTAATGATTACGCAAAAGTGATTTTCAAGACTATTCAAAATACATGTTTCCCTTGTGTTGCGTAGTTCATGTAAGGCTAGCATACCTGTCGTATTGAAACACAACACCAATTACGATTCTACCGAAATATCGAAAGTGATAACTAATCGAAAGACCTATCGTATTTGAACTTATGATCTTGCAATATGACCCTGACCTAGAGGAATAAGTATAACACCTGTGCTGATGGAAAGTTGAGACAGGTGTATTGGTCATACGAAGTACCTCCTCAGTCACCGCGTGGATTCTGTTTTATTTATCTTTTAAAATACATTTTGTGCGCCCGTTTATTTTACGTTTGGTTTTCTCCCCAATATAGAATGACAAATAGGACACAAATCTGCACTCCACTGACTGCATGGCACCCTACACTCCACGCAGTCATACCTTTAGCAGGTGAGCTGCTCAGGGACCCAGATGCTAGTTATTTGTAACCTTTAAAAAGGATATACACCAATTTAATAAAAGCAAAGGGATTAAAAACTCTGCTTATTCCTTATGGTTGGTATTTAAAAGGGAGATAAAAGATGAATGCTGTCTAACATGAAGTGGTCAGTCTGATGGATGTTGCTTTGGAAAGATGAAGTTCCTGCTAATATGCTGACAAAGTTTTCAACGAATCATTTCTGTCAAAAAAAATAAATTATATATATATATATATATATATATATATATATATATATATACATACACTGAGTGTATAAAACGTTAGGAACACCTGCTCTTTCCATGAAATAGACTGACGAGGTGAATCCAGGTAAAAGCTATGATCCCTTATTGATGTAACCTGTTAAATCCACTTCAATCAGTGTAGATGAAGCGGAGACAGGTTAAAGAAGGATTTTTAAGCCTTGACACAATTGAGACATGGATTGTGTACTGTATGTGTGCCATTCAGAGGGTAAACGAGCAAGACAAAAGATTTAAGTGCCTTTGAACGGGGTATGGTAGTAGGTGCCAGACGTGCCGGTTTTAGTGTGTCAAGAACTGCAACGCTGCTGGGTTTTTCACGCTCAACAGTTTCCCGTGTGCATCAAGGATGGTCCACCACCCAAAGAACATCCAGCCAACAGCAGGCCAGTGGTCGAAAACGGCTCATTGATGAAAGAGGCTAAAGGAGGCTGACACGAATTGTGCAGAGCAATAGACGGGCTACACTTAGTCAACTGACAGTCCAGTACAACATTTGTGCCGAAAGACCCATAAAAGAATGCACAACTCGTCATACCTTGACATGAATGGGGTATGGCAGCTGACGACCTAACAGAGTTCCACTTCTTTCAGCAAAACACAAGAAACTGTGGTTGCAGTGGGCTAAGGAACGAAAACACTGGACACTGGAGGATTGGAAAAACATTGGCTGGTCTGCTGGTTCCTGCTGTTTCACGCTGATGGGAGGACTAGGGTATGGAGAAAACCACATGAGTACATGCATCCATCATGCCGCGTGTCAACATTACAGGCTGGTGGTGGTGGTGTGATGGTGTGGGGTGTGTTTTCATGGCACACATTGGGCCCCTTAATAAAAGTGGAACAATGTATGTTGTAAATAGTGTGTATTTACTGTAATTAATAAAAGCTGAATCTCAAAACAATAATTCTGTGCATATTGTAATTGTTACAGCTGTGCATAATGATATTTAAAATAGGATTCATTTATCCGCCTTTTTACATACCCGCCCTTACTCTGGTCCCACGGCAGTCACATTCACGACCGACTACTATACTTTCATTTTGGCACAGTTTATTTACAGTATTACTTGTTTACTTTTATTTTATATTGGTATAACTTGCTTGCTATTATTATATATCAACATATAAAATTGATTCAGGCACCAGAAGTAAAATAATGTGATCAGGGGATTTTGAAAACAATCATTTTGAAAGAAAGTTTTATTTTGTGAAAAATGACGATGATGAAGAGGTGGATCCAAAACCATCCTTAGATATTTCATCGGAGTATACAGCAATAAAGCAATAGACCCCAACGTTCATCTCTGCATGCTTTCAAGGTGTTCACATTCCTGTGTGCTCGCACCAAAGCAAGCGAGTGGCGTGATATAGTATTAGAAAACGATCCAGTACCATCAGCCAATCAGCTGCCAGCTCTAGCTGGCTTCTGTCAGACAGAAGATGCCTGCTGGAACGTCACAGCATCAACTGTAAATCAAACTTAAATCAATCTACACAAGTGCCGGCTTTTTCATTTTGACTTGCTGTATTGGACAGCAAATACTAAACAAAGACCAATTGCTTCAAATGTATTTCATTATCCACCAAAACAAGCCAATCAATATTTTGCAGCAACGAAAGCAACCAATCCTGTACCCACAACTGCCGAGTCAGCCAATCACAGCTTTTCAGCTCAACTGCAGCTCAGCATCTTTCAACAACAACAACTCGAGACATGGACAGTTTAGTAATATTACTGCTCCATTCAGATATCTGGCACTGTCCAGATAACTCTCACAAATAAAAGTAAATTGTTTAATAAAGTTTTTTGGTTTTTTTCTCTCATTATATATGTGATCCTTTATGAACATTTTGGGAACTATTTTCCTAAAACGGTTCTCAGCGGGAGGGTACCAGGTGAATAATTACAAGTTCAAGGTAAATCTAGATTTTAAAGAAATAATGAGAAAATATTTTTCCAATAGAAATAGCGCACTCTATATAAAGGCTTTACTGTGTGGTAGTCCAGATAATTTACCCCAGGACCTCTAGAAAACTGAAGTGATTACTCCCGTTTCCTGACATCATTTATCTAACTCAGGAAAAGGGAAGTAATGATTTCCGTTTTCACGAGATCCTGAGATAAGTGATCTCGGGATCTCGACATACCAAAGATTTGTTTTCCCCCGATGGTCTCAACGAGCCACTGTATACATATGTATGTTTTCCTGTATATAAAAACTTTATTTTTATTCTTCAGAAATCTTTTGTGTTGTATTTATTATTCTGTTTACAAATAAAATGTTTATTGTGTTGCTACCTACAAAAAACGTTTTTTATTGTGCATGATGCTTGTGTTACTCTTTTCAAAAATAAATATTTGTTATTGTTTATAAAACACAAGTATTTATCAATTGTGTGAGTCTTTCATATTTTACTATGTTTGACTGTCCCACAGAGGCTTAAAAGCTTAATGGAAATTATATATATATATATATATATATATATATATATATATATATATATATATATATAGAGAGAGAGAGAGAGAGAGAGAGAGAGGTCGGCATGGGTACCCGTCAGGTTTCAAATTATCGACCCGACCCAAGTCTCTTTTTACTACCCAGGTATCGATTTAAAGAAAATGTAGAAAATATGACAATACAGATGTAAGCGCGGGTCTCTGGCCGGCGCAATAAAGACAAAGTTAAAACAAATCAATGTTTTACAGAAAACAATAACACACAGCAAGTACACCTCAATAATAACTGTGGCGACTATTCTTCTCAGGAACTAAATCGGAAAGAAAACAACATAACAACATCCTGTTGGTTTATGTCAGTGACAACTCTGTGATCCATTAATAATAATAACCGTGTGGCTTCCAATACGGAATGCTTCATCTACAGTTAATGTGCAGATACAGTTTCTTACCAAAAAGATCAAATAAGTAGCCTTTATTTAAAAATAAATAAACAAATAAATAAATACACTATTGTACAGACTGAAAACCATAAACATGTTTTTATTTTAACAAAGAAAAAGCATACGCTTTCTAAAATGTGTAAGGCGCAAAGAACACAATTAAATCAGTATGAGAAAAACATTACTAGACTACATGATGTCATTGTATATTCGCTAGTCGGCCAGCATTGCGGATAGCTGTCAGCACATTGCGAATTCTTCGTCCTAAATGACCTAGCCATATGGTAAGTCTTACTTATGGTAGGTGGTAACCTAGCTATAAATGGAGAAATTCACATAAAACAAAACAAAACAAAAAAAAAAACACCACACTGTTCAACCCAATTGGTTGTCCATGTAGGCCCATGACTGTGCAGGTCAAGATGTGCATTGGTGGAGCTTTGTGAGAAAACTGCCACTCACATTACTATTGCCATCTCTATGCTTTAGTCTTCTATGTACTGTTGCTCTTTAAAAGCAGTGGTGTGTTTGTTTTTCATTGCAAAATTTTATAAACGTGGAAAGATTTTGTTTCATATCATTAATGAGGGTTATTTGTCTGGAGTTACTTGAAATGCTCTGAAGAGGATATACATGTATAAAAAAAACAGATTTTTATCCAGTCATTATACGTACCTAAATTAACAGACAACAGACTAATCCACTTATTTTGTTTGTGTGTGTTTTGAAGACTTGGAGGTTTTTACAGCTCTGCACTTGTGTCTGCACGTCATTGCAGATTCGGTGTCCTATTATAGCATGTCATTGAAGTCACTACAGCTATGGCCAAAAGTTTTGCATCAAGTAGAATTTTAGGATTGAGACATAATTAAAAAAAAAAAAAAACTTTAGATATTTTCTTTAACATCAAGTAATCAGAGAAACTACAAAATGATATCGCAAAAGTCTACCGAAAGCCATAATAGTAGTATAGTATTTCATGTTAGATTTTGAAGTGTCACATTTTTCAAATTGTCATTTTTGTTATGGAAAACTACAAAGCGGTATGCAATTCAATATGTTAAATGTAACATTATTCAACAGGTTTCATTCGACTTTATGAAGCAAAATTCTCTATACGGCGATGCAAAACCTTTGGCCTTAGCTGTACTGTGCTATATTATTTGTTTATTTAGCAGACGCCTTTATCCAAGCGATAGCAACAAAATGAAAAATAATCAATTTTCTAATTTTCTAATTTCCTTTTTCCAACCAGAAATAGTTTTACTCAGATTAATTTGTAAACAAAAAGGTATTGGATCGTATATTGAGGCAGAGGGATAGCATTTTTGTTTATAGACCTAATGTACTGACTGATTTACAGAAGCTGCCTTTTGGTGGATTGGGTTTTTGTGCCGTATTTTTGGTGTCGGTAGCTGCATGCCGACCTGTGCCTTGCCATGTTTTAACATAATCTTCAGGTCTGAACAATACCAGTGGCACACTCACAAATCTGATAAACAGCAGCAACAACAGTATTATTGTTAAGAACAATTGATTTATTGGCATTGTTTTTGGTGGTTGTAATAAAAATAGTAATTTTCTTACTCCTAGATGTGACATTCTAAAACATATAGTTATAGAACACTTCTGTCACTCAATCCATGTAACAGGAAAGTTCTTTTTTTTGCATATGTTTTATGATTTGCAAACTATGTAATTCTCACCTGTCAGACAAAAAGGTACCGGATCTGCGATCCAGTAAGATACGTAATAAATTAACCCTTGGTTTTACTGTGTCCTAATATGTGAAGAAAACCAACAGCTGCAGGGCTACATTGCTTATTACAGTATGCTAAAAGTAATGTCACGCTAAAGAACTACAGCGAGATTCTTTTGGCTGTAAAAGTCGTACTCCTGCACTACTATGCGGATTGGTTGCCATTGTGGGTAACAAACAATGTAAATAGCATACAAAACAGGACCAGAGGAGATAGACAGAGGGTAGAAGAGTGGTGAGGGATTGAAATGCATTACTTGGCCATGTTGCTGATGCTGAATCATTGGGATCATTTGAAACCCGACTTGACAAAGTTTTGAGATCAATCAGCAGCTACAAGGAATCAGACAAACATCAGTGGCTTGAATGGCCTCCTTCCATTTGGAAATGTTCTTATTGTCTAATTCATCAGTCCATTCAGGGGTTGCATGCCAAAATATGTAGCTGCCATTTTATTCATTGCAAAAGCACTTGTGATGAAGATCAGTTTCTGGACTACTGTATACCATACATATTTTAGTGGTTTGAACACAGATGTGTATTGGCTGAGTCAATCCTGGATATGGATCAAAAGCCTCCCAGTTGATAAGCTTAACATGGAATTACCCCTGAAAATATTGGGGGGGATTCCCTGGTACTGTAAAAAAATCAGAAAAAATAAACCAATGGCTTCTTCCAGCATGGGTCATCAAATCACCCCCTAAGCTCTTTGGATGATTACATAGTGCTGATAAGCTCAGTATTAACTAATAACAAAAGTTAACAAATGAATACCAAATGTAGTGTTTCTGCTGTATCTATGGTTATGAAGAAGACCATGGGACTTTTAACAGCCTCTGTTTGTTTTGTTACTCCCTAAAAACAGTAACTTCCTTTGCAAACTGTTGCTTTTGTACAGCATTTCGTCCTAAAAGAGAAGCGATCTAATGGCATTCAGAATTAACTTTATTAAAAAATAAAAAATAAAAAACTAGGGAAATGCCCCAACATTCATTGTATCGTTTTCATTGTGTTAAACATCCCAGAATAGCCTTCAGTGACTCGCATTACAACAAGAAGAGGATACTTAAAGCTGTAAAGAGTGCAAAGTGTTCATTCTTTTTGCAGTAACTTAGATGGCAGCTCCCATTTCCCATGTTCAGCATTGGTATTGATATTTGAGCGAAATCAAGTTATCTGTGCTGCTGGAATATATACAACATAAAATCATATATGTTTAAATTATTTGGGATTTTCCTTTTAACCCCTTTACAGCCAAGCACTTTTATCATAGATATCACCCCACAGCTAAGCATTTTATGATTCTTTTTACCACACTGTCTTTAAAGAGCTATAACAAGACTTACTGTATTCCTTCAAATTTTTAACCATTTTTGGCCATAAAATTGCCAACAAAAGACATGACTACCCAAGAACAAAAAAACGAGTCTGACTGCCGAGAAAAGACGAATCAAAACGTTACTGCCCGATCTCAAAGCATCCATGACATACAGGCAGCCATTTTCAAAGAAGCGTCATTAGCTTCCTAAGGAATTCAAAGAGAAGCTTTTACAATTTCAACGTTTCTAACAAACAGTACCAGCTTGGACAGATCTGAAATGCTGATCAGACCCCCAAATTTTTTAACATGCCAAGCAATACCACAGTTCACAAATTGGGAGATAAACAGGTGTGAGTAGTCACGACTGCAAATGAGAAGCAGCACATAACTGTAATGCTCTGTGTGATAGCAGACTGCAGCAAACTGCCTCCATATGTGTAACTGAGGTTGTATCTTTGTAAATGCATATTTATTTTATGTTTTAATTTTTTTCTCAAATTGAGGGTGGGAAATTTGGGCTCCGTCTTAAATTCAAAGGAATACAGTATTTGAGACAGTAGAAAATACAGTGTGCTTGATGTCCCAGTATCTGAAGGAAAACAACAACTGAGCCTTTTATATACAGATTGTGCTTGGTATAAACGGTTTGCAATATCTGGGTTATGGTATTCTATTCTATATCACCTTCAGGCTAAGAGGTTCAAAATAATATGGTCATGTCACACATTCATTTTCACTCACATGTCTTATCTGTAGTATAGAAATAGAAATATCAGGACAGATATATCACAGCAAATTGATTTTTTTAAATAAAGTATCATACAGTCTCATTACAGTTTAATCAAGACAATCACAATTTCAAACAGAATACATCAATATTAATTATAGATGCTACTAAAACACAACTGTTCATGAAAATATGTCCTAATTAAATAATCACCAATAATACCTGCTTGCTTTTATCCCTTTTTTACCTTCCAACCTTACTGATTTCTACCTTTCTCTTACCTCTATTTTACTTAATTTCACTCACTGACATATTTACCTGTCCTGCATTTATCTTCCTCTGCATATGTGATGAACAGAACCTAGCAATAATTTACTTGTTCACTACTATACAAGGTTAATGTCTGATATGTGCAGTAACCAGCACGCTCTCTTAATGGAATCATAAAGAGACGTGTCCAGATTTGCGCACTTTATCATTTGGAAGTTGACTAATTGCTGTGATGTAACAATGTGAACCAAAAGACATTTCAACATTAAAGACATTGAGAAAGCCTTCTAGAAAGAATTGTATACGTTTATTTTAGTATTACTGTAGTGTATAAGGGGTGTGAATTATACAAGGAGTCTAATGCAAGGCTGCTCAGTCATGTGACTAATACAGGGGATACATGTTATTTACAAAAAGCTTCCTTGTAAAAGTACTGTATTATGAGTACTAGGTTTAAGGTAGTCATAGATTTGGATTACCATTTAACCATCCAATATGTAGGGTCAAGTATACTGACTGTTAACTGAATGAAGTGCTGTTATTGCAGCTCACTCTTAAGCACCTTTCACACTGGCACTAATACTGGGGTCGGGACCCGGGTTCTGGATGCCCGGGTCACAATCCTGCGTACTGTGAAACCACGTACCTGGGTCATACCCGGGTTAACCCGGGTCCCAGCGACCCACCTCAGGATGTGGGTTGACACGCTTTGACCCGGAATGAGCGAGACAAAATGCATGACGGCCGACGAAATAACAAACAACCACGCCTGCGTGAAGGTTTCACTTCCACAAGGAACATTTTTGTTTATTCTTATTCTGTTTAGTCATATTTTTTGTTGCTTGAGGCTCACCATGAACCAGATTGCATCAGGGATGAAGAAACATTTGCTTTAATCAATCAATCATTTGGGCCTTTGGTTTATTTAATACATTTTTTTCTGTAAAAATGTAAAACACCAGGGACAGTTCTTTATTGTGTATTTATTACAATGATGGAACCATTTAGATCTGTCTATATTTTGGATCAATTGAAAACACCCCAATGCATTTTAAAGGTCCAGTAGTACAAGTAAATATACCTAAATAAGCAGGTCAGTGATTTTCTTTCACAGATCGAAAGTTCTTTTGAGATCCAGTACTCATGAGTGTACATTTAATATCTAAAAGGAGGCCTGAAAGCTGAGAGTCTGTGACAGAACCTTGATTTTCTTCTTTTTTTCTCTCAAAAGTCCTGAGACTATTAACTGTAAGAAAAAGAACAACAAAAAATACACAGTACATATTATCTCCTTAGTGCTTTGCTAAAGCTTATTCTAATTAGTATGACTAACCTGCACAGTTTTGAAGGAGATGTGGCATTGTGTACAACTCAGTGGTTGGTTGGTATATGGAAGGGATGCTTTTGGTTTTTGTTCTCCCCCTGCCAGTTACAGGAGTGGTGCAGGGCCTTCATTTGGCCCATTTCACACTGAGCCTGCTTTCTGCCTAAGACGCGTCTGTCTGATGTTTCCTTTGCATGCTTTCACTTTCAAGATCTTCCCTTTCTTATGTAAAAAAGGCAATTACAGTTGTGTCTGTTTGTTTAAAACAAAATAGCTGTTAATTAGTGTGTTCACAACCCTCGCCTTTGTAGGCCCGGGGTTTCACTTTGTAGTTTCTCTCTAGATTGCATATGGTTTTGATGCCGGCTGATAGAACAGGAACACAAACTGATAGATTTTAATGAATACATACAGTACTTTTCTCTGCTTTGTTATCATCAGATTTTTTGTTAAGAACCTCTTATGTTTTCAAATTAATTATACTTTTTTGTGTTGTCCCACCTCAAAACATCATGCTGTTGCTTTTTTAGGAAGCTGTATTGTATATGGTTTATGTTTAATATTTATAGTATGTGAACCTTGTTTTATCCTGATTTAAAAATGATGCCCCTGATAGAGAGGTCAATGCTGGAGGCGAAGTTTCCAGATTCATTAATAAATAATATAAACCCCTGAGGTTACATGGGGAGCCGGCTCTAATTTATAACATGTCTCCTACCTGTATCATCAGTAGGCATTTTTTTACATAGTGAGGGGTAGGTTGGACTAGTGGAGTTTCATACTGGGACCTAAAAACCTGTCTTAGCCTACAGTAATTGACTATTACTGTAGGCAGCCACTTTATAAACTCTAAGCTCACTGTCACCCAGTTGTTAAAATGAAACAAATTTGTAATCCACTGAATAGGGGCTGTTGTGTCAACATTGGTCTTTATTAAATAATTGCAATGTATTATATTATGTATTCATTATTAAAATAACAGCTGCATTGTGTGATTACATGTTTACAGTTTGCTTTAATTATATGTATTTGTGAGTTAAATAAAATAAATATATTTTCAATTGTCAAACCAATTGGGACCAGTTGCATGCTGCATTTATTTGCTTTTAAAATAAACTTAAATTAGCACTCAGATCAGTATTTCTTGAACAATTTTATTGATTTTCTTTTTACTGTACTTTCATTATTGTTTTCATAAGCTGTTTTTGTGTTGGGTTCATTCACTATTGAAAGCAATTACATTACACCTCAGGATCCAGGGTATGTGGCAGCTGCTTGGGGGCCTACGTTAGGTGAAGTTACCATTGGTTAGAAGCCCCCATACATAACGTGCCATTACATTAGGCGCTAATCGGCACTTTATTTGGCTGGGGTGAAAAAGACACAGGGTAATGATGGAAAAGAATGTAAGGCTGGTGCAAAATAAGATGCCCAAAGGAAGTTGAGATGGAATGTATTAGCTTGGCATGGCTGGAAACAAGGGGCACTGGATATTACCACTAACCTTGAGAGCACTCCAAGCTGTCTTATAAGGCATTGCCATGCAGAACCTGAAGATTCTTGTCTTACATTGCTCTGAAGGATCCGTTGGAAACTTTGCCTTTTATAAAATGAATGCCTGGAACATTTGGCTCAAACGTCTGTCTGTGCTATAAAATGACGTGCTATCACAAGTGCTGCAATAAAGAAGTGTCCAGCAACATCTATTACTTGGAGGGGGGGTGACTCCATATTACTGCAAGGGAGGCACATTGTTTCCATTCTGTGAGGATATTAAAAATCTACTGTCTAAGCAATTCAGTTAAGCCGTAATTATGTTTATGTAGTCAGCATCTAGACACAGTTTTAAAGTTTACATTGGCTCAAGCACCCTCCTTGCTTACATTAAGTATAATAATTAACCACAAAACACCTAAAGGCTGTCACACCTTGCACTGCAAAACTGATTTCAAACCTTAATAAAAAAAATACAAAATAAAATATCAAACAAGCAGAAGACTTAAATCATTACAACTGTTTCAAACAGCACTTTAAACTACAACAGCAAAATGATCTGAGGAACTTATCAAGCTTATCTAACACCTCGTCACAGAGGGATATATTTAATCTTCCAAACCACTGCAGACAAAACTGAAATACAGCACAAATGTTGAGTAAATGTTTTGAATTGCTTAAATATTTATCAAGCATGAAAGACAAACCATTTGAGAAAGATGTTATCAACCAATGAAAAACAGAAAAAAGATGAAAGGGGCAGAAAGAACAAACTGATTTAATTATTGTTATTCAGTCGGACCAACAGTGCTGCTGTAGTACCGCACCTATTTAACTTAACTTAAGTCACATAATTTAACCAAAGAAATTCATTTTTTTCCCCAGATTAAACTTAATACATAAATGTTAACAAAAACGTATTTAAAAGTTTTGAAATGTGTACTTTCAGATATAATTTATAAATATTGAAAACATGTATCACAAATTCAACATTTAAAGTCAATATGACTATTAAATCTGGAAAAAAAATGCTTCAAATCTTTTTTTTTATACTACTTGAGTCAACATTGAGCTAACAGATAAATCTGAAAAAAAATTATCGTTCAGCAATGAAATCTGAAAAAATAAATCTGGGTTTTCACAAAATAAATATTTATTTTGCCAGCTAAATCTGAAGCTATAAAACAGTATTTCTATAAAGCTGTTTTTTTCTCAAAGCTTGTGTAGACCGTGTTTATTTCGCCCTGCATTTATTAAGGGTATGTACTAGATGTTTTGTAGCATTTCTGTTGTCATGGCAATGACCTCTGTGTTAATATGAGCAGCACTTAGAGTGGACCTTAGATTTGCCTTCATTTCCATATAATTTGATTTACTCTGAAATGTCACTTCCATTCCATTGATTGAGCTTCACTGCTGCCACGGAGTCTGTTCAAAAGGTTAAAGGGACAGAACGGTAGCTGTCACTTTAACAGCCCTTAGACATACATACAGGCAGCAACAGCCTTTTAAAATGGCTATCCTTGTATCCTCTTTACAAAAATCTATCATTGCAATTAATTTTTTTCACCTTTGAGGTTCAACTATTATCATGCACATGTCTTTGAAGCTGAAATGAAACTTGTCATGGCCAAAACATTACCACCTTTTAAATGAAGTCAGTAGTTGATGGGAAATCGGGAGGTATATCCCTGGTTACCACTGGAATATTTGGAAAAGATTTGGAAAATATTTTAATTTACAGCCACAACCGTCTGACAAAAAAGCCATTTTTAAGTATTTTTAAACTGCTTTTAATAATAAAAAAAAAAACACTGAGGATATAAACTGGGCCAAAATTCTTTTCAGGACCGCAAGTTAGTGATCCTATGATATTTCACACATTCAGTCCATTTTAACATGTTTTTAGGGTTAGTTAGGAGAGAACATTTTAAAATGTGAATGTGGTATTTAGGTAATAGGTGCTGTTTAAATATATCAAGCTTTGTGCTTAAATACAATGACCCTGTATGCTCTATGCCCCCCCCCCCCCCCCCCCCCCCCCTTCACCTTTGCCACTCGCTCGGCCCCTTTGTCATTGTGGTGTTAGTTTTCAATATTGAAAACGCTTGTTAGGTGAACAAAGGTGCAGTGTGCCTTTAAACACAAGGAGTTAAATATTTCATTTGCCTGCTTAGTTGTCTGTTCCAATTGCTTTCTCTACTAAAAAGGAGATGTAATGTGAACTGACAGCAACATCAGTTTTATGTGCTGCAATCAAACTGAACATGACTCCTTTAACATAAACACAATTCACATGGCAGGCTTAATATACAAGCAAATTAGTATTTTTATTTCAGTACAGGAACACAGGGCAGGTGTGGAGCGATCAGCATGTAGACTCAAATATTTTGTTTGGGAGCAAAACTCTCCCAACTCAGAAATCTTTGGAGACCAGGTTTTTACATATGCTCAAAACGCTTGAAGGAAAATCTTTTTATTTCTCAGTATTGCGGGGGCAAAATGCTCTTGACTTGTAAAACTGCTGGCAGATGACAGAAAAATTAAAAGCATTTCCTAAATGACATTTTTCTTTTGCCTTGAATGCTTTAACAGCCTATTTTCAGACATTGTAGCAGACTAACAACTTTCTTATGTATTGGGAGATTAAAATATTCACACAAAGTGGATTGGGTATTGATTCAACTTTGGATATATTTACTAAACCTGTCCACTCCAAATAATACCTTAAAAGGCTGTACAGAAAAAAAGCAGGAAGATGTACATAGCAATCCGTCATTTTTATCTGATTTGCATTAGTCAAGACTAAACCATGGGTGTACAAACAGCATTCTGGGCAGAAATATATCCAACAGGACAAATACATACCAATTGATATTATTTGTTGCCTGTGTGTATTTTCATGTATATGTGTGTGTGTGTTGGTAGGTATGTATTTATGTATATATGTATGTACAGTAAAACCTGTCCAATTGGGCATTGCTTGGGACCGTAAAATTGTGCCAGATTAATGTAATGTCTTGCTTTTGTTTTTGTTTTGTTTTTTATACTAGTTTTAAAATTAGAAAATAAAAATCCCATGACCTGATGCCGGATTGCAGTCAGAGTTCCACTGATTTTAGGAAGAACAGTTAAAAATCATGCTGAATTCCACATTAGACAGAATCCAGATTGTAGAGGGTATCACACCATTCATTTCAATAGGGATTTGGTTGGGACACAGAATGCTGGTAGAGGGGCATGATTAGACAGGTTTAACTGTGTATGTATGTATGTATGTATGTATGTATGTGTGTATATATGTATGTATGTATACAAAAAAAACATTGCAAATTGATCTGTAAATATTTTTGTTGGTGCAATTAAAATGAAGAAGGGATCCAAATTAAGAAGTATATTTTAATTAATGTGTCTGCCTGCTTAGCCGTTTAGTAACAAAATTGTGAGAATATATTACGGTTCAATATACATTTTTAACAGCTCAACCTCCCTCTAAAGTGTTTGTCATTCTTCTATACCTACAGGAAACAGAACAAGTACAAAAGGCTCCAGCTGTTAACAGTTTTAACTGCTTGCTTTCACACTTCCATCACATATCATGAGACCTCCAGACATTGAAAGATTAGCCAAGAGGAAAATGGGTGACCAGTTCAGTCACAGTCCATAGTAGTAGTAGTGAATATAGCAATACAGTACACAAATACTTTTTGTATTAGTAATAAGTAATACAGAAAAAAAAAAAGCTCAATAAGCATATATTCTCAATCATTACATGTTTTTAGATGTAAGCTGCCATTTCTATGATATAAATGGCTGGTTTCACAGACCCTGATTTAGCACTAATCTTGGACTACCTAATGTTACCTTGGGTAAGGTAATCCAAGATTAGAGATAATCAGTCTGTGAAAAAGTTTGGCTTTATTATTTCAATCCAGCTTCTCACCTACTTCTCAAGGAAGCGGTCCTAAAATATAAAAATTGTAAATGTAATACTTGTTGTACTGTTATAACTAACTTGCTTGTTGACATAGATTGTTTTGCTACAATACTTACTAGTGATAGCGTAATGCTCAAGAAGTTTATTAGACAAGAGGTGCATGTTATACAAGGCTGCTCAATCATGCACATGTTATATTTAAAAAATGACGGTACTGACTGACTGCTTTCATCTCTCTAGTACAAGTAAACCTTATATTTATTTATATATTATATGTTGTTTAAAAATGTCAGATATGATTCAGGGCTGTGTGTTTGTCCTGTTCAGTTCTCTCACTCAGGACATGACTGTTGCTTTGTACCTCACATGTGCCTTTTACATAAAATCAGAGGTAAAGAAACCATGCTGTTTGTCTTTAGTATGTGCATGTCAGCATCTGTCACACATTCCTTTGAGCAAAATATCTGAGCACCACCAGTGAATTGTGCAACATTGCTGAATTTGTATACTAGCTGCAAGTACAGTTAATTCATCAGGTACTGGAGCCGTGAAACTTTTAAAAGTTGCAGGATTGTTGTTGGTGGGAGTTGTTTCGCCATCCTGATATTAGTGTAATTCAGCAGCAGTGATAGTGATGAAACTGTGATCGTAACTAAAAGGTAGGATAGTATTTGTCTCATGAGAAATAGCTGTTATGAAGAAAGCACAAACTTTTTATTTTATACAATAACTCATTGTAGCTTTTAGAGCAAAAGAGTAAAACTGATCTTTAAAGACAATCGGTTTCTTTAAGGAAAGTGGCCATTCTCCCAGCTGTATATTAGTACTGAGAGTACAGTAAGAAAGTTTTAAAATGTGAGATGACATAGTTCCACTTTATTTATATTATTTCCTCTGAGCTTTTGTCAGACAGCAACAGCATACTCATATGCAAACTTGTAAAACACATCTTAAAATACTTGGGCAGGAAGAAATGGTAACCAATTTAACCATAGTGGTGGTGTAGCCAAGAACCTGAGAGTATGGTACCAAGCCAAAATGGAATCAAATTCATTGAGGTGAAAGGGGGGAAATGTCCATTCATTTGTATAATTTATCTCACTTTTTTTCACCAGCCAAATAGTAGTGGGTTATTACTGCAACGTGAGCTTATCATTGTTATAAAATGTAAATACATTGTTTCCAAAAATATTGAATCCAAAACCAAAGTTATGACTTAGGTTTCATTTTTAATATTACCAACTGGCTTGGCACATTTCCATTTCTTCAGTGAAGAAGCCTCTTTTTAGGTTAAGTTTGTTCTTGAAAGAACCAGCTTTTTTGTGTGGAAGTGCCTTTCCTGTCAGACTGATCACTCGACACCTTCACAATTTGCTGCAGTGCTGTTAAATGCATCCCTCATTACCTATCCAGATACAAATAGGCCATTCACATTGCTGTCTCCCTTTGCTTACTGCTCTGTATTGTGTGTATAGAAACCACTGGATTTATTGTAAAATGTACTGTATGTATGAGGCTGCCTACCCTTCGCATGGTGTGTGCTTAATATTGTGCCTTATGTTAAATAGCCGTGAGGTTTTCCGAATAATCTGTACTACACCACAGAAGCACCTGTGTGCATATCACTTTTCCTTTAGTATCTGGTTCATTTTTTTCTACTTTACTAGATAGGTGATGTTCTGCTTAGTTGTAAATACTGTTGATGCAAAAAGGAATTAATTTTTTCTTCACAAAGCCCTGCTTATCGTTTTAAACGTTACAGTTCAGGGTACTGCAGATAAAATGTAAATGTGGCAGCCTTTGTTACCGTGTATTTTAAAAGATAAAAAACATCAACGCTCTTGTGGTTTATTATGGTATGTGATGGAATAACTGCCTTATTGTTGTAAGGAACTGTTGGGAAGATACAAGGATTGAACCCTAGACTCCATCTTCAGAAACCATACAACACACTTCGTGTCTGCTAAACTATGTCATTCTTGCTAATTACTGCTGAATCATACAGGACTGAAACTGGATGCAAGACATTGTTGTTCTTGTCGATAAAGGGTGGCGGTGAGGTGGAAGGGTGAACAGCCTCTACAGTGCTGTACTGTACCAAGAGTTCAGGAATTACTAAAGAGAAGTTCCTAGTCTAGGAGCATAATTAACTATCATATGGTTACACTGTTTAATGTAAAATTGACATATTACACTTCCTGTGTTTACAAAATAGTACAGTTTCTTTATCAGATTGTTTAAAGAGTAACATGATACACAAATGTTATTGCTATACATCTCTTATAAAGTACTTTACATCATTCAGCCTTCAGTAGCTCACCACTGTCTATTAACCCTTTTTCAGGTGCTGTGCCTTACATGCATTGGTCTTCCAAGTAGCACTTCTAGTGTTTTTTAAAGTCTTCCTAGGCAGCTGGGCATTATTAATAAGCACTTGACATATCCATGGCATTGTGTTCCCTTGGCAACATGCTGTACAAAATGGTACTTGCAATCGATAGAAAAAAAAAATGTAATTAAAACAAATTACCTTTTGTAGAAAAATGTGTCTACTTGTAGTTTTCCTTAAGATGTAAATAACTTATTCTTATACCAGGCTACATATTGGTGTCTGTAGCGTGTGGTTTCAGCATTTGCAGCTGTTAACAATTCCATAGTAGCACAGAGCCACCACAAGTTGTCTCTGGGAAGTTTTTACCCTCTCAAATATTCTGTGTATATATATATATATATATATATATATATATATATATATATATATATATATATATAAAATCCAGGGCTGGCAATGGAACGTGAAACAAGCAATCTGATTGGTTGAGCAAGGTTCCAGCTGTCCATATATTGGATGGATACGGACAGTTGGAGCCGTGTCACATATTCTAAATCACTGCGCTGCCTCACAGAATTTAAAGTATCGGACGGCAGCCACGTTGCTTTTACAGTTTCCGGATATTCAGCTGTAACTATGAAACTGAGTGACCGATTACCTGCAGAAAATACAAAAGTAGTAAGTAGCAAAAAAAACCAAAACACTGTATACTCAGTCACCCTGACTTTGTCACTTAAAATAATGTATTTTTAGCGGTTTGTAAACACTACTTAAAAACACAAAAAGACACTTCTGCACATTATCCACCCGTCTCAGACACATACCTTGAAAAATTACTGAAATCCGTGTTGTATTTATTTTCATTCCTCCTGTCTGTTCTGCACAAACAGTGTGTTTGCATTGTCAGTGACAGGGAAAAAAATAACTCACTGCCATCTCAACTCCGCCCCCTGGTGTATTTTTTCAATGGCAATGTCCACAATATCAAAAATACAGATTACTTTCTTTTGCATGTTCCAGTAAAACTAATTTGCTCAGTGTGGAGTTCAAAGTTATAAATGGGACTACTTTATTGGCGTAAGGATATTTAATTAAAAAAACGAAACCCTTTTTTATCTTCAAATCCACTGTTTGACCTAGATTATTAATGCAGTAAGGCCCTTCAGGGCGTCCATATTCCTCTCGTGCCTCACAACTCCCCGAGGCGTCCGTATATTCGACATATATTCGGCCTCTCAGGTCTTATTGCATATATATATATATATATATATATATATATATATATATACACACAGTTGTAGTCAAAAGTTTACATACCCCAATGGAGCAAGCAAATTTTTTGCTTTGCTTTTGTGGATGAGGAAAAAAAAGTTGGGAGTATGTAAACTTTTGACTACATCTGTATATATATATTATATCTACCGTAAAACTTCAATTAAACGCCTCCGCCGTTTATTTACAATATTTGCCCGCAGATCCAGCGCGTATTGGAGACCGCCGATTATTTGAGACCGGTGTTTATATTAGATCACTAACTTGACATGCTTCATGCAGTCATTGAGAAGCCGCTAACACACAACCTTGTAGCAACATCGTAACTCAATATAAACATTCCAGCAACTTTGTTAAAAGGTTGTTTGTCAGTGGGAACTAAGTAAGAGTTTTGTTTTGTAACAAAATTACATTGTATTGTACACCCTTAAGTATAAAGCGAAAGTATTATTATAGTCTTTTTATATGCACTGGTTAACAAGGGTACAGTATGGTAAACATTGGAAAATTAACAAATGAACAATTTGTATTTAAAAACGGAATTAGATCTACCATTGATAACACCGTGTAACACATTTTTTTTTTTTTTGGTTCCTGGGTAGTAAGTGTTATTTCCTAATTGCTTATGCCTCAAAAGTATAGAAAATGGCTATTATTCCCCACAAACTTTGCTTTTGTGACCAGGACAGTGATATTTTGAAATTTACCTATTTTCCAGAACATTCCAGATAGATTCAGTGCTGAGTAAACTTGGAGTAACTTCTAGAACTTTCTAGAACTTTCCAGTAATATAAATAGTAGTATAAATACAGGGGCTTTAAGCCCACCAGTTCAGTTTAGTTCCAGCTGCCTAAGTGGTTACATATCTGCATTTTTCTGAGATGGCATCAAGGTCATAGGAGACTTCAAAATGGTGGAATTCCTGATGGGTCTCCAAGGCGGTTTTACCAAGTTTCCCTGCTATCTTTGCCTTTGGGACAGCAGGGACACCAAGGCGCACTACCACAGGCGGGACTGGCCACAGCGGACCGAGTTCTCTGTGGGGAGGAACAACGTCAAGTGGGAGCCACTGGTGGACCCCCGGAAGGTGCTGATGCCACCACTGCACATCAAATTGGGCCTTATGAAACAATTTGTCAGAGCTCTAGATAAGGAGTCGGCAGCCTTCAAGTACCTTCAAGACTTCTTCCCTAAGCTGTCTGAGGCAAAG